>NC_056733.1:368125574-368215574 GCF_019279795.1 Protopterus annectens
GTATGATATTATTGTTTGAAATAATATGTTTCTTTTCTTGTTTTCAGTTCACTTGAAAATGGTTTTCCCACACTTTTTTTGTGTAGGAATTAGAGTTGCTGTGGGAGACATACCTCTTAACTATCAAGAATTTTACAAAATATCCAGATTTTTGCTTCTTACTTTTGGATTGTCTGTTGTAAAATATCTGATTTTCTGGCAAATCACTGAAGATTGCAGTCTCTAAATAATAGCAGATATTTGAATTTCAGAGTTAGTATCCATCAGAATATACATGCTAGTACAAAACATATTATTCTAGCAACTTTCCGTGATTATAAGAGCAATTATTGAATCATGTCCATAACTTTGGGCCTTTGTCTCCCCTTTATTTGTGGCCTTGTCCCTCATGCTTGCACTAAGAGGTTGAGAGGTGTAATGACTGGAACTGTGCCAGACATGCCTGAGATACTGCAAAAAAGACCACAGATTTAATGTCTCACTCATTCATTTTTTTTTCTAAGTGACACAAGCTATGTCTATGGGGCTTACACTGCATCGATAGACCATAAAGTGCTGCTGGTTTCTCCAAGGTAATTTGTGTGTATTCCCTTATTCATCCCCGCCTCTTCCAGTCGTATAATTTATTCAAATGTTAACATTTTTTGCATACCTTGGAGGGAATGGACCATGATCCTAAGTGAGGGTATAATTAAAGATCATGAAATCCGTTTTACTTCAGTCTGATGTTTGTCAGGAGAAATCTTCTCAGCCCACAATGTACCAAGAATTACCTCTTTCTGCCATTCATAAGTTACTTTTATCAGTAACATACCTAAATATGCTTGAATATTCTTTCTTTTTAGCGCAGATATTCCTACAACTTAAACTATACATGTAGCCTTATTCCACATTGCTATAGTTTCTGCTAGCATGTCTTTCAGTTCATAAGAATAAGTGAGGTGTAATTGTAATAGAGTGTTAAAGTCCCCAATAAAACACAAGGATGCCACAGAGTGTATGTACAAACATCAATCAGGGATACCAGGCATACATATAAGGTGTAATGAATAATAACACAATGCCAAAAAAGGCATTATAGTGAATGTCTAATGTAAGCAATGCTAAGCATTGCACAGGCCAGCTTAGGAGGTGTGAGCAATGTGTAGACCAGCTAACTCATTGTGCCCAGTGGTATACCCCTTTAAATAATGCCAACCTTAGGTAAGCAAGTTTGCCCATAGCTTAGCCTTTTCAAAACTGACCAATCATGGAAAAGTGCAGGACATCGACCCTACTTAAACCCAAGAGGCGGGAATACATCTCATAACTGGTTGTAGCATCCCCTTGCAGGCACTATGACAGTAAGGAGAGAAGGAGTGCACTTCTGGGCAAAGTGCTGGTGCATCCAGGAGTCCAAGGTCAAGGCAGGACTCCTAGTTAAAGACCATGCTCAGAGATTGCTGCAGGGCCAGTACCAGGGCTCCCAATATAAGGCGGAGGCCAGGGACCATCTCGCCCACAACCTCACCAGTGCCACTGGCATACCCCGAACTGGTGAGCAGGTCAGGCACCACCATGCCGACCTGAAGCGGTGGAAGGGCGACCTCTTGGAGGAGTGGCTCCAAGAGGCTAGAGAGTCAGGGGATGTTCCAGACGTGTGTAAGTATCACCCCAGTATGTGTGTAATAATTGCCAGCTCAGGTATATCATGGATAGTTATGGGTAAATATTCCTCTTATGTCCCCCACAGATGCAACGGAGTGGGCCGTGAACCAGGAGGCCCACATCAGCCACCTGAAGAGGTTGCAACGTAAGGCAGGTCAGTAATACTCATGCATTTACTGTCATAGGAAATAAAAATATAAGTAGTAGTAAATTAATTGTTAGCATAAAATCTGTATTGTTCAAGGCAAGTACAGCATACACTAGAGAATATGGCAGAAAGAGTCTCATATTGTTTGTATGTCAATAAAAGTGTAATATCATGACAAAACAGGTCTAACTGCTGGACTGCATGTGTATATTCTGGTATCATATGGTAATGTAGATTTGCAATCATGTAATAGTACTGTTGTATTAAGCACTGTTACCCACACCATGCACCATAAATTGAATGTGTAGGAATGCCTGTATATGGCAGGTGCAATCCCCAGAGTCCATTTAGTACACAGACCTTAGTACTGTACAAACAACCACAGAATGTCCAGGTTATATCATCACATATAACCCCTACTGTACATAGCATGTGTAGTAGTCTGATATCTCACTGACTTGTTATCAGATATGATGACATTAATTATGGTGTACAGCACATATGCACCTCTTAATGCATGACATATGTACAAAGGTTGACAGGGTTGTGGCTGGAAGCACATACATAAGGCCAATATTGACATGTTGCTGTGATAAACTCATACATTTACTGTTGTAAAAGGGTTTGTTGCAACATATGTCCTATGAGGGATATGAAGTCAGTAACTGTCACGGCTTTCACCTTCTACAGACTGCAGTCCTCACACTGCCTTCTGAAGTTCACAGATACATGCTCTGTGGGTAACACATGAAACCAAGGGCACCACACACTGCCCAGTCTGCAGATGACCCTACAGAAGGGGAGTTCTCATAAACATAGAACTGACATGGCAGGTATTAGTACATGTAGGATAGCCATGTCCACATACACCCTGTTAAACCAACATTAATTTGAATGCAGTATAACAGCACTTACAGTCTGTAGTCAGGTCAGGCACATCCCCCTCCTATGTGTTGGCCTGTTTCCACAGTCTATGTTGTCAGAGGTAAATCCCCAATGCATCTGAGATGCTGTTTGCCAAACAACAGATCGAGTTCCTGCTCACAGTGAATGAAAAGGCCCACCACCAACATGATGTTCCTAGATATTGGAGTGTGTTTCCATGCAATTGGCTATGGGAATGTTACCACAGCTGTTCCACATGCAATCAGCTAGGGGAGGGCTGCAATTCATGCAGAGGCCATCAGCTGATCATGAACATCACTTAAAAATGCTGCTGCCTAATCAAAACAGGTGTAGGTCTCCACATCCACCAGTGAGGGAGTGAGAGAGGCAGACAGAGGCAAAGACATGTCAGGGAGGGGTGGGAGAGTAAAACGTAGGCATGTTTGTGTCACACACCTACCAGCACAAGGTATCAAATCCCTCATGACTATGTAGTGCTATTACAGTTCAATGCAGTTATTGGATGTACCACATAGGTTATTTGTTGTGGAGCCCATAGAACACATATGCGATGGTGAGCAACATCTGCAACAGGGAGATGGTAGCTATATGGTAGGTGAAGAAAACGTGCATGTCTGCATGAACAGGTGCCAGCGTCAACACAGCCACACTCTCATAGGGATGCACACACACTGACACACTTGGCATGGCCAGGATTAGAACTCATCACTAGTGATATTGCCACAACGCATTAATGTGCAGGTATCACATGCACCACATGGGTCAAATGGAGGTTATATGGGCAATGGGTATGGGGAGGTGCCTGATATCAGGCAGCATGCTTCAGTATGCCAATGGAGGTTGTAGTGAGTGTGGATGTGATCTTAAGCATCATACAATACACACACAAACACACAGGGTGCCAGTACTGACATCCGTGGGTGCATTTCTGCACGGGTGTGTGGTGGTCAACTGTGCCAGATGGCTATACAAGGCAAGGTGATGGGTATATCTTGGCATCAGGCCACAGACAATGGTCTGCATAGTGGCTCAGGGATGTAGTTTCTGCATTTGCCCACACGAGTGTGTATTGTATCCCCCATCCAGTCACCTGGGTGACTATTGCATGTGGCCAATGCTGTGCATAGCTTGCCATGTATGTGTTCCTTAGTCCATGGCATGGATGGTGTCTGAGATGTGCACACCTCCCACATGCATATACAGTGATTTGAAACTGTACCTGGGGTGTCTGGCCCATGTTGTGTACACAGATTATCATCAGATGTGCCAGTCTTGGCCACCTGTGGTGGGAACTGGTAATGGACAGCAGGTTTTCCCTGCACCTACATTGATAGCATGCTAATGGCATTCCCTAGTGTCAGTGGCATCTGTCCATACAGGGCATGTTTTCAGGCATGGTATGTCCTTTGTGGGTCACATGTGATGGCACCACAGGTTTGCAGGTGTCCAGTGGGGAACATGGGGAAGGTGCATTGTCTGCATGTACATGCCTATTGGACAGAAGGACAAGGTGCCATGCCCTCTGTATCCCACTGCAATCACTACATAGTTACTATCAGTGGCCAATATGCAGTGTATTACTCCACATGGGTTGAGAGTGTGCACTGGGTAATACTGGGGTTGCTAACTGTGATTGCCTGGCCTTGATGTCACATGTATGGGTATGGATTTGCACCCCAGCCTCTCGACTATTTCACATCTGTTATCCCTGTGATATATACTATGGCTACCATATAAGAAATTTGCAAAACCTGCTCCACATTGGGCATAGGTGTCACACACTCATACCCACCTACACAGAGATTGGCTTACAATCACACACACCTGTCATGTCTGGGATTAGAGCCCTTCCCTAACTAGCTTATTACACTACAGCACTACGCAGTTATAGTACACACCACAGAGATTACTGGAGTATTTCTTTCCCAAAGGTGTATATCACTTTGTATGACATCAGAAGGATTGCCAAAGTAGGACATTCGAATTGTAGTGAGTGTGGCTAGCCTAAAATGCATTGCTCCCTACACAGACAGTGTCTGCACATGCACAAAATATCCAGAACTGACACGTGGGGGCATAGAACCCCTAACAGAGGTTTATATCACACTACAGCATGGAGTTGTTATAGGATGCACCATGGGGATTACTGGAGAATGCCTTCCCCAAAGGTGTATTTCACATTGAATGACATCAGCAGGATTACCAAGGTAGGGCATTCGAATTGTAGTGAGTGTGGCTAGGCTAAAATGCATTGCTCCCTACACAGACAGTGACACACACACAAAACATCCACAACTGACATGTGGGGGCATAGAATCCCTAACAGAGGTTTACATCACACTACAGCATGTAGTTGTTATAGGATGTACCATGGGGATTACTGGAGAACTCCTTCCCCAAAAGTGTATTTCACATTGGATGACATCAGCAGGATTACCAAGGCTGGACATTCGAATTGTAGTGAGTGTGGCTAGGTTAAAATGCATTGCTCCCTACACAGACAGTGACACACACACAAAACATCCACATCCGACATGTGTGAGAATAGAACCCCTAACAGAGATCTATATCACACTACAGCATGGAGCTGTTATAGGATAAACCAATGGGACTACTGGAGAACTCCTTCCCCAAAGATGTATTCACATTGGATGACATCAGTAGGATTTCCAAAGTAGGGCATTCAAATTGTAGTGAGAGTGGCAAGGCTAAAATGCATTGTTCCCTACACAGACAGTGACACACACACACACACACAAAACATCCACAACTGACATTAGTGGGGATAGAACCCCTAACAATAGTCTATATCACACTACAGCATAGAGCTGCTATAGGATGCACCACAGGGATAACTGGAGAACTCCTTCCCCAAAGGTGTATTTCACATTAGATGACATCAGCAGGATTGCCAAAGTAGGTCATTCAAATTGTAGTGAGTGTGGCTAGGCTAAATGCATTGCTCCCTACACAGACAATGTCTGCACACACAAAAAACATCCATAACTGACATGTGTGGGTATAGAACCCCTAACTCAGGTCTATATCACACTACAGCATGGAGCTGTTATAAGATGCACCGCAGGGATTACTGGAGTGTTCCTTCCCCAAAGGTGTATTTCACATTGAATGACATCAGCACAATTGTCAAAGTAGGGCATTCAAATTGTAGTGAGTGTGGCTAGGCTAAAATACATTGCTCCCTACACAGACAGTGACATACACACAAAACATCCACAACCGACATGTGTGGGTATAAAATCCTTAACAGAGGTCTATATCACACTATAGCATGGAGCTGTTATAGGATGCACCACAGGGATTACTGGAAAACACTTTCCCCAAAGGTGTATTTCACATTGGATGACATCAGCACAATTGCCAAAGTAGGGCATTCGAATTGTATGGAGTGCGACTACCCATAAAAGCATTCCTCTCTAAACCCACAGAGTCAGATAGACACACACACACTTGCCAAGACTGGGATTAGAACTCCTACTTAACTAATTTATTGCACTACAGCAGTACACAGTTATGGCACATGCTATGGAGATTAGTGGGCTACAACCTTCACAGAAATGTATTTCTAGGTGGATGACATCAGCAGCCTTACCAAAGTAGAGCATTTCAATTGTAGGGAGTGTGACCATCTTAAAAAGCATTGCTCTCTATACAGACCGACACACACACACTTGCCAAATCTGGGATTAGAACTCATACCTAACTAATTTATCACACTATAACAGTATGCAGTTATTGCACGTGTTGCGGAGTTTATTGGGCTACAACCTTCCCAGAGGTGTATTTCTAGGTGGATGACATCAGCAGCCTTAACAAAGTAGAGCATTTCAATTGTAGGGAGTGTGACCACCCTAAAAAGCATTGCTCTCTACACAGACAGACACACACACAAACACACTTGCCAAGTGTGGGATTAGAACTCCTACTTAATTAATTTATCACACTACAGCAGTACACAGTTATGGCACATGCTACAGAAATCACTGAGCTACAAGCTTCCCAAAGGTGTATTTTTAGGTGGATGACATCAGCAGCCTTACCAAAGTAGAGCATTTCAACTGAAGGGAGTGTGACCACTCTCAAAAGCATTGCTCTCTACACAGACGGGCACACACACACATACAGTTGCTATGTCTGGGATTGGAACTCCTACCTAACTAGTTTATTACCCTATATCAGTACACAGTTATGGGACATGCCACAGAGATTACTGGGCTACAACTCTCCCAAAGGTGTATTTCACAGTGGATGACCTAAGCATGCTTGTCATATTAGAGCTATGGGGAGGGAAGTGTGTGTGCATGAGCCATAAACAATTAATTTAGGGGCTGACATGCCACATGCGGGCAAAGACTGGGTCATATTTCACAAGTACATGTATACAGCTGCTAGATGACTACTTCCTTGTACAGTCATGTTGCACAGCTAGCATATGCACCACATAGTCTGTAATGCTGACAGATACCAGTGGCTAGTATCTGCAGTGAATGACATCTGACACTTGTGTGGTTGTGGCCCTTTGACTGTGTGCTGGATGGAACAGGCATGGATGGCTCCTTGTCACAGTCACCCTCTTCCACACATCTATGTACATCTACCTTTGGCTTATTATAGTGTGTTGTCCTTACATATATGTCTGTATTCCTATCCACTGTGTGTGCAAAGTATGAGTGGTGCATACTGAGGAGTGTCTGCATTAACATCTGCTGCTACCAGATATGTCTGGTCCACTGGTGTTTGCAGACATGGCCTTCATGTGTTTAAGTGTGTGAGCATGCCCAGTATGACCTTTCAGTATGTTGTTGACCGACATTGCCTTCATTTGTCTTAGTATTTGGGCATGCCCAGTAGTGTATGGGCATGCCCAGTATGGCCATCTGTATTGAATGTGTGGATCAAGTCCAGGTAGTTTGTCTCTTCAGGGTATCCATCTATCATTTTGCATTGACTGTTTTTACATTTGTGGATAGGACGGGGGGGCACACCTGACTTTTTCTACATTACTACACAGGACTGGGGGGCACACCTGACTGTTACTACATTTCTACGTAGGATGGGGGGTACACCTGACTATTTCTGCATTTCTACACAGGATTGGGGGGCACACTTGACTGTTATTACAATACTTCATAGGATGGGGGGGCACACCTGACTATTACTACATTTCTACGCAGGATTGGGGGAGTCCCACATGACTGTCATTAGATTACTATGTAGAATGCGGGGGCACACCTGACACGTGTACACATTTGCTAGGACTGTACTGGTATGTTGGGTACTCCATTTCATTCTGTATTATTACCTATCATGCTAACTAGAGGCATACCAGTGTACTACAGATCTTAGCTTTTATTTACCTACATATTAGTTCTTGACTTCCTACCCTTCATAACTGAAATCCCACTTCTTGACCTGTTGTAGTCTGTCTGTGTAGGCCTGGGGGGTACCCATAGGCCTCATTCAGAAGCCATAGCACAGCCTTTGTTTGTGTTTGTCTACATCTGTCCTGTTGGTTGTGACTGTTGTTGGGTATGTGAACCCCCCTGACTGGCATGTGTGAGTCACTTTCCTTGTGGGTGTCCCAGTATTGAGGGTGGGCTGCAGGGATGCCTATGTCGGACGCACATAGTACACTCCCTACACATGGTTAAGCACAGGTAGTGTAATGTTTGGCATCCCTTTTACTGTATGTGTGAGTCAGAGAGAGGTGTTATTCCCTGGGTCCCTCGTGTGTATGTGCTATGTGTTGCCTCTTTGCCAAGGCCATGGCATACTGGGCATGCCTCCTTCTGCCTACTGGGGCAGGCTCAGGTTGTTCCTCCTCTGAGTCACTCTATGCCTGTGCAGGCCTTGGCAGTGGTAGGGGGCTGTGTGGCCCTGCATCCATGCTGTTCCTACTGCAGCTGTTTCCACAGGATCATATTGTGTAGCATGGCACATACAAGGAAATTCAGGTACATATAGCTGGTGAGTACCGCAAGGCTCCACCAGATGTGTCCAGATACCGGAACCGTGACTTGAGCATCCGAAACACATGCTCTACTATAATTCTGGTCTGTGTGTATGCCTCATTATGGAGTTCTTGTTCGGGTGTGTGCATTTCTGATGGGTGTCAGCCATGGCTTCAGTGTGTATCCAGCATCCCCCACTAGGTGACCATCAAGGATGTCCCCATTGGCAAGTCTCTGGTGCAGCTGTGTCAGATGCCAGATGTGGGAATCATGAAAGCTTCCAGGGCAGCCAGCACACACATTCATTATTATGCCCTGGGCATCGCACATGACCTGGCAGCTGATGGAGAAGAAGCCCTTGCGGTTGATGTAGACCCTACCCTGCTCATCGGGTGATGCTTTGATACATATGTGCATGGAGCCTATAGCACCCACTACCTCAGGGTATTCTGCTGTTTGGTGGAACAGTTGCATATTGCTGGCCAACGCCTCATGGGTGTTGGGGAAATATACGTGCTCACCAACATGTGCTGACATGGCATCCAGTACCCTGGATGCTGATGCCTGTAAAATCCCCATCATATCCCCAGTTGGCCTTTGAAAGGTACCTGTAGATATTATTCATATGCCTACACATACCTTGGTATCCACTGAGATGGGTTCCCCTCTGTTAGCTCTGTGTGTCAGCCGTGACTGGCACAGCTCAACAATTTGCTGTAGGATGTCCCTGTCCACCCTATAGTGCTCCACTTTCTCTAGCTCATGTAGCTCCTGGTAGGTTACCTTGGGTCTGTACACTCTTTCCCGTCTCCTCACTGTGGGTTGGTCGACAGCATTCACATCCTCACCACCCTCACCCTCTTCCACAAGTTGTTGTATGATAGCAATTGCAGCCCCTATCATTTTGCTGTTGTGAGTGTTAAAAGTTCCCCGCTTCTTTACACTGGTGGTGTAGAGTGTGGGAAAAAACAGAGGGGAAGGTGTTTGCATTGTTTATAGTAGTGTTCTGGGCTGGGATGGTCTGCTGCCTGTGTAATTGGCTGGTTCTGATACAGTTCACCTGCCATCTATGCTAGTTCTCCTTGGTTACCTTCCTACTGCTGTTTTCCCTTCTCTTTGCCTTCCTGTTTAAGCACGGGGGCATGCTATGCAAACAGAGTGCACAAATGTGCACACTGCTGCTATTTCCTGGTTTAACTTTTTTTCTGCCTTTAAAATACGGTGAGGGGCACGCACACCCACTTAAGCATTGTAAAGAGTGCTAAGCAGGTTTAGACACACCCCCTAGCTTAGCTGTGCTAAGCTAGGAGCAAACCAGAGCCACAGGGCTCCAATCCACTTACAGTATGCCTGACACACACCCATGATGTCATCTAACTCCTAGGCTTGCACCAAGCTATTCCTACTCTTACACTGTTGGGACCTGACTCACATGCTGGGGAAAACTGGGATTCACTTTCCTTCCCCTCATTTGCATGCTAATGCTTAGTTACATGTCTCACACTGAGCCTTCCACCTTAGCAACCACTACTCACTGGCCATGTTGTCTTCTGCCTGCCATTGACTTGCATGGCAGAATACTGATTTTAGTTAGAATGCTTAATTAAGGTTCCATTTGTTGTTTCCCCCCCGATCCAGTTTGCATGCCGCTGCCCTATGCTTAAACATCCAAGATCGGCTAAAAAAAAAAAGTTTATTTTTGTATTTTTTTTACTGTTTGCAATGCCAATGGCCTTATACTTGGCCATTGGCATGCTTACTAAATGATATGCAGCCTTTATTTGGAGCTGTCACAGCTCCGTTTTGGATTTTTCAGAAATGTACTCGGTTACTAACCGAGTACATTTCTTCAGATAGCACTAGTTCTGCACAGCCAGTTGCAAGCTTCCTGGATTGCAAAATCACCCCATTTGCATAGATTTCTCCTGCAAATGGCATGATTTGCATAAAGGGGCTTAGTCCATGCAGGATTAGTGCAGGAGTGCTCGTGCACGCCCCTGCAGACTGTTCCTGGATTGCACAACAGACATATTGCCTGCTTGAGCTCCTGCACCAATCTTGCATGCCGTGCAAACTATAGAGAATCCAGGGGATTGTCTTTTATTTTTGTTCCCTGATAATGTATTATGTCAATTTCAGTTATAACTTGAGGATCTTGTTTCATACTTTAGTTAATGCATTCAGTTGATTTATTAGTTTTTAACAATCTGAGTCTTATTCACTTTTGGTAGCCTGTGTCTTATGCATGCATATATATATATATATATATATATATATATATATATATATATATATATATAGAGAGAGAGAGAGAGAGAGAGAAGACAGAGATAAATAGATACAGATATATAGATGTATTTATTTATGTATATATTTATATATACATATTGTTATATTTATCTATTTATATAAAATCCAGCAGGTCTTACCATAAATTATTCTCTCCTACTCTTTCTGCCTCTGCATGGACATAGCTTAGTTTCTGAATGATTCTTCAGCTAGAATTACTGACATTTTATTTTGTGAATATCCTCATTATAGTAAATGTATAATTGAATTACTAATACACTGATCTATTTCCTATATTACGTCTTCATCTGGTACCAAGTAGCATTTACATCTGGGATTCCCATTCAAATCACAATCATTTTCACTGAACCAGCACTTCATTTCAGTTTGCACATTTTTCCTGTCACTGAACTGCTTACTGTTCAAGAGATTAAACGTATGTGCTGTGCTTCTCTGTTTTTTTCTGTAGCATTTGTCAGGTCTGTGTGTCTTTGTCTATATGTAAAAATTGTTTTCTTTTCTAAATATGAGCTGTCCCATTTAAGGTCTTGCTTTTTTTTTCTCAAGTCTGTTCTTTTCTCTTTAAGGTAGAATATACACATACATGAGGATTGGCACAGTGTAGAGCTACATGGACTGTTACCATGTCCATGTACAAGGTTCCACCTCAGCAATGCACCATGCATATAAATGATGGTGCATTGCTGAGGGAGAGCCAAGGAACACTGGTATTGAATCAGTGCAGGGAGAGGTGTAATGGCAACTATGTCCACAGATGGGTAGGAGACTCCCTGGACTGTCCATCAGTGCCATGTTAATTTTTTTTTTTTAATGAAAAAGCATGTTTGCATAGCATGGCATGGCATGGATCACAGCAATGTTAGATGGCACCCAGACAATGTCCAGACATCTAAAAATAGAAACCCGATGTATTTAATTATTTATTTAAATGTATGTTTACGTGTAGCTGAGCGTGTCTGTGCAGTGCAGCATGGTGCTTAGCACTGCTTATAGGTAGTCCAGTGTTATATATAAAGGTACACCTAATATCTGAATGTCAACATAGCTTAATGGGTAGAGTCATGGCTACATGTGTAGTAGGTCAAGGGTTTAAATACATGGAAGGCAAATAAGTATTTAATTTTAAAATACACATTTTGCAGAATAATTTAAAATATAGCTCCTCTGCACTCTGCTAAGCTCTGCTGAAACCTGCTAAGCACTGCATAAACATGATAATAGCTGGCAATGTTTATGACCTGCTTGGCTGGTTTGTGTACTGCTAGGCTCAGCTAAGACTCGGGTACTGCCTGTTTTCGCACATCTGAGCTCAGCTGTGCTGGTTTGCACTGAGCTAAGTGATGCAGCACTTTTTTGAATGTTGCCCAATGATGTGTAAAGGCAGGAAAACAGCCTATATTAAGCCCAATAAGTGGGAATACAGCAGAATCCATTGGAGTTCTGTCTCTGAAGGGTACTATTGCTGGTGTTGGTGAAAGTGCACACTTTTGGGTGCAGCTTTGGGGCATTCTGGAGTCCAGGGTCATGGTTGGACTCCTAGTAAAAAAAAACATGAAGACCAGCTGCTGCAGGGAAATTTCCAGGGCTCAGAGTGCAAGGTGGAGGCCTGGGACTGCCTGGCAAGAGAACTGTTATTGATATTCCCCGCACAGGTGAGCAGTGTCATCACCACCATGATGACCTGAAACAGAGAAAGGGGGATCTCTTGGACACCTGGGTCCAAGAAGCTTGGGCAGAGAATGCCCCACAAGTATGTAAGTAATTTTACCTCTGTTTCAGCAATATCTAATGTGAATGTCTGCAAAACTGGTATGCATAATGGTGTGCTTCTCTCCCAATAGCTACAAAGGAGAGAGCTCACAATGTTGAGTTGCATGTCAGTCGCCTGGCCAGGTTGTGCCATGAGTATGGTGAGTACAGATACATTATGCTAACTGTAGTGAAATAAGCAAGAAAGGATAAAGCATTAACTGCAGGACAGTATATTCAATAAAGTCTGTAGTGCAATAGATGTGGAATTAGAGGATGTATTGCAAGCAATGAATAATGCCAACTGTTCTGCAATAAAACATAAATTCATATCAATAACACCGTAGAAAATTGTGTACATCAGGATTTTCTTGCTGTACCCATTGCAGTAGAGCTGTATGCATTCAGGATGTAAGGTAAGGTAAGGTGCTGATGTCAAGTGTAACACTGTAATAGTTGTAGAATGCAAATCTAATGGCTGCTAATTGTATTAACACATATAGTACCATTCAAGGCTATCAGTAGGCCAATATTGTTCACATAATGCTCTGTTATCCACAAACATCAGGTAAGCAAGGCATATGGGTGAGGTAGACTACTCCATAATCTATTGCTTGTTGCCTTCACAGATATTTCAACCCACTAACAATAAAGTGTGTACTCCACCATTGTTAGACTGATATATAGCATACCTACTATCTACGTTATTCTTTTATGTCATGCATGTGTGTTCTTCTGTCACTGGAGTCTAGTATGATACCGTAGTAGTACTGCCAGGTCATTTTTCATTTCCAGGTAAGCTCTAGGCAGATATCAGTCAATTAGTAATCAGCAGTGACTCTGTAGCTCAGTTTGTTAAATGCTCTGTATATCTTACCTTTCGCCCCCCACAGACCAGGGTTCAAATCCACTGATAAGTAGCACTACATATTCCAGTAAAAGTAATATAATGCTTACAAAGTCTCTCTCCATAGGAACTACAGGTAAATGGTTGAGGTAGCCCATATTATGAGTAGAGAATTGTGTGTTTAGATTTCCCATACTTTTAAAATCATTAGCAAGAATGTGAAAACTTAGCAATGTACAGTCAGAACTAATATGTGTAATCCTAGTATGGCTGTATTCCTAGGGTGTCTGTTAAAAGTTGCTGCAGTCACAGTCACTGCCATTGGGCTCTATTCCCATGCCTGCCAACCAAGGCATGACTTCTGTTTAGTGTCTGTACTGTACACATGCATGTCTCTCAAGTGTCATGATTTCATTTTAGGTAATTAATAGTGTGTAATCTGCCTGTTACAGGAATACCATGGCAATGGGTACTGAGATTGTACAGTATCAGCATATCAGCCCACAGAACACCTTGGTAGTTATGTAGGTCTACTTGATGTGCAAGTGTTTTGTGTAGGTGTGTACCCGCAGTTGCTACTGTTTGGCCCTTAGTGTCCCATGCATATCGCTTGAGCAGTATGTATGTGCTACATCAGCTACAGGAGACTTGTACTCACTGTAAACGTAAAGAAAATACAGACCCATAGAGTAGATAGTAGTACTGCTGTCAAGGAAATAAGCATCAATGTTACTAACGTGCTGACTTTCCCTATTCCCCCCACCCCTTATCTTCATTTATTTATTACTGTTATTAATTGGCTATGGTTTACATTAACTGTTTTTTGGGGCATGTGTTACTGTTATGTATTATAAAGGATGCATATTAACATATCTTGTTAAATTACCTATTTTGTTGGCCTTATACTGTAACTGTTACTGGCATGCTGTTATACTGACTGTTCTGTTATTGATTTTTGCATTTCACATAATTTGCATTGATATATAATTGCATTATTTCCAATGTTCTGCCATGCTGTTATTACTAGAAATGTGTTCTTAATAACTAACCTATACGTATTGCTATATCTCCATTACCACAGCACATCAGGGTAGGCCAGTTCCTGGTGATCTGACTACCTTGCCGCAACTGTTCGTGACACTAGGCCCAAGGATGTCTGGGACCCAGACTAGTGGTGCCCCCCCACTGCCCCTGCACCACCTGTGGCATTAATGGAACTGCCTCAGGAGACAGAGCCCAACCTCCCCTGGGAGCAGTGGTGGAGGGGCTGTTGTCACCCAGGATCAACTGTCAATCATGGTGTGCAGGATTGTTCATTGGAGCTATGAATGCCGCCTGCACCAGATTGAGAGCACACTGACCTGGTTGGGGAGGCTCACCCTGGTGCCAAGCCTACAGCACAGTGACCATCAGGGCAGTAAAGGAGCAGTATTGACTGTCCCATGTGTGGGGATGTTAGTCATGCTGCTGCCATCTGGAAGCCCGTGTGACTTGGTTCCACAACACCCTCCCCATCCAAGTTGTTTACCTCCTCATGAGTCAGACACCGCTCTTGTCTGCTGTCTTGTCTGTCTTGCCTGTCTGCAAACATATCCTCTCCTACCTAACTTAGCTCCCCACATTTACCTATGTCCCTTTCCCTACATTCCACTCTCACCTTAAAAATAAATGGACACCTGTCCCAAAAAAAAAATATATATATATATATATATATATATATATATATATATATATATATCGCCCCATACAAAGCTCTCCATGTCGCACTCATGTCCACTGGATGCCACTAATCTGGTCTAATTGGCTTTACAGCACAGTTATGTTTTCCTTACTCCTCTCCCTGGGGTTTGAGAGTCTAAATTCATTTACAAAATCTGTCAAAATGCACAGCTGTTGCTGTACAAGATATGGATAGCTACGGGTCTTTCCTACACCTTTCCTGCACATCTCTAACTGCCTTTCACTATGTTTTCCCCCGCTTGCCCTCATTTCACCGCTTTCCTATCTTGTCCTTTTTCTTTTCTTTATATTTTTTAGCTCGTGTTTGCTCAAAGCTAAGCGAAGCGGTGCAGTGCTGCATGCCGCACCACTTTGCTTACCTATGCTTAAATTAGCTTTAATGAGTAAATGTGTTTATTACATTGTCTGACACATGTAAAACATGAACACTTCTGCCAAGTTTCAGACCTGGCCCCCCTTATCCACAGCTTCCTGCAAAAACCCACCAGGCCACACAGATCTAATGCAAAGCAGGTGTTTCCAGCAAAACACACCGATTGACACAGTCATTAGGCATGTAACTGAAATAAAAACTAATGGGGAAAATGGGAGTGTACTTTGGGCTCTGGTTCAATAATACACCAGTATACAGCCAAAAACATAATAATGGATGTAAAGGAGGCCTGTGATAGCAGGTATATGTGCCCTTTTAGCAGCAACTGTTGGAAAGACACTTGTTAAGGCAGCGATGACAAAGTGCAAGTATAACTTGGACCCTGGTACACAAATACAAATACAGCCATATAAAGTCATGCACATACTGAAGGATATAGAAATGTTTCCACAACCAGTATATATGCACATATATCTTGCAAATACACACGCTTATGCAGTGACTAGTGGCACAGTCTGTTAAATGCCTTGCATACAGTGAATTTTGCCATACATAGTCCTGGGCTCAAATCCAGTTTTGTCTAGCAGTTCAATTACATTATTGTGAAGACAGTAAGTAATGAATGAGTCATGCAATCCTAATCTGCACAGGTTACTGCTTGTTAATGAACTGCTACCCACTTTTGCAAGTCAGAGGCCTGAAGTAGGGACACACTACACATATCCGGATAGCCTAACTATATGTAGTGTAATACTCTGTTATTGGCACTGTTGCATAACAGACATACCTTAATCACATGCCTTGATTGGACTGCACAGGTTACCCTTACCCTGGCTCTGTCATAATGACAGAGTTGCCACAGCTGCCACAGTTACATGTACAGCTTGCTGTCCTCAAAAGTGTCCACATTCCCCCCTAGGTGCGGTATGTTTCAGCAGCAGCTGCAGCTTGTAGCATACACAGCTGTATGTATAGGTAGCTGCTACAGACTCCACACCTCCCAACGCCCAGAACAAGGGATCCAGTCACAGCCAGATGTAATGATGGGGGGGGGACTAAGGCCCACAGATATTGACATGTGTAATGGTTTGCCTCTACAAAGATAATATGTTGATAGATTAACAGCTATTGCATTAGCATGCATATTCCGATGGGTATGAAGTCTAACATTCAAGTGTGTCTCTTTCCTTACTAATCTCAACCCACAATGTTTGTCAGTGAACTGCCAGATGACCACTATGTCATGGGACACTGACTACACATATGAGGCCAAACTGTGGACATACTCCATAAATCTATACAGTTGACAGTTATGGTACCTACCCTCTGCAATGCTGCACTCTCCACACCTCAGTGATGTCCATCTTACAAACTGAGAAAGGGATCCAGCTCTACATGAAGGCCTTATATATTGCACTGTGGTGGCATGTCATTGGCCAATGATAATGCAATTCAGCTGTTTTGGCTGCAATTAGCAAATCTCAGCCACAGATTGATACAGAGGAAATTACCTGCTAATGAGTGGTACCGTAAAAAGGCAAGCAGCTGCTTAAGGGGAACAGCTCTGTATGCGACTTCACTCATACAGAGAGTGGATTTAAAAAAGTATACGAGAAGCAAAGTTCAAAAAAGGAGTATTGCACTCTGGCAGGTATGTAATAGATTTCGCCATATAACAGGATGTGGATGGTAGGATGGAGGTATGGGGGACAGAGATTACAACAGTAAGCCTGTCTTAGATCTATGGCAATGACATGTCAGTGATACTCTGCTGTCCTACACCTACAGGCATACCTCTCAAATGCCTATGATTTTTAATCACATCTTAGCTCTGTCCCTGTCAGTCCCTCCTACAATGGTTGTTTGTTGTAAGAAAGGTAGTGGATTACAAATAATACATAGTGACAATGTGTAAGGGTGTACATTCCTGTGACATCAGATGATGTACTATAATTCAGCCCCTAATTCAGTCACTGTTTCACATACATAGTTCTAACATTTTAAAAGTGTCCCTGAATGTCCCTGATGTACTCTGGCTAAGTCCCTGTGTCTTTTGACATATGTCCCTGTTTGGTTGACAGCTATGCCTAACATGCTTTTCAACCTCTCACAGCTTGAAACCAGGACAAAGCCATAATTTATGGGGGGACAAAGACCCAAACTCAGTGACAGTGTTTAAATATTTTTCAGAGATGCACAAGTTTGTGTGAAAATGACCAACACTATGAGATAAACATCCTGACAGTCTACTAACTTCTGTATAGTTGAGAGGTATGATACCTACAGGGAACATATACTATAGCAGGTTTGCATTGTTTTCTTTCATTGTGGCACACTGGTGCTGCTGGGCTGTCCCCATGCAACAGTGTAATAGCACACTTTTAATTGTCTGGCAGTGGCCATATGACATATTAGTGGGAGTTTTCTTGTAGGGGACATACCACTGGAGACTGCACTGCTGGGTGTTGGAACATACAGTGGAATCTATCATGGCACACAGGGACATACCCCAGTATTGCTACTATCTGGGTGGTATCCACACAAGTAGAGTGTTGCCATACTGTGGGGTATGATGTGTGAGGGAGTAGTGGATAGTGCAGGCCATTATAGGTGTATTGGATCTGTACATACTGGATGTCCACATATCTGGTCCTATAATGTGTTCCCCATTTGCTGTCTTTCAGGCACCATGTACTGCCAAAGACATGCCCCCTTCTCAGAGGAGGAGAATAACATAACACTTGATGGAGTCACCACCATCAGATCTTGTAGTCCATGGGGAGGCATAATCGGGAGCAGCAGGCAACATTGTGGGCAGACCTTGTGCGGGATGTCATTCAGGTTGGCCAACAGGACAGGACCTATGAGCAGGTCCAACACTAGGCCACAGACATGCTGAATACTGCAGGATGAAGGGCAGCTGATGTTGCCAGGGATTGTGCCACCACCAGTGGAGGGTCTGGGACAGAACATCAACTCACAGCCACAGTGGACTTCCTGGTGAAGCACAAAATAGCTCCCAGGCATTCATCACAACATACATCATGGAGGTGGGTTCCATAGTGTCCACAGCAGAGGGCCATCCAGGTAAGCATACTGTGTTCATCAGTGTAATACTGTATCAGTCATTGTGGCAGGCTGGACATACCTGTACATGGGTGTTAGGTCTATCTGTATTGGGGGAGAGTTAGGGTTTATACACAGTTGTGCACAAATACTCAGAATGTCAGCAATACAGCCAGTATCACAGTAGCCACTGTACATGTGGATATATGCACATATTACCTTGTAGTGCTGCAACATTTGGTGGTGCTGACAATACCTCTCACTCGCCTTTTCATAGAACCATCAGGAGTGGTCCACGTCTGTCGTCCTGTACCTGGTAAGTGTGATACAGTTTTTTGCAGATCATATATACCCTATGAAAGTTAAGGGCTGCCATATTGCCCTTTGTACAAATGTCTTGTTTAGCCAGTGTAGAATATTTGCATGTTCAGTTCTGGAACAGACAACTATGATTCTTAGACTGGTTAGTCACAGATGTTTATTTCAACCACCATCGACATGTCTGCAATTATAGTTATGTGTGGCTACACAGCCTGGTATACATGAGGCAATTACTGTAAGATGCCTGTTCAAACACAAAAGGGAGACACTACATACCAGAGGCAGTGACACTAGTACTGGCATATCATTCTTAAGATAGGTGTACTGTGTTTTATGTGTAGATCTATCTCGTATAATATCATATTTCATACCTCACAAGCAGATTGTACTGACAACTTTACCTGGATTGGCTGACATGCATGTTATAAAGGGCTTGACTTGTCTGTGTATGTTGGTGTGAGGTTGTCTGTTGTGCATGGGAGCAGAGATGAGAAGATGTGTGACTGGTAATGCAGTTGTAGATCCTCATTTCTATGAGTCTGTGTGGATTACCATACATAAAAGTGCAGGCAGTAACTTGTTGCTTTTGTCTTGGTTCTCACAGGTGACTGGGGGGGTTGGAGTCTGTCCCCCTTAACCTGATGTCAGTATCTCCTCATACTCATGATGATGGTGGCCAGAGTGAGGCACAGGTGGGGTTGTTGGGGGTTGAATCTGTCCTAGAAGCTGACATCCCTCTTCTGTCCCCATTGTCACTGCACACAGGCAGTCTTCCCATGCATACCCAGTCACCAGATGCCACAGATATTAAATAGTCAAAGGGTGGCAACATTGAACAGGACAGTGTGGCAACTACGGTGTCAGTGAGTGCAGACACTGGCCATAGCCAGAGAGCTGGCAAGGTCCCACACAGGCAGATTGACAGGGGTGCTCATAGGATGACTGCTGTCCATCCACCACCTGTCACAGGTGTCACATCACTGGTCACTCGGCGCATGTTTCAGGCCATCATGGTGGCACAGGCATGTTCTGAACACAACACCAGATGGATGCTTCAGGATATGGATGCAGCACAGTCTGACATCCATGACTGACTCCACCGCATTGAGGACAACCTGGAATGGTTTACTTATGAAGTGGACAGATAGTGGGCTGAGACAGTGTTTGCCTTGGACCACACATTGTCTGTGCTAGAACACCTGGATGGTGTTGGGCATTGGACATGTGGGCGTAGGGCAGCAACACCATCGGCTGCGAGTCCATGTGGCCATGCACAGCCACGATCTCATAGTGGCAACACTTCCAGTGCTACAGAGAGAAGTGTGCTGTTCACACCATGATGTGTCAGGCCAAGGGCATGAGCTGGGGGTTCCATGGGGGACACAGCCTCAGCATTTTGCAGTCACTGTTAGGTACTAGCATCTCATCTGACCTTAGGCATGGTGGTGCCAGTGCTACTCCTAGCAGTACCAGTTCCCTTGCTTGTGGCTGGAGAAGGTGACCTGTCCACTCTACCATGTATGGTCCACAGCTGTCCAACCAAGACATGTGTAGGGCTAGCACTGGGCTTGATTGTGTACATGTCTACACACGAACACCACTGTTACATGCAGGTCACTTACAGACACACATAGCACCTCTCCATGACCCATCTAACCTACACCCCTCCATACTCATACACATGCTGTTAACTGTTTTGAACAGCCTAGGCCTCCAGCATCTCTGCACCACACCCTGTGCATGTGATGCTCACTGTGCCACATCCCTGCCATTCATGCCATCGATGCAGGGCAATGCTACTGTGTGTCTGATGGACAAGTGTCTATATCACTTGACACGTACTTATGTAGTGCAGTATTGTTATGCCATGCCAGTTGTGGGCCACTACAGGTACTGTATGCTGGCATGTGTCATGACTACGCAGCACACTTTGTGTATCTTTGTTACATGATGTTGGCCTGGTGGTAGTGTTACAGAATGACAGTAGTGTCACAGACCTGTGTATGTTCCTGTTCTAGGAGTCTGACGGGATACAGTATGGACAGATGATGGTAATACAGTGGCACAGGATGGCATGGCAGCACAGCAGAAATATGACATCAGCAAGGTATGGCAGTATACATGCATGGCACCCTAGATGGATATGTGTAGAACAGTCTATTAGGGACAATGGGGGCAGTCAACATATTCATGCATTCATAGTTTTTAATAAGGTCTGCTACCCTGGGCACATGCCACCTGGGTTATCTAAACTTACAAATCTAGAAGGTGTGGTGATGGCATTGACATGTCTGCAAATATCCTGTGTCCGTATCAGACAGGTGGTGGACATCAGTTATGATAATGCATGGGAAGGCAATTTAGGGCCAACAGTTAGTCACAGGGCCAAAAAGTGTATAATCATTGCACATGCATAGCCTATAACACCATGTCTGTAGTGCTGCACAGAGATATATTTACACACACAGAGTTGACTGGTGTGAGATTAGAACACCTATACATCTACTATTACACACTACAGTTTGCAGCACTTATCACATGTGTCACAGAGGTTATCTGCTATTAGAGCATCAGCCAAAGCTCTTAAGGTGGATGACATCAACAGGCCTTGTAGAGGGGAGCAATGTAGAGGCCAGCAACTAGTCACAGGGCCATAAAATGCATAACTATTGCACAGGGATAGCCCATACAGGCTATCCCTAGTGCTGCATGGGGATATATTTACAAATAAACACACACACACACACACACACACACACACACACACACACACACACACACACACACACACACACACACACACACACACTCACAGAGCTGACTGATGAGAGATTACAACCCCTACCTATCTACTATGACACACTATAGCTTGCAGTAATTATTGCATATACCACAGAGTACATCTGCTGTATATGTGATTGCAGGCACAGTACTTGTGGAGTAAGCAAGGTAGCCTTGTGTTAGACAGCATGTGTGTCCTGCAGAGTGAAATTGCTTGGTAATGTTATTGTATATAGTGTCCTAGGAGTAGGGTATCTGTCACTATCCCCTGCTATGTGTGCACAGTTAGCAGTATGGCCATAAATAGCTGGTTGAAGGTAGATAGGCAAACATGTAGCCAAGAACAAGATGGCCTACCCATGGCATGTGTTGAACCATTGTACAATACAACACCTGCTCACCTGTCTACAACGTGAAATTCCACAGGCACAGGGGTCTGTGGGTGAGTGGATTATGTACTGTTGCAACCTTGGTTTAGTTCCTTTGGGCAACTCTTTTGATGTGTAAGTGCAGATAACCTCAGTATTCCAAGGGTATACATGGAAATCCATACATCCCCACATTTATATATACATATATATATATATATATATATATATATATATGGGTTCCATACACTAGATCGAATTTTCACTAATTCGAAATAGTACATGGAATGCTCACTGCAGCAAAAGTGCACTTAATCGAAAGTGCACTTACGTGAAGTTCAGTTCAATGAATGGGTGTTGTACTGGACTTCCGTGCAGTACTCACAGATCTTAGGGTTAGGGCATGGGTCATAGTAAGGGGATAGCCTGTAGGGCTACCCCCTTACCATGACCCATGCCCTAACCCTAAGGTCCGTGATGACTGCAACGCAGTGAAGGACATGGCAATGTCCTCCTCTATGGTGTGATAGTCACGAACCTTAGGGTTAGGTAATTGGTTAGGGTAAGGGGACAGCTTTACTAACTATCCCATTACCCTAACCTGTGCCCTAACCCTAAGGTCCATGACTATCGCACCATAGTGGAGTACATAGCTTGTTTTTTATGTCCTCCACTGTGTTGCAGTGTTTTCGAAGAAGTGCACTTATGCAAAAGTTCACGTTCATTAAAGTGAACATTCGCAGAAGTGAGGCTTCCTATTACAAGCTTGAAGTAGTGAACTTTCGTTCTTGTAATAGGAATCCATATATATATATATATATATATATATATATATATATATATATATATATATATAAATGTGTATAACGGGGATGTCTCTATAAATGCTGCAGAGTGTGTACGTTATGTATATGATGTTTGTAAGTATATGTCAAAATTCTATGTATCATTGTAATATATATATATATATATATATATATATATATATATATACACACACACACACACACACACACACACACACACACACACACACACATATATCTGTATTATATGTATATGAGGTAAGTTGTATATGAGGTACATTCGATACAACAGGCATGTAGGAGGGAGATATGGTCAGTGAGATATGTAGAGGTAGCTGTCTGTATGTACAGATGTAATTCCACATAGCAGGTCTTTGTGAGGAAGAGCCAACAGAATTGCACTCAAGTTGGCTAAATGTAGGAGCTTGTCCAGTGGGACTGTCAGTACTTACAAGGTGACTCCAGGCCACAGTTACCTGCACTCCAGGCTGGGATTTTGTGCGCTACAGACATTGGCAGCTGCACCTGTTTCCACAGTACAGCACTTCCCAGACATTGACCACGGCATTCCCTGGCTGTGTGTTGTAATTAATATGTGACTGTGGTGCATGATGTAACACCTACAGGGTGACAGTCTGCATACCTCTCACCATACTTCTCAACTTCTTACAGCAAGAAACCTGAACAAAGTCATTGGTAAAAGTGGGACAAAGGCCCAAAAATAGGGACAATTGTTTAATACTGCATTTACAAACATTTCGCTTTAGCATGAATTTTCTGAATTGTATAATGCCCAGCACTCAAATGCCTGTCATTATTTTATAACTTCAGTCTTTAATGATCTGCCACTAATTTGCCAGAAAACCACAATTTTATGAACAACGGACCAAATATATGAGGCTAAACAGTTAACAGGTATGCCTCTCACTGTACATTTTTCATAATGTCCAGCATTTCACCCCATATGTCTGGCCTGTTCCTGTACATTTGTGGTGTTCCATTAAAATGTTGTATAAGGCAATCAGTGAATAGTACTAACTACAGACAAATATTTGAATGCTGGACTTTATATCCTTCAGATATGCTGTACTGATGCAACCTGATTTCATCCTAGCCACCTTCTAGGTGAATCAGAGCATCTGAATGTCTGTCTAGTTTTGACCCTGTGCCCCCCCCCCATTCTTTCTAGTTTTGTCCAGCTTTCATGCATTAACAGATTGAGGGGTTTTGCAGTCTGTGGAGACACCACCATATGACTAACTCACATGCAAAAAAATGTGGATACTGCCAGATTCAAAGCATCAACACCATCACCCATGTTAATGTCCCTAGCCTACTGAGCCAAACAGGCTGCCAGACATGGATATGTCATTCATCACACAATCAACAGCATACAGACATACGTTGTCACCCCTGCGTTATGTGAGGCATAGAACTTATGGCCAGGTTTTGTGTCACAGCCCTGGAACTGGTTGATCTACTGATATATCATTGCAGATTTACTGTTACAGCAGTTGTATGGGTATGCTGCTATGTTGATGTTGGGGGTGAGCAGCCCATGCTATGCTGACATAGACAGTTGTGCGACTGTCATGTGACACCCACTGTTTGCCATATCTCTTGAATAATGTAGTGGACTTTTCAGCCATGTGGCCTAGTGCACATTACGGAGCACATACTATTGGACAGAGAACCTGTTGTCCCAAGTGGTTGTTAGATCTTCCCAAGTAGCCCAATATATTCCCTTGCATATATGCACCAGGCCCATACATATGCTACCATATGCTAGTACCCCTTCCAAGTGGTGAATATGTGTGTGACTTACCATGCGAATGCAGCAGTTGGCAGACCTGTAGTTCAGGGCTGACTCTGTCTGATGCATGCAGTACACAGCCAATACATGGTTAAGTACAGGTTGTGTGGGTTGGCTGGCATCATTTTTACTAATATGTATGTAAGTCGGAGTAAGGTATCATTCCCTAGAGCCCTAGGTTGTCAGCGCATGTGCTATGTGTTGTCTCTTGGCCAAGGCCAGGGCATACTGGGCATGTCTACGTCTGCCTACAGGGACAACCTCAGAGGTTTCCTCCTCAGAGTCCTCCTGTGGGTATAGCTGTGGTGACCTAGGCACTGGTAGGGGGCTGTTTATCTCTTCCATTTGCTGATGCTGCTGCAGCTGTTTCTGCAGGATCATATTGTGTAGCATCACACATACTATCAACATAGGTTCATAGGTTCATACTAGGCTATCTGCCCTGGGGCAATTATAAGCCTAGCCCGATTCTGTATGGCTTACGCCACCCCTTGATTTGAGTATACTGTGCCCTTTTTAAGGTTTAGTTTACTGTGCCTCTGTCTAATAGTGACACGGGAGTAATCCCTGGGACAAACCTACGATCCCCCATCCACCTATCGAGATTCTTCTTGAAGAGATTCAGTGAGGTGCTCTGCCTCACATGAACTGGAATTCTATTCCAGAGCGAAGGGAGCCTCTGGGTTATGAACCTGTCCCTCCAGCAAGTTCTATTTATTTCTGTGCTGAGGTTCAAGTGTGGCTCTAAGGGATTTAGATTTACTGAGGTGGAGCATGTCCATTAATTCTGGATTTGACATAGCTTTGTATGTCAGGCATAGATCGCCTCAAGTAGGCGATATGCAACTGAGTAGAGCTGGAGTTTTTAACCGAGCAGCATATGGCATCTGTTTGAGACCCTTGATCCTCTTGTTGAGATACTTTTGGGGTCTTTCTAATTGCTGCAGGTGTCGGGTAAGGTACATCCCAAAAGGGGCATTGTATTCTATGATGGGCCTGATGAGGGATGAATAAAGGCACGATTACCTCTCTTGATCTAGATGTGAAACCCTTCGTGATGAGGTGGGCTATGTAGAAGGTCTTTCTAACCACTTTGGCAATATGGTTTTCAAAGGAGAGATTGCTATCAACTTGGGTCCCCAGGTCCCTAATAACTTTCTCTGTACTTAATGGGTTTCCGCGTATGTGGTAATTTGTGGGCACATTGTTTTTGCCAAAGGGTATGACTATACATTTTTTGGCATTTAGCTTTAAACCATGGCACTGGCACCAGTTATCTGTCTCTGTGAGACCTTTTTGAAGGATGTTTGTGTCAGCTGGAGAGTTGATTATGGCACCCAGTTTGCAGTCGTCTGCGAACTTGGTGAGCCATAGTCCTCACACGTTTGCCTGTACCTTGGAAAAGTATATACCGAACAAGAGTGGTCCCAGGACAGAACCCTGTGGGATGCTGCTTGTGACCAGTTTCGAGTCTGACATGGCTCCAGCAACTCTCACTCTGTGGGTTCTGTCTTTGAGCCAGTTTGTGACCCATCTTGTGACATAGGGGTTTATATTTAAGCTGGATAGCTTATCTATGATGCCCGAGTGGGGTATTGTGTCAAATGCCTTTGCAAGGTCCAGATAGGCTGTGTGGACTACCTTCCCTTCATCTATGGCTTTGGTGACTGTTTCGAAAAAGTCAACCAGGTTCAAAAGGCAGGATCTGCCCTTGACAAAGCCAAACTGGGTAGGATCTAGTGTCTGTAGGTCCCCAATGTCTTTATTTATGGACTTCATGATGATCCTCTCCATAGCCTTGCAGACTAAGCTAGTCAGGCTTATGGGGCGATAGTTTCCAGGGTCTGTAGAGGCTCCACCTTTGTGGAGTGGGACCACTGTTGCTGTACGCCATTCTGTGGGCACATATCCTGTAGTGAGGCTGAGATTGTATAGCTGTTTTATTTGAGGGATTAGTTCCTCTTGGAGTTCATGTAGGATGCAACCTGGGATGCCATCTGGTCCCATGGAAGCAGTGTTTTTGCTTTGGAGAGGGCAGCCTTCACCTGAGCATCAGAGATGTTTGAGAGGCAGCCCTCTGCGGGATAGATACTTGCTCTTTTGGGGAGGGGAGAAGTTTGCACTGAACCTGTCTGCCAGGATATTGGTGATGTCTGTGGGTTCAGTGTATTTTTTTCGTTTAGAATCAACTCAGAACAAGTCTGGGAGTTGCATCCCAGGTTTCTAACATAACTGAAAAAAGCCTTATGATTGTCTTTGGTGTCCTGTGCAATTTTTCTCTCGAAGCTGGCCTTGGAGGATTTTATGAGGGATCGTAATTTTTGCTAGTACTGATCAGAGATGCCTTCCCTATTTGGGATTTTGCTCTATCATGTAGTAGCTTCCTCCTTCTGTTGTACAGTTTATTTATGCCAGGGTCCACCAGACTGGATGCCTGCCTTTGGATGATTGGGTCTTGGTTTTGTTTGGGATAGCATGATCCATGCATTCCTGGAGATGTCCGTAGAATGCGTTTATATAGGATTCTGCAGTTTGGGCCGTAGTTTCCACTGGCCCTGGGGCCTTGAAGGATTCCACTTCGGTTTTGAGAAGTGAGAAGTTCGCTTTTGAGAAGTTTTTCACTGTGCTTTTCTGGGCTGGGGGTGGGGTTGGGATGTGGACATCCTGTGAAATTAGTTTATGGTCTGATCTTACCAATGAGGGATATACTTCTGGTGTGGAGCAGAGTCCCCATGTTGGTAATGATCAGGTCTAGTATGTTGTCCCCTCTTGTGGGAGTGGTGACTAGTTGTTCCATAGCATTTGAGTTTATAATTTCCAGGAACCTTTGGGCTAAGGTGCTGGGGCTTGAGTAGTGCTCCCAGTCAATGTCTGGGTAGTTGAAGTCACCCAATATAATGGTGTTCGGAGAGATCTTCATGTTCTTCAATGTTTTCAGGAAAGCCGAGTGGAATTCCTGACTTTGAGAGGGTGGTCTGTAGGATGCTATAAACTGAAAAGCAGTCTTGCCCACTGTTAGTTGCACATGGATGGTCTCCGATACTTAGTGCAATGCCACTAACCTGGAGGTGTGGATATCCTTGATAAATATGGAAACTCCCCCTCCTTTTGTGGTTCGGTCCGGGTTTTGGGGCCGAAAAGCATGATATGAGGTATAGCCTGGTAGTGCTGGGGTGCTCTCTGGAGCCTTGAACCAGGTTTCTGTGTGCACATGTGGCTGGAGAGTAATGCAGGGCTCCACCAGATATATTGAGGCACCAGAACCGTGACTTCAGTAGCCAAAACACATGCTGTATGATGTTCCTAGTTTGTGTGTGCCTCATTTAGGCATTCTATTGTGGGCTTGTGTGCATTTCTGATGGCTGTCATCATCCATGGTTCCATTTCATAGCCAGCATCCCCCAGTAAATGGCCATGTAGGATGTCCCCCCATAGCAAACATCTGATACAGCTGTGATGGGTACCAGATATGGGAGTCATGATAACTGCCAGAGCTGCCAGCGCACACATTCATGATAATGCCCTGGGCATTGTATATGACCTGGCAGTTGATGGAGTGATACCACTTGTGGTTGATGTAGATTCTACCCTCCTCACCGGTTGATGATTTAATGTGTACATGAGTGCAATCTATGGCACCCAGTACCTCAGGATAGTGTCCTACATGGTATAAGTGTTGCATACTGCTGGCCCTCTCCTCAGGGGTGAGGGGAAAATAAATGTTTTCAGTGGCATGTGGTAGCATGGCATCCAGGAACTGGTAGAGTACCTTGGATGCTGATGCCTGTGAGACCCCCTCCATCATGTCCCCAGCTGGCCTTCGGAAAGTACACATACCTTTGTTTCCATTGGGATGGTTTCCCCTCTGGTGTCTCTGGGTTTGAGTTGGGGTCGGCAGAGCTCAGTGAGCTCTTGTAGTATGCCCCTCTCCAACCTATAGATCTGTACAATCTCCAGCTCATCTAGCTCCTGGAAGGTTACCCTGGGCCTGATCACTCTTCTCCTGCTCAGTCTAGGCCTATAGTCAGCAGCAGCAGCAGCAGTAGCAACAGCAGCACTGACCACAGCATCTAGCACATGCAAATGTAGCAGACCTGCAGCAGCCCCTAGCATTCCTTCAGTTAAAACTCTCAAGTGTGTACTCTACTGATGCAGAGTATGGGGGTGAAATCAGATGATAGGGTGTATACAACAATTATAGTGCTCTATTGTAGGTACAACCTGTGTGATTGGCTGCCTATGATGCATTCCACCTGCCAAGTACATAATTAAGGACTATTAATGGCCCTAGTTTAAGTGAAACAGGGATCCTCAGTAATTAAGATATCATTGTCTTTCTCAGCCACTTTTTTTTTTTTTTTTGCAACAGCCTTCCTCACTCAGCACTGTGGTGCATCACTCAAGCACACACCGCAAATGTAAATAGTGCTCTGCACTCTGTGTACATGCCCCCATGAAAGGTCACACTCAGCATGGTGGCATGCCATGCAAACACAATAAAACCCAATTAAATATGGGCCCCAAAGGTAAACAAAGCTTAGCATATACTGTACACATTCAATTGCTCTATTAGAGTGCCTCACCACACAAACAGGCACTGCTGAGTTCCAATGAGCTGACAAGTCCTCAGACACACCCCCTTTGATGTCAGACACCTCTTCTGTGGACACAAACATGATTCTATTCCTACATGGATAGGATCTACGGACAGGGATATCCATTTGTGCTATTCAGTAACCACAGCTCATTTGCATGGGGATACATGCACACAACCAGGAAACAATATGGTTCCAGGCACTGCCTCCTTAGCAATAGAACCATTCCACCATTGTAGATGTTCCACACAGGGTCCTGTAATACATTACTGTCACATACTAATACCCTTGTTTTTTTCACAATTTTTTTTTCATAAAAACATGTTTGTGCACCATGCCATGCAAAGATACCCTAATTATTTAAAAAATAAAATTATTTTAAATTATTTTCCATACAGTCTTAGACACACAGTGGATAGTTTTGCACATATCTGTGTCTAATATGCTATTTCTGCCCATCTGCCTGCCGTTTTATGGCCCCTGTTGTATTTTTTTTTACATCCAGTATATGACTACGGACACCATCAAAGGGTCTGCAGGACTGCCTATCTGCTTCCTGGACACTCCACCTCCCTCATTTGCATGCAGTTCACCAGTTTATCAGGTGATTTGCATTACGAGGATACCTACATGTAGGCATGGTCGTGCCTGCTGCTCAGCATTGTTTACTGGATCGCATACCTGCTTACTTTAGTGTAAGCAGTGTGCCACTATGCCTACACAGAAAAAAGTCCATGTAGGCTTTATTAAATTCTACCCACAGTCTTTTTCCTTTTGCTTTTAGCACGTTACACTTTTTGTATATTTTTCTAATCCAGTCTATTGTTTTCTAATCTACATACCATTTAATTTTTTATTTACTCAGTTAATTATCCTAGGTTGTCAACAGTAATATTTGACATTTTTTTCTGTTTTCATTTCAATGATTTTTTCTCTCGTTTTTTTCCCTTATTCTTGCAGACTAATCCCTTTGAGGAAACTCGAAGTTTGATGCATAAGAATAAGAAGCCGTTCCTTTTTAACCTCAAGTTCATCATACTGTTTCTAGGTCTCTTGCTTGGCATATTTTTTATAAGACTATCATTTTCAATTGTTACAATGGGGTGTCTTAGCTGAATAACTCTTAGATCAGGGCATACACTGTGCCAAGATCTCTCTCATCAGCAGACTTTCGACTACTTTTTTCTACCAGGCCTGGCACTATTGCATTTGCAATGGTTGAGCACTGTTTTATCCCAGGGCAAGCACACCCTGCTCTTCTTTTCATTCTTATTTTTCTCCATGACCTATGCAACTGTTTATGTATACACCAATTTGATTTTGGCGGGATGTAGTAAATAACAGGGCCTACCACATGAATGCTCACACCAAGACTTGAGGATGAATTCAGTTCATATCAACATCTCTTTTCTTTTAGCATTGATTCCATAACTCCATTCAGACCCTGTTTAAATCAACATTACCTTTCTTTTGTGTACTGATCCCATCTGTCCATCTTGACCCAGTTTAAATCAACATCCCTTTTCTTTGTACCGATTCTATCCTTCCATCCAGACCACATTCAAATTAACATTTCCTTTCTTTTTTGCACTAATTCCAACTCTCCATCTGGATGCCTTCCAGTATTATGTGTATGCTGGTGTTGTCAGGACATCCTTTCCCCTCTATACCTGACTATTGCAGTTAACGGGGACCTTCTCTTCTTTACCTCGCCATAAGTAGTGGCTGAATTGATCTTACTCATGCTTTGCTATAATACCTCATGATTGTTTCTGCTCTGTAGTGTTACAGACAGATCTAATCACAAATTACATTTTTATTTGATAGCATACATATTAAATTGATGTTTGCACTTCAATTTTCTGTTTGTAGAAAGAGAGAAAGAAATAAACATTGTTCTATACTAAAAGTTCTGTTTGCAAAAAGAGAGGAATGCGTGGAAAAGCCTAAGAAAATGTAGGCAATATGCATTAATTGTGAGAGAAAAGGCTGTCTCAGGAAAATTGTTGTAATATTAGGAAAAACATTCTGCATTTAAAACATAATGGAAATGTAGGTCGAAATAGACTCTATAAACACAGTGTGGCAAGCCATTGCATCCATTCAGTATAAGAATGTAGTGGGCAGGAGAACAAGGTAGTGATTGTCACATGGAGATTCAGAATGAAAATCAGAAGAAGGGATCTGATATTGAAACTACAAAGGAACCAGAATTTGGTTAATGTTAGACAATAATAAGGACCCTGCCTGTAATCAGAAGTGTGCCATAAGTAAAGAGCAAGAGAAGCAGAAACTGTAAGAGATGTCGCTATAGGAAATGCAAATAAACTGGTAGGAAATTCTGAAATTGAAATCAATACACAGCAGAAGTCAGCACAGAAACTTACAAAATGCCTTAGCAAAGAAACTGAGACAAAAAAACAGAAAAGAAAGGGGCTTTAGTGAGGACCATCTGAACAGAGTTAGTGGAGAAAGAAAAGGGAACAGGAGAAAATAAAATCTGTATCTATTTCTCTTAGAGTGAAGCAGAGAATGCACTTGAAGGTGGACTTTAAGCAGCAAGAATCTGTGAACCAAGAAGAAAATCAAACTGATTATACATTTTATGTTGCGATAGCCACTGGAGTGAAAGGGCAAAACAAGGAAGGAAAAGGAAGTGAGAGACACTCAAACTAAGGAACAAGTGATGAACATAACAAAAACAAAAGTATACAGTCCTGTTCTGATAACCAAGAAAGTAAAACAGAAGATGAATAAAAATGTCTTTTTGCAGAAGATCAAGACAGGTTACTGAAGAAGGCAATCCTGATTTTCTGAACTTACAATTAAGCCAAAATGGATATGATATTTAGAGCAAGATAGAATATAACTAAGATTATAGGAGAAGACAGTAAGCAAGATAATCCCTCTATATCTTACCCCTATTTTGAGTAAAAGATGATCTTTTGTATAAAGTAAGTAAAAGGGAGGGGAAGACATTCTGAATTATTCAATAGTGCCAAAACCTTATAAAATACTAATTATGAAGCTACCCATAATCATCTGGTAGGGGATCACTTGGGGATGGACAAAACTAAAGCAGGGGTATTAGTCAGGTTTTACTGGCCATGTATAATGAAAGAAATAGCGAATGTCTGTATTTTTTGTCTAGAATATCAGAAGACTGAACTCCATCCTGGATGTAAAGGAGCTTTGATACCAATTTCTATCACTGAATTGCCATTTGAACATATTGTCATAGACAACATGGGGCCATTGGTAAAATCCTGTAAGGGATATCAGTACATACTTGTCATAATGGACTATATTACCAAAATGTCCATAAGCAGTAACATTATGGAAAGCTAATGTTGAGGCTATTTACAGAAAATTGTTAGTGTTAATCTCCAGAGAGGATACACCTAAACAGATACTGACCAAAGCACTCACTTTTTTTCAAAAGTACTACATTTGTTATGTCAGTGCTTTGAATCAAATAGTTGAAGACATCTGTCTACCATCCACAGACATATGGGTCAGCAGAAATGCCTGATAAAATGCTAATATACATGCTAAGGGAAATCATTAATGCAAATGCTAACAACTGAGACAAGCTGTTGCCCTATTTTCTGTTTGCATTCTCATTTGAATGTCTATATGACAGGTAGTATAAGATAGCTACTTGACATTTCTATGGAAATTAGGCCCAAAAGTGGGGACAAATTTTAACTATTACTCTTATAAACATAGAAAATTGCTGGAATAATAGGTTTTGCATTAGTATGCATTTCCAAGAAGAATATGAAGTCTGAAACTCAAATGTGTATCATTATTTAGTGACTTCAGTCCACTTCAACCCTCAATAATTTGGAAGAAAACCTAAAATTTTGTGAGAAATAGACCAAAATTATGAGGCAAAAATCTGGACATTCTTTAAAAATATGGACAGTTGAAAGGTATAGTAACTAAGTATCAATAAAGGAAAATTATCCAATAAAGAATCGTTACTATTCAGAAATGAGCACATTGATTGGACAGTCAATTGAACATATACCAACAGAAAAAAAGTCTGGCTGCTGAAGTATCATTGAGTGGCTAGGCTTTCTATTGGCATACATTTAATAACAGTCAAGGACAGAGCAAAATATGAGAAAAATCAGGTACATTCTGCAAAACTAAAGAAACAAACATATCTGATATTCTCCATAGTTTTGCACTGTCCCTCCTAATATTTTTGATTTGTTTTTTTAAATAGTAAAGAAGCAGCAATGGAGAAGCTCTCTTCTCCATCACTTCTCTTGTACTGCACTGATGTACTGTGCATAAATGGGAATACCATTCTCATATCATAAGAGTAAAAAGATAACATGAAAGAAGGCAAAACCGCTGTCATACAAAGACATTATTTAAGAAAGGTAAGCAATTTCATTCTTAAATAATGTCATTGTATAATAGTAAATTATTAGTATTTAAATTTTGGAGATTTTCTCCCTAGGTCTCCACTGAAAAAGGGCATAAGCTCAGACAGACTAACCCAGTTTACAAATGTCAAATAAGTAAATAAATTACTGACTCCTTAGTATGGGTATCACCTGATTTATCCATGGTTGGTTTTATTTAATCACTTGGGTTTACCCTCATGATCAAGCCATGCCAGCTGTGGGTAAATCCAGTAATACCCACACCCAGTCATGGGTTATTGCTAAAATATCTTAAGGTGCCCAGATTTTACAAAAGGAGGTTACTCTTCTATATATTATATAAGAAGCTCCTGAAATTAAGGGTAAACTAGGACTTTAAGGTACTCAAATTTATCAGATCAAACATTTGCAGAGATTCACAAGCACGATTTGGGGAAGAAAGTAGAGGAAATATGATGGAGTTTGGGATCTTTGAGGAAAAGCAGACCTTATGTAGAGAATGATCAGAAAGGAACATCCCTACAAATGGCTATCAGTTAGTTCAAAGCAAAAAGATTTTTCTTGCATCCATTTAGTAAGTGTATTTGTAGCTTACTTTTATAGCATACATTCCAGTATGCTGTTTTGGTCAGTTCTGACATGTGAGACCAAGTTATTTCATGCATTAGGCTTGGAGCCAACATTTAGCTTTAAGTAGTTACATAACCTAAAGGATATTTTGTATCGCCATTCAGAGGACAGGAACCATATTAGTACACTAGGGGACAATGTCCTTGAACAGTTACAAATGTACAAGATGTTTTTGTTGTATGCACATGTGGGAAAGTAATCCTATCAAATTGGACATGCAGAAGATTAATCATTGTATCATTTGAGACATAATGTTTCTTGTCTGCAGTGCAATATGTAGCTGTGTGTATGTTATACAAAGAAATTAGAACATAAATTTATAGCAATAATTTCAGAACATGTGACAACTATTAGGACAGTCTTGACATCACACTCAGCAACTCTTCAGGTAACCATTTATTTAGTTTGCATATATACTGGGCCGGATTTACGAACGCTTGCACAGAGTTGTAGAGTAGAGTAAGACATCAGACAGCCAATATGTCTGCCAAGTGATCCAGCAACAGCCGGCAGGGGCATGCATGAGAGCTTCTAAAGCTACTCTTGCATGGACATAGTCATGGTATGCAAATTACTTCATTTGCAGCTGAAAGCTATGCAAATGAGGTAAATTTGCAATCCAGGAAACACTAACCTGTCTGTGGAAGAGTAGTGTTTATTTGCAGAAATGTACTCCGTTGGTAACGGAGTACCATTCTGCAAATTGCTAAACGGAGCTATGACAGCTCCAGATAAAGGCTGCATCCAGTTGAGGAAGCATGCCAATGGCCAAATATAAGGCCATTGGCATTTTTAAATAAACTGTCTTTCGGCTTTTCCCAGTTAGGGGTCACCACAATTATTAAAATCTAATTTTTTTTCCCCGATCTCCGATGTTTAAGCATAGCGCAGCTCCGTGCAAACGTGCGGCACTTAAAAAAAAACAATAAAATAATATCAAAATAGCCAAAAATAGGCATTTTCACTAAAAAGCTTATCCTGCCATGCAGATGAATGGCAGGCAGAAGACAACATGACCACTGAGTACTGGTTGCTAAGGGGGGAAAGCTCTGTGTGAGAGATGTAACCAAGCATTAGTAGGCAATCCTATGCAAATGAGGAAAAGATAGTGAATCCCAATTTTCCCCAGCATGTGAGCCATGTCCCAAGAGTGTAAGTGTAGGAGTAGGTAAGTAGTAGAGTAGAAGATATGTGACATCATGAGGGGGTATGTCAGAAAGGCTGTATGCTTATTGGAGCACAGTGTCCTGTGTTTACCCTGAGTTGCTCAGGATTGCAAGAGACGTGTCTACAGTTGTCCTGTTTGAAAACCAGAAACCAAAGGTGTATGCCGTGAAAATATCTAAAATTTCTTGCAAACAGGCACACAGCGTGTGCGCGCGTGTGCGCTCATGTGCGCGCATTTGCACTTGTTTGCACGGCGCTGCTCCACCCAGAAACAAAAAGGGAAAAGGAAGGAAAAGAAGTAGTAGAAGTTAACCAAGGAGAACTAGCAGAGCTGCCAGGTGAAATATATCAGAATCAGCCAACTACACAGGCTGCAGACTAGCCCAGCCCAGCACTTTAAACTCTGCAAACAGCATTCTTCCCTGTTTTTTCCCACGAATTCTGCAACACTGCAGTATACAAAGAGAGAAAGCTTAAAAACTTTAAAGTCAGACAAAATGTTAGGGGCTGCTCTTGTTATCATAAACCAACATGTGCAAGGTACTGAGGATGGTGATGTTGTGAATTCTGCTGAGCAACCCACAGTGAGGAGATGGAGAAGAGTGTACAGAACCAGGGTAACCTACCAGGGGCTACATGAGCTGGAGACAGTGGAGTGCTATAGGGTGGACAGAGACCTCCTGCAGCAAATTGTTGAGCTGTGCCGGCCATGCCTCACACACAGAACCAACAGAGGGGAACCCATCCCAGTGGATACCAAGGTATGTGTTGGCTTATGAATACTAGCTACAAGTACCTTCCAGAGACCAACTGGTGATATGATGGGGATTTCACAGGCATCAGCATCCAGGGTACTGCACCAGTTCCTGGATGCCATGTCAGCACATATCGGTGAGCACATATATTTCCCCAATTCCCGTGAGGCATTGGCCAGCAATATGCATCTTTTCCACCAAATAGCAGAATACCCTGAGGTAGTGGGTGCAATAGACTGCACGCACATACACATCAAAGCACCACCCAGTGAGCGGGGTAGGGTCTACATCAACCACAAGGGCTTCCCCTCCATCAACTGCCAGGTTGTGTGATGCCCAGGGCATAATAATGAATGTGTGTGCTGGCTGCCCTGGAAGCTTTCATGATTCCCACATCTGGCATCTGACGCAGCTGTATCAGAGATTTGCCAATGGGGACATCCCTGATGGTCACCTAGTGGGGGATGCTGGATATGCACTGGAGCCGTGGCTGATGACACCCATCAGAAATGCACACACACCCAAACAAGAACTCCATAATGAGGCACACGCACAAACAAGAAACATTATTGAGCATGTGGTTTGGATGCTCAAGTCACGGTCCCGGTGCCTGGACACATCTGGTGGAGCCTTGCAGTACTCACCAGCTACATGTACCCAAATTGTCATGGTATGTGCCATGCTGCACAATATGATCCTGCGAAAACAGCTGCAGCAGGAACAGCATGGGGCAGGGCCAAACAGCCCCCCACCATTGCCAAGGCCTGCACAGGCACAGCGTGACTCGGAGGAGGAACAACCTGAGCCTGCCCCAGTAGGCAGAAGCAGGCGTGCCTAGTATGCCCTGGCCTTGGCAAAGAGGCAACGCATAGCACATACACTGACTCAGTAGGAACCCTTGCAATGACACCTCTCTCTGACTTGCACATACAGTTAAAGGGATGCCTAACTTGACACTACCTGTTTTCAAACATGTATAGGGAGTGTACTATGTGCATCTGACATAGGCAGCCCTGCAGCACCACCTGAGGCATGAGTGCCCTATTTTAAGCAATATAAAGCACTGCTATGCAAATTTTACCAGTATTGAGCATATTTAAATACAATTGTATATAGCTGCTCACCGCGGTAACCAGTGCAACATCGGGCAACGTTGAGCAATGTTGGGCAATGTTGGGCAAAGTCGGGCAAGGTTGGGCAATGTTGAGCAAAGTCAGGTAAACACACTCACACTTGCTTTACTGTTCCTTAAGCAGTCTAGTCTGCCCAGCAGGAAAATAAAAAGCAGTGACAGGGCTCGAACTCAGGATACTGTGCACTATAGTCACAGTACTGAACCACTAAGCCATGACAGCATTTCACTGGCACGGACGCAACTTAACTCACTCACACATACCAGTTGGGGGGGGGTCACATACCTAACAGTCACAGCCAGCAGGACAAATGTAGACAAATGCAAACACAAACAAATGCTGTATCATGCCCTCTGAAGAGGCATATGAGTAACCTCCCCGCAGGCCTATGCAGACATATAATAGCAGGCCAGGCAGTGTGATGTGGGTTGGATAGGCTATGAAGTCACAAACTAATATGCGTATAATTGGAAGCTAAGGTCTATAGTGCAGTGGTATGCCTCAAGCCAGTATGATAGGCAACAGTACAGACTGAAATGGAGTACCTGACATAGCAGTGCAGGCCTAGCAAATGTGTATAAGTGTCAGGTGAACCCTTCATCCTATGTACACCCACAGTAACAGTCAGGTGTGCCCCACTGGGTAGAAATGTACAAATAATAGCTGTCCCCACTGTATGTAGAATGACTCATGGAAGCCCTGCAGGCACACTGTGCTTCCTGTCCATGTACAACACAAAGGTGAGCCCTGAAGTAAAAAAACAACTTGATTTTCACATACATATAGTATATATGCTCATATTGGGCATGCTCACGCACTTAGGCCATGTCTGAGTACAGCAGTGGGCCACACATATCTGACAGTTGCAGTTCTTATTCCAGACACTTGTCACTATTCACCAATCCTGCCTTGTGCACACACTGATATGAAAACAGACACATATAATATATTGGACATCTGTCATAATCAAACTATGTACTCCAAGTACTTAAGTTGTTCAAAGAAAGTGAAAAACCAAAGAAGATCAATAATACTCTGATCAGTATCATCAAGAAACAATGAGCACTCCTAACATTATACAAGCCATGGTCAAAGAGTCCATAGAGAACCACGAAGCTTTCTTTCACTATGTCATAAATATCAATGTAAACTCATATATGTTCTGAGTCAGTGCAAACTGTAAATGAATACATGTACATGACTGACATTGCCAACATCTTGTCAGACAGGTTCATACATATTTACCCCCTTCTTACTGACAAAATGGCCCATTATCATACCTGGAGATTGTGAAAACTCAGAAATCACATATAGAATGGTTAAACAACTCTTTCCAAATCTAAAAAACATGGCGTGTATGGGATAACATGGTTTCCCTGCCAGTGTCATATGTGAACTCCAAAACAAACAGACCCTGCACCTGAACAGTCTGTTGAGACTCACCGTCTGTACAGGATATAAAACTGTTGAATGGGTTACAGCAACATTTGGCACACTCCACGAGTGTTGGTGCACAACAGACCATGGGTACTATTGTCTTATAAGCCTAATAAGCCTGATGTGCAAGGCCATGGAGTCCATCATTATGGAACTCATAAACAGAGCTATTGAGAGCCTACAAACACCCAACCCTACCCATTGTGGTTTGGTCAGGGGCAGATCATGGTTCCCAAACCAGCTAGACAGTTTGCAAGGCAGTCACCCAGGACATGCATCAATGAAATGAGCTACACACAGCCTACCTAGACCTTGAAAAGCCATTTTCCAACATCCCACACACATGTTGTATCCACAAAATCAACAGCCTGTGCATAAACACGTATGTCATCTGATGGATTGCCAACTGGGGCACAGATAGATCCCACAAGGTAAGAATTTTGGTCTCCTGTTAAAGCTGATAACAACTGCTGTCCCCCATGGCTCAGTCCTGGGACCCCTCCTGTTTGGTGTATACTTTTCAGAAATACAGTTAAACATGAGGGCTATGTTTAGCAAGCTTTGTGGATGACTGCAAAAAGGTTGTCATAATCGATGTTTGGGACAACAGAGACATCCTTAGAAAGGGTCTCAGTCAGTTAGATGTGGTGTCAAACTTATGGGCTCGAGCTACAGTCATACAAATACCACATAGGTGCCAACACCTCAAATATGGAGGTAATGATAAGGGATCTATGGACACATGTGGATAGTCATCACTACTTCCAGAAATACATTCACAAAGTGGTTAGAAAATTATGCTATATGTTCCCACAAACTGCCAAGGTCTTTGCATGTAGTTCAAAGGAGGTTCCCTCTACTCATCAGTCATCAGACCCATCATAGAGTACCACAACACATTTGCGATGAATCTGACTGGGCACCTTCAGCAGCTGGAAAGACCACTGACGTACCTCAACAAGAGCATTACTGGCCTCAAATAGTTGCCCTATGCAACAAGACTGAATTTAACTCAATCTGTACTCTGTTGCATACTGTCTACTCAGGTGATCTCTGCCCAACAGACAGGTCCATGTCCAATGCAGAACGGATGTACATGTGCTATCTGAAGTAACCTCAAGCTCACTGTACTACATGATCTAGGGATATCATCATCACAACAATAAATAGAACATGTTGGAGGGATGCATTAATAACTCACAGACTTCCCTTTCTTTGGGACAGGCACCCTCCCAACCTACATTAAGCTGAGTCCCTCACTGACACTCTTCCAGAGGAGCTTTGATGAGTGTATGTGAAACTGAACTGTCACACCATGGATCACTTCATCAGCTCTACTACACAGAGGCCTAGGGAACTAACTCCATGGGTGGTGATAGCTGCACACTCTGGCCATACTAATATATGCCTTCAGGCAGATAGCCTATTACCTACCTATGTACCTATATATATATATATATATATATATATATATATATATATATATATATATATATATATAGGGGGAACATAATATAATAAGCCAAAGATGGATGGGCAGAGATGTGTGTAAGAGGGTGACCATGACAGAGAGCCATCCAGGACTGTCCCACCCAGCACACATCCAAATGGCACAAAAGACATGAGGTGCACATCTCACCGAGTGTACATAACAGCCACCAGTATCTGTAAGCATTACAGTATATGCGGTCCATGTGCCTGCTGTACAACATGATGGTACAATGAAGTACATATCTACTATCTGAAGACATGTACCTATCACATAGTCTACTACATACCTATGAGCCTATCTTCAATAAGGCATATGTTAGCCTAGGCAAGTTGTGCAGCTTTCAGCACCCCATTGGGTAGTCTCCCAAGCCCTCATTCTAATAGTTAGTACCCGAAGCCCCTTTCTAGTGGGGCTGCTGATGTGATGCCTGGCGTGAATTGTCTGTTTCCCATCCACTCATCAAGGTTCCTATTGAAGAGTGTCAGCGAGGGGCTCTGTCTGATGTACATTGGGACTCTGTTTCACAGTAAGGCAAGTGTCTGGGATGGTACTCTATCCCACCAGCATGTTGTATTCATTGTTGTGATGAAGTTCATATCCTTGGAGTGTGTAGGGCGACTCATTTTTGTTATCTGTTGATGGAGCATGCTCATCAGTTATGCATTGGACATGGCTCTGTATGATAGGCAGAGTGTGCCTCTGAGCAGGTGGTATGCAGCAAAGAACAGATTTAGTTTTACCAGTTGTGTTGCATAACATAACTGTTTGAGGCCAGTAATCCTCTTGGTGAGGTACCTCTGTGGTCTCTACAGCTGCTGGATATGCGTAGCCGAGTACATCCAAAATGGTGCATTGTACTCTATGATGGGTCTGATGACTTAAGAGTAGAGGGGCATCACTACCTCTTCGGATCATGATGCAAACCCTTTGTTGATTAGGTGGGCCACATAGGATTTCCCAATCACTTTGGCAACATGGTTGTCAAAGGAAATATGACTATGTACTTGTGTCCCCAGATCCCTTATTACCTTGTCAGTTTTAAGGGGATAACACCTAAGTGGTAATTTATGTGTACTTTGTTTTCACCAAAGGGGATCACTATGCATTCCTCCACATTGAGCTTGAGGCCATGATCCTGACACCACACATCTGTCTCATAGAGTCCCTTCTGGAGAATATTTGTATCATCCGGGGAATCTATTATGGCAAACAGTTTACAGTTCCCAGCAAACATAGTCTACCACAACCCTCCTGTGTTGGCATGTACATTTGAGAAGTCTATACCAAACAGGAGGGACCCTAGGACTGAACCCTGGGGGCCACCAGTTGTTACCGGTGTAGAGTCTGACATGTAGCCAGCAACTCTTAGTTTGTGGACTCTATCTGTGAGACAGTTTGCAATCCATCTTGTGATGTATGGATTCACGCCCAGGTTGGTGAGTTCATCTATGATACCTGACTGGGGAATTGTGTCAAAGGCTGTAATGAGGTATAGGTAGGCTGTATTGAGCTCATTTCAATCATCTGTAGCCTGGGTAATGGTCTCAAAGAAATTCATCCAGTTCAGGAGGTGTGATCTGCACATGATGAAGCCAAACTGGGTGTGCTCAACTGTGTGAAGGTTCACAATCTCTTTATTGTTGACTTCCATTATGATTGGCTCCATTGCCTTAAAGAGCAGACTCGTCAGGCTCATAGAGCATGAATGCCAAGGGTTTTTTTGTGGCCCCACACCTGTGGAGTGTGAAGAATGTTGCTGTGCAACATTCTATGGGTACATATCCTGTAGAGAGCATGTCGAGAGAGGTGTAGGTATCCTTGATGAATATGGATACATCCCCACCCTATGTGCTATGATCCAGGTCCTAATGCTGAAAGGTATGGAATAAGTAGTATCCTGGTAGTGCTGGTGTGCTCTCTGGAGCCTTGAACTAGGTTTCTGTTACTGCACAGATATCAATATTCTTCATACTGAGATGTGCCTGGAGTGTGTGCATCTGAAGACTGAGACTTCTGGCAATGAGTAGCATTTAGCTAACTTTGTGGTTATTTGTGTTGGTTATGGGGTTTGGTTTGTCCTGAGTGACCAGTGTTCCACACCTGAAGTCAATGGCTCATTGGTCCCATCTGACCATAAGCTAATTACCCTACATATCCACATTCTGGACCCCCCCCTTTAAGGAAACCATGTTAAAAAATGTCTCCAAAGCCAACTTCATGCTTCTTAAGACAGAAGTGCTGAACTTCAGGACACCCATGCAGATGGACAATACTGTTAAGACTACTGAATTCTTCACAATTGCACTTTATAAGCACTTACATGAGTGTATGCATTGTGCTATCCCAAACAGAACCAATACCTATCCTCCAAGAAAAGGAAGCCAGTCTGGTGGTCCCCTGCCATAAACAAACTGCACAACAGAAGGAAGAAACTGTTGCAAAAGAGGGTAAAATCCCATGAGTGGAGGAGCTCCCTGGTCAGCCTCAGGAAGAAGCTGCAATCCATGATAAAATCCTCCAAAGGTAGTTACGAAAACAAAGTTGACACTGATTTTAAAGACAACCACAAAGCATTCTATAGCTATGTCAAGAATCTCAATGGCAACACTCAGATCTGCTCTTAGTTACAGCACAATGGCACTAAATATACAGACCCAACTGATATTGCCAACAGCCTGGCAGATAGAATCAGTGCTAACTTTTCCCCCCTCTCACCCATGAAAGAGCACATCTCTATACCAGAAGAATGCAAAGTTGCTGTCATCATGGCTGCACAGCTATAAACCACTCTCCAAAGCCAGGAACACAGCAGCCATGGGACCAGATTACATCCCAGGCTGCATTCTACATGAACCACAGAATGAACTGGCACCACATCTACATACCATCTTCAATCATAGCCTCACCTCAGGCTTTGTGCCAGTGACGGTTATCCCACTACACAAGGGGGGAGCCACCACAGACCCTGGGAACTAGCGCCCCATTAGCCTGATGATCCTGGTCTGCAAGGCCATGGAACGTATCATCATGGAACTTATAAAGAAAGACATTGGTAAGCTCCAAACTCTGGACCACAACCATTTTGGGTTTGTAAAAGGCAGATCATGTCTCCTAAACCTGATAGACTTCTTTGAAGCAGTCACCAAAACTGTAGACAAGGGTAAGGTGGTTCACACAGCCTATCTAGATCTTGCCACAGCTTTCAACACCATCCCCACTCTGGAATTAAGGATAAACTCACTAAACTGGGTATAAATCCCTATGTCACAAGATGAGTTGCCAACTGGCTGACTGACACAACCCACACTGTGAAAGTAGCAGACTCCAAGTCCGACTTTGGACCAGTGACAAGTGGAGTACCACAGGGTTCAGTCCTGGGTCCTGTCCTGTTTGGTATCTACTTCCCTGAAATACAGGTTAACATGGAAGGTCTCTGGCTAATGAAGTTCCCAGATTACTGCAAACTAGGAGCCATAATCGAGACTACTAACGATGTGGACATCCTACAAAAGGGCCTCACTGAGACAGATGCCTGGTGTCAAATCCATGGCCTCAAGCTCAATGCCAAAAAGTGCATCGTCATCCACTTTGGTAAAAACACTGTACCCATGAACTACAACATAGGTGGTAGTATACTTAACACCAAAAGTCTGACAAGATACCTTGGGACACAGGTGGACAGTAGACTCTCCTTTGATAATCACATCGCCACAGTAGTCAGGAAATCCTTCTACGGGGCACACCTCATCACAAAAGGTGTCTCATGCAGAATAAAATTGGTCTTTGTTACCCTCTACTCATCATTCATTAGATCCATTATAGAGTACAATGCCCCTTTTGCTATATACCTCACAAGACATCTACAACAACTGGAAAGCCTGCAGAAATACCTCACAAAGAGGATTAGTGGCCTCAAATACATGCCATATACAGACCGTCTCAAAACACTACAGCTTTACTCTGTCACATATCGCCTACTCAGAAGTGATCTCTGCCTAACATACAAAGCTATGTCAAACACAGAGCTGTTGGACATGCTCCACTTAAAGAAATCCCAATCCATCCGAGCATTGGCCCCAAAACCCAGACTGAAATACTAAAGGAGGAGGTGTTTCCATTTTCATAAAGGATACCCACACCTTCAGGTTACTGGCACAGCACGAGGCCTTGGAGACCATGCAAGTGCAACTAACATTGGGCAAAGCTGCTTATCAGATCATAGCCTGCTATGGATCACATACCTTGTCTTAGGACCCTCACTCAGTATTCCTGAGAACACTGGGAAATATAAAGGTCCTTCCAAACACCATGATATGAGGAGATTTCAACTACACAAACATTGACTGGGAAAATTACTCAAGTACAAAGTCCTTTGCCCAATGCTTCCTAGAGTTTATAAACTCAAATGGCCTGGAACAGCTGGTCACCACACCCACTAGAGGTGACAACATACTGGACCTGATCATCACCAACATGGGGGATCAGTGTTCCATACCAGAGGTAAACCCCTTGCTGGTAATATCAGATCATGAAGTAATCACACTGGACATCCACATCCCGACCCCCCCCCCCCCACAGTCAACAAAACCACTGTGAAAAACTTTTCAAAAGCAAACTTCGTACTTCTCAAGACCGAAGTGTAAAGGTTCAAAGCCCCCTTGCTACAAGATAATGCTATCCAATCTGCAGAATCCTTTACAAGTGCATTCTATGAGCATCTAGAGGGATGCATGGATTGAGCCATCCCAATTAAAACCAAGACTCACTCCTACAAAAAGAAGAAACCAATCTGGTGGTCCTTGCCCATAAATAAGTTATACAACAGAAGGAGGAAACTAGCACATGATAGAGCAAAATTCCAAAAAGTAAAGGCATCACTGATCATTATTAGCAAGAAACTATGATCGCTCATAAAATAATCCAAGTCCAGTTTCTAAAGAAAAATTGGCAAGGAATCTAAAGATAACCACAAAGCCTTCTTTAGCTATATCAAACATTTAGGTGGCAACTCTCAGATATTCTTTCAGCTACTGCAAAATGGCAAAAAATACACTGAACCAACTGACATTGCCGACATCCTGGTGGACAAGTTCAGTGCAAACTTCACCCCCCCCCTCACCCCCAAAAGGGCCTGTGTCCATCCCAGAAGAATGCAGAGCCCCAGACTTCATGGACATGCAGGTAAAAACAGCCCTCTCCAAAGCTAAGAACACAGCATCAATGAGACTGGATGGTTTCTCAGGCTGCGTCTTACACGAGCTCCAAAAGGAACTAAACCCACACCTACATTCACTGTTCAGACTCAACCTTACCACAGGCTATGTACCCAAAGAATGGCATTCAGCAACAGTCATCCCGCTCCACAAAGGTGGTGTCACAACAGAACCTGGGAACTATTGCCCTATAAGCCTGACCAGCCTGGTCTGCAAAGCTATGGAGCGAATTATCATGGAACTCAAAAACAGAGACATTGGGAACCTCCAGATACTGGACCCTACCCACTTTGGCTTTGTTAAAGGCAGATCCTGCCTCCTAAACCTAGTTGACTTCTTTGAAACAGTTACCTAGGCCATAGATGAAGGGAAGGTAGTCCACACAACCTACCTGGACCTCACTAAGGCCTTTGACACCATTCCCCACAATGGCATCATAGACAAGCTTACCAGCTTGAACATTAACCCCTATGTCATGAGATGGGTGGCCAACTGGCTCACGGATAGAACACACATGGTCAGAGTGGAAGGTGCTTTGTCCGACTCTAAACCATTCACAAGTGGCATCTCACAGGTCTCGGTCCTGGGACCCCTCCTGTTCAGTATATACGTCTCTGAGGTTCAGGCAAGAATGGGAGGACTATGGCTGACCAAGTTCTCAGATGACTGTAAACTGGGGGCCATAATCGACTCTCTGGCTAACACAGACATTCTCCAGAAAGGTCTTACAGAGACAGATACCTGGTGTCAAAACCATGGCCTCAAGCTGAATGGCAAAAATGCATAGTCATCGCCTTTGGAAAAAACAAAGTGCCCACAAATTACCACATAGGTGGTAATCCACTAGGTACGGAAAATGTAATTAGGGACCTGGGGACCCACATAGATACTAACCTCTCCTTTGATAATCACATTGGCAAAGTGGTTAGTTATTCCTTCTGTGTAGCCCACCTAATCATGAAAGGGATCACCTCTAGATCAAGAGAGGTCATTGTGCCCCTCTACTAATCACTCATTAGGCCCATAATAGAGTACAATGCCCCATTTTGTATGTACCTTAATTAGCACATGCAACAGCTGGTAAGACCACAGAAGTACTTCACCAAGAGGAATCTTGATGAGTGGATAGGAAATTGTAAATTTACCCCTGGGATCACTTCAGTGGCCCTGCTAGACAGAGGCCCAGGAAACTAATTTAAAAGGGAGGCAAAAGCCAACACATTCTGGCTAAGCTTATAAATGCCCTTGGGCAGATAGACTAGTACCTACCTATGAACCTATGAACCTACATGCTCTAGGGACCTAAACCTTGTCACCGCAATAAACAGAACATGCCGGAGGGATAGATTCCTGTCCCACAGACTTCACATACTCCAGAATAAACTACCTATCTAAATCAAAAAAAGCTCCTCATTAGCACTCTTCAAGGAAAATCTTGATTATTGGATGGGAGATAGGAAAGTCACCCTGGGGATCACTTCTGTGTCTCTGCATGACAGTGGCACAGGAAAATAAATTTCTTGGGTGGCAAAGGCCAGGGTACCTTTTTGGCTAGCCTTGTATAGGCCCCAGGGCCGATAGACTAGTACCTACCTATGAACATATGAACCTTTGAGCCTTGCCTAAAAAAGGTAATATGGAGACAGCATGAGCCTTGGCCAGTATTCAGAAGCATAGGGGCAACAGGTGCAAACTATCTGTAGTGAAGCAACAAGGCTTGTCTATCATGTTATCACAGGCAGACAGAGACTGGATCCCCTTTGAATGACAGCAGAAGCTCTGCCAATTGTTGAAGTTTATCATCTTTCTGTTATATTGTAGTATCATGTAGGGGAAGGTAAGATGCTACTCAAGGTTTGACCCTGTGTGTGCAAGCATGGGGTGCATCAACCCATATATGATATGGTCATGGCCTATGCATACAATACACTCACAATACACCTAGTATGATAAGCCTGCTGAGGTTAGCAAATGTGAAAAAAACCTTTGTGCAAACTGTCAGCAAGTAATGTCTGTATTGCACCCTGTAACTCCATATTGCTTGCTGAAGTGTAAAAACATACTTAGTTTGGATTAAGAACACCGCACTTGCCAACTGTGTGTGTCTCCCTGGGGAGAAGCAACCTTTTTGGAGACTACTCAAACACCTTAAAAGTGGTATACTCATCTTTGTCAAGTCCGATGATGTCACCATCCAACAACTATACCTTTGGGAAGGAGACATCCCAATAATGTGTATAGTGTGTTGTGTAAATACATGCTGCTGTAGTATCATAATGTAGTTAGGTAGAGGTTTGAATCCTGCACTTGCCAACTATGTGTGTCTCCCTGGGGAGGAGCAGCCTTTTTGGAGACTACTCAAACACATTAAAAGTGGTATACTCATCTTTGTCAAGTCCGATGATGTCGCCATCCTACAAATATACCTGTGGAAAGATGAAATCCCAGTAATGTGTATAGTGCATCATGTAAATGCCTACTGCTATAATATCATAATGTAGTTATGCAGTGGTTTGAATCCTGCATTTGCCAGCTGTGTGTTTGTGTGTCTCCCTGGGGAAAAGCAGCATTTTTGGAGACTAATCAAACACCTTAAAAGTGGTATACTCATCTTTGTCAATTCTGATGATGTCACCATCCTACAAATATACCTGTGGAAAAATAAAATCCCAATGATGTGTGTAGCGTGTTGTGTAAAGGTGTACTGCTGTAGTATTAGAATGTAGTTAAGAAAGAGTTTGAATCTCGCACTTGCTGTGTGTGTGTGTCTGTGCTCCAGGTGTGTGACACCAATGTGGAGTGGGTTTTGATTTTTATAGTGTATGACATATCATAATGACAACTGTATGTGCATTACACATGTAAGGTGGCTGTGGGGAAAATCCATATACATACATGTGACCTCAAGTATTTCATAGGTGGGTACTCTGCTTTCTACATGAACGCATGTGTTATCTTTGCCAGAGCATGCTGGCACTTTCCAGATCTTAGGTCACTTCTGTATGCTTGTGACAAGCTTAGCCACTGCAGTGATCCCAGGGCTATGGCTTTCGTTTCGCATCCACTCATCATGGTTTCTATTGAAGAGTGTGAGTGAAGGTTTAGGCTTGAGGTATATTTGAAACCTGTTCCAAAGCAAGCAAAGTCTGGCAAAGATGACTAATCATTATAGGTGTGCAACAACCTCTGTGGATCTGCATGCAAACTCTTTATTGCTTATGTGCTTCACAGAGGGATTTCCAAAACCCTTTGGTAATACGATTATCAAAGGAAAGATGACTTAACACATGGCTCTATGTATACATTAGTACCTGTTCCACATTTTAGGGGCTACTACCTATGTGATACTCTGGGGATACTTTGTTTTTTAAAAGTGGATAACTATGCTTTCTTAGGCTTATAGCTTTACAGCATGAGTTTGACACCAGGTATCTATCTGTATGATACCATTTTGGAGGATGTATGTGTCATCTGGAGAATAAAGTATAGCCCACAGTATGCATTTTCATCAAACATGGGCAGACATATCCCTACTGTGTTTGCTTGCACCTAAGAAAGCTATATGCCAAACAGGAGTGGTCCCAGGACTGAGTGCAGGTGAATACCACTCATTACTGGCATAGAATAGTACATGGAGGCTGCAAATGTTACTGTGTGTCCTACATCTATGCGTCAGTTGTCAAGTCATCATCTAACAATCTTTTATGGTCAGTCTGTTGAGGTTATGTCTAATACCAGTATGTGGGATGGGTATGATTTGCTGGTGAACTATAGCGTGACTGTGTTGACCTCCCCTCCCTCACCTATAGCCTTGTTGACTGGCTTGAAGTCTACTAGGTGTAGGAGCCATGATCTGGCCTTTAGAGAACCTAAGTGGGTATGGTGCAGTGTTTGCAGGTTTATAATGTCTCTGTTAATGAGTTCCATAATGCTGTGCTCCATAGCCTTCCAGATAACCTTGGTCTGGCTTATAGGGTGAAAGTTTTCAGGACCTATTGTAGTTCTACCCTTAATCAATTTATGTTAACATTTGCACTGGGTGTGATGAGGGTGGACAGGTTTAAGAATAAGTATATTAGAGAGTCAGGCCAGATTTGAAGGTTAGTAGACCATGCCATATAGGCAGGATTAAGTTGGTTTGTACATGTGCTGAGGAGGGATGCAGAGTATATTGTGAAATAGATGCTAAGGATGAAGCCGCCAGGTAACAGGAAAAGAGGAATGCCTAAGATTAGGTTTATGGCTGTGGTGAGAGAGGACATGCAGGTGGATGGTGTGACAGTGCAAGATACAGAGGGCAGGAAGACATGGAAACAGATGATGTACTGTGGCGACCCCTAATGGGAGCATTTGAAAGGAGAAGAATACGTTGTAAAGCTCAACCCTTGTGGACTGTGAACACCATTACCATATGTCATTCCACATGTATGTAACCTGTATAGAGACTCCATCTGGACAGAGCGTTTAGGTGAGTGGTGACTTCATATGTCAGCTTGTGTATGACACAGTCAGGGACACTGTCCAGTACCACTGCCACTGTGGTGTGGACCTTGTTAAAGGGATGTTTTAACTAGAGTGTCTGTGAATCATCAGGTATTACGTTCTGTAGGTCTGGAAATGTGGCCCTTGTATAGCGACAGGGTGGTGAAATCCGAATTCAAACTGTCTGACAAGGAATTGGTAATGTCAGTCAGATAAGTGTACTTTCTGACCATTTACATTAACTGTGACCCAATCTGAGATTTCCCCTGTAGATTATGAATAACAGTAAAGACAGCTTTAGTGTTGTCTTTGGAATCATTGCCATTCTGTATTTTGAAGCTTGCCTTGTATGTTTATTGAGGGGTTGAATTTTCCAAATGATACTGACCAGAGAGGTTATCCCTCCTTTGTATGTACCTCTTTTTTGGTATAACATCACACCTTCTATTATATATTTAGTTTATGGCAGGGGTCCATGAGACTAATGCACTTTTACTGTATAAGTTAGAATTTCTTGTGTTTGTGACAGCACAGTCCATGCAACCCTGTAGGTGAACAGTGTGCATTAATACAGGATTATGCAGCTGGGACACTGTTAACCTTAGTAATGCAAACCAATGACAGATAGGAACAACAGCATCACCCACAGCACAGTGTCAACCCATATCATACACACACATGCGTACTCAAGTTCCAAAATGTGTGTAGTACAATGCATTCTGGTCACCAATAGAAACTATGGAGTGTTAACACTGGCCAATACAGGGCATGTCACCCTGCTCATGTGCCCAATATGCATGTACATGCAGACAGTGCACCTCCACCATGTTCACAAATGTACACCTGCAAACCTGTGCTGCACACACCCCACACTTACTGTCCACTGTATAACACATGCTCACACAACTACACACATCAGCCAAGTGGCACATGGTCAAACAAAACACAATTGGAATAAACACTGGTGGAAACAATACAACATTGCTAATCACAGCTTTAATGCATCATGCCTGCTCAGCTACACCTTCAAGGATATTGTTACAATTTATTGCTGACAGCATGCTACACATTCAACCATTGCTATACTTTAACAAAGTCACCTTGAGCATCAGCACCATGTTAGGCTGTTACTGCATCAATGTTACAGATGACAGGAGGTGGCACAGGTTTCATCATATGCACAGGGTGTGTTGTTGGTTTGCCAGAGGCCTACACTGAGCCATACAATCGACATGTGTGTGAGTGTGTGGGTGAGGGCCATGAGTACTGTTATGGGCCAATGTTGATGTAATGTGTGCGGGTATGTGTTTAGTTTGCCCTAGGTTTCTGATTTATGTGTGTGTGTCTGCATGCACACAGTTCCACCATGTGGCTGCCATATACGAGGATTTGTGGGACAGCTACAAACTGTACCTGGCAGGCTTTACAGATCACCACCTCCAGCCACAGATACGGAACCTGTGCCTGGCAGGGGTGCTACAGACAGTATCAGGTACTAATCCAGACCGGGTACTATCCTCAGAGGTTGACATATGTTCACTGGATCCAGGTCCCTGCTCGGACTGGCCAGAGCCACGTGCAAGTGGTCTTCTAGGACGGTCTATGGACAGCACCCCAACATTGCTGGGTCTGGTACTGGCACTATGGGAGCAGCTGTAACTTGCTGGACATCCACAGCAGCCTCCAGCTGCTGATGTTGCTGGCATACATCCACGTCGACATCTCAACTGTCCCGCACTGTCCTGACACATGGACATGACATTGTGTAGGACATCCAATGTTTCACCCCAACGTCTATCAATGACCTCAGTGTAATTACGTATGGCACCTGCTAGGTCATGGATACTGTCATTTACAGAGGCATTATGAGCCCTCTGTGCCCCTAGTCCCTGTCTGGTGTACCACTCCATTCATGCCTGTGCCTCCATGACAGCCTGGAACATGCGTGTGGTTGAAAGAGTTGTGGCACGTCTGCAAGGGGCATGATGACCAGCAGTGCTCTGACGAGAACCCCTGGGCATCTGCCTGTGTGGTACCGTTCCTGACATCTGGCTATGGCTGCTGTGTCCTGATACATGTCCCATAGATACCACACTGTCCTGGCCAGTGCCAACTGTACACTGTCCCTCAGCTAAGGGCAATGGTGATAATTGATGTACAGGCAGTATGACTGTGTGCATGGATGGGGTGGAGACTTGTGTACTGTCAATTGGTGGCCCAACAACAGATCTTGACAAACCTGCTTGTGCCTCAACACACTTATCCTCATGATCACTGTCTGTCTCAGTGACATCAGGTTCCCTGCTGTACTGAACCAGCCCCACCTCAGCATCTGTGAGAGGAAAACAGGAAACACACCTTAAGACCTGAACATGATGTCAAACCACATGCACATATGCACACATGCGCATGCACACATGCACACATGCACATATGCACATGCATACATGCGCACATGAACACATGTGCACATGTGCACATGCACACATGAACCCACACACATGCACACATGCACATGCACACATGCACACGCACTCATGCACACATGAACACATACACATGCACACATGTGCACATGCACATACACACATGCACACATGCACATGCACACATGCACGTGCACACATGCATACATGCACATGCAACAATGCACACATGCACACGTGCACACATGCACACACACAAATACACTCCTCCCTAAAAGCAGACACACACACACACACATACACACACACACACCACCAGCAATCTCAGAACATACACAATAGCAGGTGATGGTGGGATACAGTATCACAAGCAAAACAGGCATATCACACATGTCGGCATGCAGGACATGCGTTGCTCAACAGCATGCAGTGCAAGTGTAGACAATTCTTGTTACTAACACTATACATGGCTTTGATGCATGTGTTTTGTTATTAGGTGACTGACCTCCCCCTGGAACGCAATGCATACATGGACACAACATTGCTGTGCAAGTACGCAAAACTCTGTAATGTACTGTGCACCATAACTCACAGGTCTACATACCATGGCTGGATGCGTATCTGTGTGTCAGATAGGTATCCAATGCTGATTACAGCCTCTGTGTCTTTAGCAAATAATTGTGGACACAGTTTTAGCACATGCATGATGAGTATTCACACAACATCATCAGTGGTGCATATATAACTGATGGAATACCATTCGTCCACATACCCAATGTACAGTAGTTATGGTGAGTATAAATCATATTGTGGACATGCCAGTGTCATCCATGACATGGCATGCTAAAACACAACTGCATATTTAAACATCACACATACCCAATGTGTGTCATATGACCTAGCCACTCAATAGCATTACAAGACATATATGTGTCAGTTGTGCAAATGGTGATTGGTATACATATTGTTTAGAGGTGCATATGTTTGCACACACACAACATTGAGGTGTATAGCAATGAAAGCTATGTGTAGTACTGTGGTTACAATAACTGGATGGGGTATAGTACTATAGGCCATCATCATGAAGCATCATGTGGTCACTTAAGGCTACAAATGTTTCCCAAACCAGCACTAACCATGCTGCACTGGAACTGTACTACCTTGGTTACATTCACCATTTCACAACCAGTTGTTACATGGGTTTGTAAGGAGGCCAATAAGGAGCATTCCCTGACATGAATGTGTAGTGTGTTGCAGAGTGTTTAAATGCCCCAATATAGGCCTCTACCCCTCAGGTATATTATGTGTAATGTGTGGATCAGATTTTGGATACTGGAGTGTGTCTTTACATAGGGTTTGTGAATCCTTTACGTGTAGCATGTTAAAATGCTCTGTGTATGACATAGTTGTGTATGTTATATGCATGTTGAGTATCAACTTTGCCTATCCAATGGTCACTACAGTGTAGCCACATTTGTTTGAGATGATCTGGGTATTTCATGGGTTTGAGGCAGCTAATCACATTAGTGGGATGTGTGTGGTCTTACACCAAACATGCACAGCATGGATTATGGGTAGGTGTGTTACATGTGTACATGGCCTACACCTTAACTATGACATGCACTTTTTATTTACAATAATAAATGTAGAACACACTTATCAGCATCTGTCTGCTGCCTTGATGTCACCCCAGAGGGACCTACATAGAGATGAGACAGTTTGTCAGTGGCCACAATGGTGGCATTGCTACTGTGTGTTTGCAATCTTACAATACAACAACAGTTTACATTCACAGGGCTACAGATTATGTTCCAAATGATCAGTATTGCACAACAACAGGCTCCACATCATCTAACTACACACTCCACATCTCACATATGCATGATCTACCAATACAGATAACAGTAGTCTACAGATATGCCATGTTACCTGCATGCTCCATGTGTGGTTGCTGGGTGGCTCCAACCTCCATCATGGTGTATGCCTGCTGCTGTTGTTGTTGAGCAGGTGCCACGAGGCTCAGGAGCAGCTCCTCCACTCTGGTGAGGGAGGGGGAATGGATATTAACACCACATCATGTTGCAAGCTGTTGTCTCCGCACATCAGAAGCACACTGACGGACATGTCTGAGTAGATCACTGCAGTGGTGGCATACCTGCTCATATGTCTGGTTATGCAGGCCTACCTCATTGACCCTCCAGACAACATCTTTCCACATTGCAGTACACTCCTGCTGGTTCTGGCTGGTTTGTGAGAACATTAGACTGTAGTGCTGAATCATACAGCTAGTAATGATCTCATCTTCAGCACTACTATAGCTGGGATTTCTGTGATGTGCCATGATCCCTGGAAGACATAAAGAAAAAATATGTCTGAGCAAGTCATATGGCACATTTCACATTATACAGTACAGATATCACTGAACTGCCATATATAGCAACCTATTAGCTAACTGAGAGTGAAACACTTTAACTACCACTTATCACTGCTCACCCCACAACTGCTTGAAAGTGCCTGGCTCACTCTATCTAATGAACCATGTTCTGCACAGCAACAAAATAAAATCACTATATAAGATTATACAAGAGTACCTGGCACACTGTATGCAACACAATGCACCACCTAGCCACAGCAGATATACATTAAGCTGATGTGCAAAGAAATATGTCATCCATCACAATGAATGTAAGGTCCAGTAAATGTATTACTATTATACCACACAACTTGTTAAAGGCAAACCCGTGGCCAAAATATGTGCACAATTGGGAATATAGGTTGCATACTGCTGTAGTCCACTATAAATGTTGCTAGATACACAGTTATATGTTTTACCACACATATGACAGAGGACATGTTACAGACATACCCACACACACATCAGACATAATTACAGGACACAAAGGTATGGCAACCCAGATAAGCTTTACATGTGTGCTATACAGTACTGTGTGTCAGTACTTACAAAACATTAATCTTGGGGAATGTAATCTGTGATGAATACAGGGACTACACAAAACAGTGGATGCAAGCAATGTGGACATACACCATACTTTGCTGTACAGGCCCAGAGCTTCAGGTAGTACTACAGTACACACAGGATTTGGATTCAACATCAGTACCAATCAATAATCATAGATGTAGTGCTTTAGCCTCCAATGACACACCCCAGTTAAAACCAAGAGACTTAATCACACTGTATGCTATAGCACTTTTTCTGCCTAGCAACAGAATACACAGCTTTTGCTGGGATCAAAATAAGGACCTGTAATACCTTGACATAAACAGTTTCCCAGTAAGCTATCCCACAAATACATATCTTTGACGTATTCACAAACACATTGACCATCACAGTCAGTCAACAGTACAGAGAATCTATTCCAACAAGTAGATGTAGGTATGTATGAGTATATATGACTCTCTCTCTCTCGCTATATAAATATATATATATATATATATATATATATATATATATATATATATATATATATATATATATATATATATGTGTGTGTGTGTGTGTGTGTGTATACATATACACATCCATTGGTGTACATATACATATATATGTAGGCACATATATGTTTTACCTTTCATAGTGGGAATATCAATTATACAAAGGATGTGAGGTGTACAGTAGTGTAATAATATTGCACAGTCTTGTGATAAATGCATTGAAAGTGTTCACAGCCCAGGTAGCTTTAGCAGGCCTCACTGGCTTCAACATTGCAAACTGAACAAACCACCCACACTGTTTAACCACCACATGTAATATACCAGCACTGTATGCTGTCTTGTTCGTCACACACTTAAACCTACATACAAATATGCGCATACTAACCTTCAGCAACATATACATTTCCACCCTTCACAATCAGTTGCAATATGTCCTCTGCTCTATGCACATATACAGATGTGAATATATATGACACATATATATTTCTCCATATGTGTGTGGGATACACACACAAGGTCAACACTGTTGTAAGTCCCTGGACCTCACAGCTGAACTGTTGGGCCTTGCTGCAACACAAACAGGTGTCACATGTGAACACACACTAACATTAGAGGGGGTATATATAGCTACAAATGCTATATAAGCATACTAGACTGCTACAGCAGTTGCCAATGCTAAGCTACACTTTAATATAACTATCATGCATGTATTGCTCTGTCACACCCATGTTTATATAATGACAGCACTAATCCCCCCAACAGCCATTGGCCACACTACTGTACAGAACACAGATAACATGGATCAGATTTTTGACATTTAATGCTGAGCTACACATTTCACAGGTATGTCCCACTGCCCACAGGTACACACTGTATTGTCCATAGCAGTAGTTAAGCAGGACATCTGTGCATAGATAAGTACTGCTGCCACATATGAATGGTTCACATTATGTAGACTACTCTTCCAAAACATCTACTACATGTCAGTAAATACATATGTGTCACATACCTTTCCTTTGTATGATTTGGTATTATTTCTTTTTCTTTTTCCTTTTCTCTGTCTCTCTCTCTCTCTCTCTCTCTCTGTCTCTCTCTCTCTCTGTCAGTCTCTGCAATAGAGTGATTGAGTTTGTTGGCAGCGATTGCAGCCTGCTATTGTAGGTATTTGCACATGAGCATGAGATGGCCTCTACACCAATTAGTGGCCACCATTTGCTAATTGCATGCAGCCTGCTGTGTAGTAATTGCAGTAATCACTGTCATAGCAACCCAGTACTATAAATTGCTAACTCAGGTAGGTGTGGCCCTTTCAGCTTTCCAAGATGGAGATCATCCTTGTTTGCTGTGGACATCATTGTTTAAGACAGAAGTTTGGTATAGTTCTTATATTAGAAGGCAGAGGTGTAGCCAGTGATTTACATTTTGTACTCATACCTAATTGCTGCTGCTTCCAGTACACACTTGTCAGTGTACAAATGTTCTCACCCCTCAAAATGCTAACACAAGATACATGGGAGGATGTAATTTCTTTTCAAATTTTACAATTAACTGCCATACAAAGCTAGTTATTGAGATGTATTCCTTTGGCACAAGAATTTTTTGAGAACTGCTATACTGTGAATATTCATTTACTCAGTTCTAAACAGTTTGTGATTTTTAGTGTTGTCATTAGCACAAACTGCTCAAGAAAACTGGACACATTTCAGTACTGTGAGTATGCTTGCCTACAGCCTTGGTAGACCCTGCACACACAGGTATATTCTACATTTGGGTAGGGGTGCAGAAGTACAGAGAGCTTACGTATTATTGTGTGAATTTTATCTTGCTGAACTTACAGGGTTGCTGTGTACATGTTAGTTTATCAAGGCAAGTAGTCTGTCTGTGTAACTCCCAACTGTGGACCTATCCACATGGTAGCCAGAAATTAGCATGTTATTCTTTGTCTGTGCACCACACAGGTCTTTTCAGCACTAGAGCAATGGCATTGTTACAGTTGGTTGCTACCAGTACATGGCTACATCCTTTTGTATTTCAGTGTTGTAGTCCTACATAAGGGTATGCTTCTGGAACTCCTTCCAAAGCTATTTGCACAGTGTGTAACAGCAGAAAGGCTGTTATGCCTCTGTGTTTCTGCCTCTGCCAGACCTCTCAAACACTCAAGTACATATTTGAACAAACTCAGGGAAAAGTAGAGAAAAAGTCAGGGACACCTTTAAAATATTAGTGCCATTAAGTTGAGACTTTGAGAGAACCAGCGCATATGGATTAATATACCTTTTCTGAAGTAAAAGAAGTGTCTAACTCTTAATTATTGTCATTACTCATTACGTGTAATTCACCACCTTTCTGACAAAAGTCAGTAGTTTGCGGAGGGATTCACAGGGACAGAGATTATTTTTTTTTTCAAAATCAGGGACATTCCTGAAAATTAGGGACAGTTGGGAGGTATGGCCTCTGCCCTAAACATATATGCCAGTGTTTGTCCTGCTGTGATACTGTGTGGGATTTGTAAAGTGATGGTGTAACATTATTTCCTGCTAGAATGGCTGCTTCTCTTATCACAGTCATGTAATGTAATCCCACAACAACTGTTGGTAAAGATCCACAGAACAAGTTGTGTGGTATGGCATTCCTATTTTTCCTTTATATTCACTCATTCTGATACATGATATATTTATTTCAGCACCAACTTGTATATCTACTCAGTGGCGTAACTACCAGAGGCGAAGTGAGGCAATTGCCTCAGGGCGCCAAGCAGCAGGGGGCACTTTGGGCAGGGCATTTCATTAAAAAAAATAATAATTTTTTTTTTTTCGTCTTTAAGAAGTGTAGTCAGGGGCCGCGGGCGTGCTGACATCATCGCGCGCAGTGACTGTGCAGCACATCAAGTTCTTGGCGGGAACCAAAATGGACGGTTGAAGACTACATGCGAGCAAGCGGTTCGGTCGTTAAGTCGAGGACTACTCAACTCAAGTAACTTGTGAGCGGGTCCGGGAACTGAAAAACGGACGGACGGATGGACAGACAGGATGGAAGATGGGATTTAACAGTGAGTAATGTGTGGAAGATGGGATTTCAGAGTGAGAGGTGTGTGTGTGTGTGGGATTTCAGAGTGAGAGGTGTGTGTGTGGGATTTTTAATTATAATTTATTTCAGAGTGAGTGAGAGGTGTGTGTGTGTGGGATTTCAGAGTGAGAGGTGTGTGTGGGATTTATTTGTGTGTGAGTGACTGTGTTAGTTCAGTGTGAGAGGTCGGTGTGTGTGTTAGCATGTGGCGAGTGCCGAGTGTGGTATACATGCACCCAATTGTTAGAAAAAAAATGGCATGGGCCCTGTCCAAGAAATAATTGTATCACAAAGCGAATCTCAGTATTAGAATTGTACCACAGAGGGCTGACTTTAGGCTGAATGGGCCGATATGACACCCTGTACTAAAGGAGGGTGGGCGTGCTTTCCAGAACCATAACAAACAAAAGGCTTCACTTTTTTCAGACAAAATGGCTCCTCTAATTAAAACTGCATTAAGCTGCTTGCTACAAATGTCTGCTACAGTCCGCCTACTACATACTGAATGCTTGAGCCACAACTAGAAATGCAGAACCTATACTGCTATTTCAGATGCAGTGAGAATCCTTTCTACTTAATTCAAAGATGCATATAAATCATGTTAGAAAACTATAAGGTTACTGGTGCCTACTGGACATTAACTTTATAAAGTTATGTGACTAGGGATTGGCAAGCACTAGATCTTCTCCACTGAGTAGCTTCAGCCGGTGTAATTATTTAATAGTCACATTTGTGGCTCCAGGTACAGGACTGGTTAACAGAACTGACAGACAGAGAGATCAATATGGGGAAAGAAGTACACTGACCTATTTAGGTGGGTTGGAGGATTATCAAGTTAATGTATGCTAAGCATAAGACAGAATTTAGAATGCTCCTTCTTAGCTACCAGATGGAGCATCCTTTCCAGGACACCAACATAGGCTTTTCTAGGAAATCTGAAGTAAGCTCCTCAATATATGAAACAGACCTTCTTGTCCCCTTTCTGGAAGATTAGTGAAAAAGTGCATTAAAATGAGACCCATCCAGTTTCTTTTTCCAGCCAAAATGGAACTGTTTAATTTCTGCAGTGATTTAATTTAGAGAAATAGATCTAATCTCAACAGTTGTTTCTGTCCCAGCCTGCTCAAAAAAAGCATATTTACTGGTTTCTGGACTTCATCAGCATGTTTTTTCCATGTCTCAACAAAGTCCACAAGTCGGTGTTTTTTCAGCCTTGAGAAGTTGAACAGTCTTGACAATATACACTTACAAGACAAATAACTGATTAGAGAACTCGTTTAGATAAAAAAACAGATGAAGTTAAAATAAGTCAGAATTTTTTTACTTGTGTTTGAAGGGACAACCTTAACCATTATGACAAACCGTTACGCAGTGCATTTATTTTATATATGACTTCATTAGTGAAGCTTGTGGTTTACGGCTACTAAAATATTGAAATAACATGCTTATGAGATGCACTTCTATTAACTATACTAGTGTGTGTGTGTGGGATTTCAGAGTGAGAGGTGTGTGTGTGGGATTTCAGAGTGAGAGGTGTGTGTGTGGGATTTCAGAGTGAGAGGTGTGTGTGTGGGATTTCAGAGTGAGAGGTGTGTGTGGGATTTCAGAGTGAGAGGTGTGTGTGTGGGATTTCAGAGTGAGAGGTGTGTGTGTGGGATTTCAGAGTGAGAGGTGTGTGTGTGGCATTTAGTTCAGAGTGAGAGGTGTGTGTGTGGCATTTAGTTCAGAGTGAGAGGTGTATGTGTGGCATTTAGTTCAGAGTGAGAGGTGTGTGTGTGGCATTTAGTTCAGAGTGAGGTGTGTGTGTGTCTGGACTCTGGAGTGTTTCTCCCTGAGCCTCTGCTAAAATTAGCTTTTGTTCCAAGTCAGACTTTCCTGGTTAACAAATGTTAAAATAAAATGACACTCATTTGAATATCAGACTTCATATTCTTTAGAAAGTGCATGGTGACACAAAGCAATTTTCTAAGTGTATAAGATGGATATTTGAAATGTAGCCCTGTCTTTGGGACTGTATTCCCCTGTTATTGGCTTCATCCAGGTTTTCTGCTAAGGGTGAGAGCTATGGTAAGAACTGAATTCACTGAATATGTTTGGGGCTATATTCCCCATTACTGGCTTTGTCCTGGTGTTTTTGCTAAGAGGTTGAGAGCTGTGGTGAGAACTGAATTCACTGAATGTTTGGGGCTATATTTGATGCTGAAGGCTGTGGGTTCTACTCCCACAGTAGGTAGATGCATTGCTGATACTGTACTGTGTTGTAAAGGGGGTGGATGCTGCAGTCCTTTTTGGCAAAGATACCTAGTAACTATGAACCTGTTATCAGTTTGCTATCCATTCCCTATTGCGGTATTACTAGCTTATGTTTTAATGCATGCAACAAAGGCAATTTATTCTTCAAGGGCAACAGTCACTTTATTTGTAGATGAAACAATGACATATAAAGTTGTTTGCTAGCAGCAGCCTCTAGTTACAGATTTTTTTAATGTGGATTTATAATTGTGTGTTTTATAATTGTTTTTTTTTTACTTTTTGCTGAAATAGCACGTCTCCAGATTTCAGTGTTTTATGCCACTGTCATAGGTCAAGCGAACGTGACTATATGTGATTTCTTTGGCTTCGGTCATCTCGATGGCTTGGGTTCCCGAGGGGGGGGGTGTTGGGGCGCCTAGGAAAAGTTTGCCTCAGGGCGCTTCTAACGTAGTTACGCCACTGTATCTACTGTGGCTTAGTGGTGCTTCATGCAGTGTAGTTTGTACAAGGTTCAAGACTGACAGAGGTGTTTTATTTTGCTGCTGAGCAGAACAAGGGCCCTCACATACAGAGTGACTAAGGCACTTTTAAGCAGTTGCAAGCGGGTTTGCGTGGGTTTGTGCGATGCTTAACAATGCTTAGCTAAGCACAAACACACGCACACTCACGCAAACCTGTTAACTACTGCTTAATAGTGCTTACTTCCGCTAACCCCCACGCTCATTTCTTTGAAAGAAAAGAAAATGGGGAGATAGGAAAGTGGTGAAAAAGGGGCACAAAGAGGGAAAAACAATAGGGAAAATAGCTCGGGATGTGCAGGACGGGTGTAGTGAAGGTCCATAGCTGCCCATTTCTTTAACAGCAACAGCTGTGCATATTGAATAAATTTGGAGGTAAATATGAATCCTTCAACCCCTGAGAGAGGGGTGAGGACAACAAAGTATGTTGTAATGCCAATTAAATTACATTTTATGTGTCCAAGGGACATGTGTGCAAAATGGGCAGCTATGTGTGGGGCATAATTTTTTTGGGAGCAGATTGCCCTTTTTTTTAGGTGAGAGTAGAATGTGGGGTAGGGGAAGTAGGTATATTTGGGGAGGTAGGTTGGGGTGGTAAACAGACAAGACAAACAAGATGCATACAGAGGCAGAATATGGCACATGTAGTGGGTGAACACCATTGATGGGGAGGGATGTTGGAAATCGCAAGCCCATGAGCCCACAGATGGCAAGAGTGGAACTGAGATCCCCACCCATGGGCAGTCACTACTGCACCTTCACAGCCCAGAGGGTGGCTGTGCTGGGGGCTGTGTAGGAGGGGCAGGCTTACCCGGGAGTTGTGCCACACATGCCTCAAGCTGGCGTAGAGGTTCTGCAACAGAACGCTCAATCTCTCTACGCACCACAGCCCGGACCATTTAAGGGTGATAGGTGGCCCTCCTCTGCTCACGCTTGCATGGTGGGGGCTGAGCTCCATTCTGTGCAGTGCTTCCACTCAAAGGTGGCACAGGGCCAATGGAGGAGGAGGTCCCAGGCTGGGCAGCGGACCTGCTGGTGCCAGGTGCCATGGCCAGCTGAGGTGGGACAGGTGGGTCCGCTGAGACCGGCCTTCCCATATGAACTATGTTTTGGAGAATTTAATGAAGATATGGGTTAGTAACAGTCAACAGCATTCCCAGTTAGTTATAACAGCATGCAAAAGTATTCCCATTAACTCAACACACCAGAGTTTCAACAGTTGAAAAGCAAGCATAACACATTCATATACAGAACAATAGTGGACATTACAACAGCATGCAGGTTTAATTGATGGCAACAGGCCACCAATATTGTGGTATTTGAACAGGGCACATGCATAGAAATGAATGCAAATATTTATAAACCAATAGGACATATGTCCCAACAAATGTTTTGAGATTAGACATACCCATTAAGGTGTGGAATTGCATTTTTTATGCATATACAGTAGGGTGGAAAAGATAGCTCAATTAACAACTTATATATCCTTCTAGTTTACACTACATTCCTATTAACTGCAGTTATATGTCCCTTACATGTATTATTACACTACCCAATGTCCTTCTATTGTGCAATTGGATTTTGCTAGATCATTATATACATGAGCTGTATCTGACATACAAACTGTCCAGGATGCAGATGTTACTGCTACATATTTTGAGAGCTGCTCACACACACTACTGCTGTGATGGTACACTGACAGATCTACTTTCATATACTTATTTAGATATGTTCAGGTGAAATTATCAGTTATATGTTAACAGCTCCCTACATTTCTGGCAGCACACTGACATTTCTGGGGAACACAATACCAAGCTACTCATGTGCCAGATTAAACTGTACATGCTGTGCATGAACCAACAGTTAAGGGCTGTAAATATGCATAAAAGCTACTGGCATTCCCCTTCATCCACTTTATATGGGCCTACCCAAGTGTGGGTTAACTAACACTGCTTAATACAAAAGTACTATTTCTAAAATGCAACAGTACAACAACATATCAAAGAAAATCACACAGACACACTCCGGGAATTATACCTTTATTAAAGAATTATTACACTTTTATTTATTGGGTTAAAACACTTTTTTGAAGGCTCTCTCATTTATTTTATATAACAGTACATGCAGAATAATTACTAACCTGCCTGGTGACACAGCCTTTGCAGCCTATCTTCATGGGCTTGCTGATTCATAGCCCGGGCACCTGCAGCTGTGAAGTAAATGCAGTGATAATGAGACATACCTATCCATAGTATAGATAAGAAAATCAATTCTTAAATACTTAATACAATGGCTACTTACTCAGTACTGGGGCATTTGCCATTCCATGGGCCTCCTGGATCCACTGGTCCAGTTGATCCTCCTTGCGTCGCTTCAAGTCAGAGTAATGGTGCCTGACCTGCTCACCGGTCCGAGGAACGTCAGTGGCACTGGTGAGATCACAAGCTAGACAGTTCTAGGCCTCCGTTTTGCATTAGGTGCCCTGGTACTGACGCCGCAGGAGTCTTTCCTCGTGATTGTGGACAAAGAGCCAAACCATTACTTTGGTCTCCTCAATGCCCCAACGTTGAGCTTGAAATCGAGTGCCTTCTCCAACCCTGGCCATGCTGACTGCAGAAGGGAGCTACAACCAGTTATGGCAAGTATTCCCACCTGTGGAGCTTAAATATGCCTCATTTCCTGCACTTATTTGTGATTGGTCAATTTGGAAAAAACTCAGCTGTAGGCACACCTGCTTAGCTGATGTTAGCAATGTTTAATATTCCTTTGATAGATATGTGTCTGTTGAAAGTGCATGGTTATGAAATGCTGTCATGGCTTAGTGGTTATGTACTGTGCCTATAGTGTACAGTATCCCGAGTTCGAGCCATCATTGTTTTTTATTTTCCTACTGGCCAGACCTCAATGGTTAAGGTACAGTGAAGGAGGTGTGGCGTGTTTAGCCGACTTTGCTCAACTTTTCCCAAAGTTGCTCAGCGTTGCTCGACGTTGCCTGATGTTGCCCGATGTTGCCCAACATTGCGCTGGTTAGCGTGATGCGCAGCTAAGTGCAAACATGTTCTGTTTGCGCTAGTTTGCACGATGCGCAGCTCTGCGCAAAGACATTGCGCTAGTTAACACGGTGTTCAGCTATGAGCAATTAAATATAAATATGCTCAATACTGTAAAATGTGCTTAGCAGTGCTTTACATTGCTTAAAATAATTTACTCATGCATTAGTATGCATAACCATTTCACCTTCCTATATATATATATATATATATATATATATATATATATATATATATATATATATATATATATAAAAACTTGTTGTTCACTACTACAAATAACATTTCAATGCTTTTTACAAAATTTTAAATAATACATGTCAGGAAATATTTTTGTATACAGATTTCCAACAGAAAATGAAAAGTGTAGTGGTGGGACTCGAACCGGGAATGCCTCTTCTTTGTGCGAAGGCTCTAACCACTATGCTATCGCTATTTCACTTAATTTGCATATATTTTGCTTATTACCCTCTTCGGTGTTTAAACTGCTAACTGTAGCTAAGCAATGGGCAAACCCGCACAATCACACATCAAATATGGGCAGGTATAAAGGTAATGAAAAAAAAATATTTTCTTTTACTTTTTATATTTGTACAGGGTGTACTATATGGGGGAGTTTAGTGTTAGAATGTACACATGTGAGCGGACTCGCTCATGTAACTAGACATTTCCCATGTTTCAAACTTGCAGGAACATGGATTTTTGGACTGATCGGAAGTTCGACATGCCCCCTACACTCGTCCACGCTCCGTGTTAGTTTTAGAGTTGAGGCAGCGCGCCCTCATTAATATGCATGGCGCGCTGCCGTCTTACTCTTAGACTGGCTCTTCTGTGTAAGACTAATTTAGTCTTACACAGAAGATTAGTGAATCCTGGGGACTGTGTATGCATATTTTTGTCTTATGGAGATGTTTTATACTTGTGTTCAAGTGAATTCTATTGCATTTTGATATGTTTGTGGATGTAGAAGTAGCATTTAAAACCTTCAGCTATGTTGTAAAGACAGCAGAAGAATGCATGTTAACATGTTCTAGTAATATAGCATGCAGTTTAAACAGAATAATTATACACCAGGCTTACAACAGTATAGTACACAATGCACATTTAATATAACTGAGAATATTTTACTTTAGTCAACTTATATGATCTTATATATTTTTCACTATATTTTGATCACTTCTGTTTTATTTAGTTATTTTCTCTCATGGCATGTATGTTGTTGTGTTGTATTGTTTATTTTTTCACTTGTACATTTGTACACCCTAACCCAGGCCCCCCACCTCCCCCTCTACAGATAAATCCATCCTACATACCTCTTTAAATGCCCAAAGTACAGCTAACAAAACCCCTAATCTCCATGCCTGGCTCACACATAATAAACCTGACATCCTGTCCATCTCTGAAAATTGGTTAAAACCCCACATAAAAGATTCTGAAATAACACCACCCAACTATTCTACCATTAGAAAAGATAGAACCCACAAAAAAGGGGGAGGAGTAGCTCTCCTATACCTATCCTCCTTATCAGTTACTCCCTATAACAAACCTATTTCCCACTTCAGTAATGCTGAATTACTCCTAGCACTACTTCAAGTTAATAAACACAAACACATATGTATAGCCTCCCTTTACATCCCTCCTGGTGACAATATTTCTACACTCAAGGACGTCCTTTCCTGGCTTTCTACCAATATTAGCAATGAAACAATAATTCTGGGAGACATGAATATCAATTGGTCCTCCATTCAGTCTCCCACAAACCCACTAAATATCAACCTCTGCAACTTCTCACAGCTAATCAACTCCATAACCTCAAAAACCTCTCCAGCGGTAGTACCCTAGACTGGATTTTAGTCTCTCACCCCCATTATTTCTCTGACAGTGGCACCCTTCCCGATCCCCTTAGTGACCACCTACCCACATTCACACATCGACTTCCTTCACCCTTACATCTTACTCATAATTATATTACTACTCACTAGTAAAAAAATTTCAACCCTACTTCCTTTTCTAGTGCTCTAAAAGCAATAAACTGGAACACTCTAAAAACTCTACCCCTGGAAAATACAGTTGCCCACTTCAACTCAACTTTCTTAAACCTCTTAGACCACCATGCCCCCATAAAGGCAAAAAGAACAAAAACCAAAACCGCCCCTTGGTTAACCAAAGACACACTGGTGACCATGTGCCTCAGAGATAAAGCCTGGACACATTATCAGACAAATAAGACTTCTCCCACCCATAATGAATACAAAACACTTAGAAACAAAGTCAAAAAGCTTATCATCACTGATCAACAGAACTACTTCTCCATACTCCAAAACAACCATAACCCAAACCCTCAAAAATTCTGGAAAGGAGTCTCCACCCTCTTTAATCTCGGCAAAACAGATAACCCCAGCCCAGACCCTAATGCACCAGATGTAGATTTGGCTACACAATTTAACTCTTTTTTTTCATTTATTCTATTTACAAACTAACCTCATCCTTCTCAAACACCACCAGACCCTCCACTTCACCCCCATCCTCCTCTAACAACACTACACCCCCCACTTCTGCTTCTCCTTCCATTTCTTCTTCATCATCACCACCCTTAAATACCCCCTCTTCCCAGTCTCTATCTTTCTCATTAAAACCTATACCCACATCTACCATAAAAACCTCCTTCACAAACTGAAGCCATGCTCAAATGCCCCCAATAACATTCCTTCATACTTTCTTTGCATAGCTGCCGAAGCCATTGCTTACCTGATCAGCATTCTAATCAACCGCTCTATCCAAAAATGTTTTGTACCCCAAATTTGGAAAAAAGCTTTTATCATACCTTTGTATAAAGGTGGCAACAATAACAATATCAGTAATTTCTGTCCCATTGCCATTCTATCTCCCATCTCTAAACTCCTAGAAAAGTGTATCCATCTACAACTCTTACCCACCTCATAGACAATCACCTACTAACTTCCACACAACATGGTTTCAGACCCGGTCACAGCACTATGACTACCCTTCTTTCCCTCCTAGAAATTGTGAATAAAGCCCGGGACTCTGGCCACATTGTATCTGCCCTCCTACTTGACCTCTCTAAGGCCTTCAACACTATCTCTCATAATCTTCTTCTAACTAAACTCTCTAAGCTTAACCTATCCCCCTCCACTCTCACCTGGTTCACCAGTTACTTATACAATAGATATCAAGCAGTCAAATGGAAAAAAGCAACCTTCTCATTCCTTAACACCCCAACTGGAGTTCCCCAGGGATCCATACTGGGTCCCCTCCTCTTCAATATATTTATAAATGATTTCCACCACTCCATCCCTTTCACAAATATTATCCAATACGCAGATGATTCAACTATTATCTGTTCTGCCACCTCCATCCCTGCACTCCTAAAGCTTACACAAGACGCGTTCTCAACCACCGAACAATGGATGAAAAAAAATCACTCAATGCCTCTAAAACCAAATTAATGGTATTTACTCTGTCTAAAGCCACCTCTTTCAATGTTAGCCCATTCTCTATCACTAACCATAATAATACATCTCTCAAATTGGTATCAGAGGCCAAATTATTAGGGGTCCAAACTGACAATCAGCTTAAATTCAACTCCCACCTACAACTAAATATAAAAAACAAAACCACCAAAAACTTAGCATGCTCTACCGACAAAATCATTACCTCACCCCCTCTACTAAATTCACTTTCTCTTCCACATTTCTCATCCGCTCCCTCCACTATGGAGCCCCACTCCTAACGAACCTACAATCTTCCCTTAAAACACAACTCTCCTCTTGCTATAACAAAATTGCCAAGTTCGCTACCAGCCATAAGTCCTCCACCCATCACTGTATATCTCTCCACAAACTAAAATGGCTAGAACAATCCAATCATCTCACCTACACTCAACTTACTCTTGCACACAAGCTCATTTTCAACCCCTCCCTTTGTCCCTCCCTTTCCTCTGCCTTTAAAATGCACCTCCCTGATAGACTACTAAGATCTAACAGCCAAAACCTAATAGAATTGTATAAACCAACTCGTCCCCCAGGTAAAAATCTCCTATCCTATGGTCTTGCACATCTCTGGAACTCCCTTCCACCATCCATCCGTACCACCTCAAACCGCTTTTCATTCTAAAAATCTCTTCACTCACATCTACTATCCCAGTGGGAATGCTCCTGCTTCCACCTGACATAATATCCTCCCCTCTTTAAACTAGCAACATCTATTTCACTTACTCTCCTAACTCGTACATCCTGCTCTTGCATGTACTAAGCTACTTGCAATGAATATATTAGAATGCACCTCTTAAGTGCAAGGCTCCTTAAGATGTAATGGCTTCTCAGTATTCATATTGTAATGTTTTTCACTAGTCTGCAGTATTTGTAATGATTGCAACCTAAAACCTTACTGTAATCTTGTTTGTTTATGGAGCTTTTCTCCCCAGGACTCCATTGAAAACGGGTTCATCTTGGCCCAATGGACTATCCTGGTAAACCAACTGCAAATAAATAAATACAATAAATAAATACATTTTTCTTTTACACATTGCTGTAATAAATTTTTCATTTGTATGCCTTTTTTGAATACCATGTTTTCAATTGTTTGTATTAGACCCATTATGACTTAAGCTTTAATTTTTATCCATAGGTTTATTTCGGCATAATTTCTCAGTTCTTTCATCTATTGAACTTTTATGTCCGTGTTTTGTACAGTATATTCTGATCTTTCCATTCTGTTATCTATGACATTCTTCTGTTCTGGCATTCATCTGTTCTGTTTCCTCTTTTTTTATGTTCTCAGTTGTAGTGATAATTTCTTTACTTACAGGAGGTATTCAGAAAGAAACATCATGACATATAGTAGTAAATAACATGGAAAATTTAACATGACATTGACATAACTATATGCTGCTTAGGTATGCATGTGTGCCAGCATGACACCATCATGCCATGGACGGGACTGTCAATGTGATATTGCAAATGCTGTAACAGCAGTAACCGCACTGCTGGTTCAGAAATGGGCAGTGGCAGCATCCACTACTAAGACACCACAGAAAAGTGCAAAGTGATTTCATTGCATAAATGTGGTTAAAAGAAGAAGATAGCAAAGACAGAAATGGGTTGAGCACACAGAGGAAGACACAGAAGAAAAACATAAAGGGCAGACAGGAGGTGGGGGTCATACTTTTTTTGCAGGACAGATACCCATTTTCCATTATCTTTAGCAGGGTTGATGGTGAAAGGTAGCAAGGAACAATGGCTGAAAATGCTGGAAGGAAAGTGGGTATAAGAAAGGAAGAAGCAGGGACAAACAAACAAACACACAATATAGTATAAGACTTAAGAAGGTATTGATACCACAGGGGATGTAAATGTGGAAACACACAGACTGAAAGAAGCAGAACAAATGGTGATAAGTAGGACTGGATAACAAAGGAAGATAGGGAGTGAAACCTAAAGAAGGGCAACATAAACATCAGGAATTGGGAGGGGTAAGGAAGGCTCACCTGACTGTCTGGGGGATCCACCCCCAGCTGTCAGTTACCACCATGGTTAACATCATGGGTCGGTGCTGCCCTGGGTGATGTAATAGACTGGATCAATCAGCTATGCAAGTCTATCAGCTACAGAAGGAAAAGTTCCAGGGTGTCAATGCAGGAATTCACCTCAGTCCTCACCAGCCACCGCACTTCCCACCAGGAGACCAAGGAGGAACCCTCCAGACCAATTTCAGAGGAGGACCCTTTGCTCCCCTCCAGACAGGTGACTTTGAAGGTTAACATTGTATATTCAAGGTCACCTTTCACAGACTGATCTGCATCACCCTACAGAGAGGCAAACCAGGGAACTGCTGCAGACCTGACAGCAGGCACATTGGATGGTGCAGAGCATGGTGGCATCAGTCTAATCCATCATAGCTTGCACAACAGCTGACCCTGTAATAAGAGAAGAAAAAAAGTTAAAAAATAAGAAACAGATATAGCAATTTGTTTATACATATGGCATCATTTTATTAAAATATAAATTAGACTACAACAAACTATAATTATTCCACAATCTGGAAAGCTTGTAAAATTTCCTTGGACAGGCTATCCTGTTGGCTTCAAATTTCTCAGGTTCTGTAAATCAAAAAAACAGCAGAATTCACCACAGCATATCCCTGACAATAGAACATAATTTCAGCTGTAGGTGATGTGCTGAATGTACACTACCAAACTAAGTGCAAAATACTTACAGTAATAAGCTGGCTCCATTTCATGAACTTCTATCTCCTAATGGTGGAACAGATCCAGGTTGTGGTTGTGCAGGTTGCTGTACTTATGGTTGCACTGCTCATCAAAGTAGGCAATGCTTGTGCTGGCTCCATTTCATGAACTTCTGTCTCCTAATGATGGAACAGATCCAGGTTGTGGTTGTGCAGGTTGCTGTACTTATGGTTGCACTGCTCATCAAAGTGGGCAATCCTTGTGGCATCATGTAGTGCTCTCACAAGCTGTCCTCACTTTTATGGACAGGACCTTCATAACCCCATGGTAGGTGCTACTCATGATCCCACTGCAGCAGGTGAAAGATCTTAGAATCCTGGATGCAACAGATGCAAGTCCTGCAGACTTCAGCACATAAAAAGGTCATGTCCACCCACATGTCAGAAAGAGGTGCAAAATCATAATCCTATGTGCATGATACATACTGGGCACCATGTGTTTCAAATCATCAGGGGTTATGGTAGCATGGTGCAAAGAAGCATCAGAGTAATCACATAGAAATACAGGCTTTACTGTGGCCATTCACGTGTACACACAGCACATGACATCTCAGCCTAGGAATAAATAGATACTAGCCTGATAGTACTGATTGTTGCAGATAAGGTATTGTGATATAGCTGTTATTCGGAAACTATCATGCTAAATCACCTTATCAGAATATTTACTATGTTATGATGCCTGTGCTTTTAGCATGATAAGAAACTTGGTCAATATATTGAGGAAGACCACATTAGGATGAGCAACATAAGAAACAAAATACAATGAATATCAGAGTGTACTGCCATGCAGAAAAAAAATGACAGTAGACAGACTAGTATTGAGCATCAGGGCTTCAGTTAGCACACAAGGTAGCATGGAGACAGCAAATGAATAGATAAGCACTGGGAATGTGCAGTGCATGACATGGGACTAAAATGCAGTGGGGGCTCAACCCGACAAGGAACAGGACAGCAAAGGTTGCAGCCTTGCCAAGGAGGCTCAACCTGACAGAAAACTGGAAAAATGTTCAGGCCAGGTTGCTGTCTTACCATGCAGAGTTCTCAGTAATGCACCATATGCATGTGGACTTCAAGACTTGGTAGGAGGAGGCCAGAACAGGCCTCTCTTACACTGGCCACATACCAAGTGGTAAGCACAGTTATATCAGACAACAAGCATTGGCAGAGACATAGCTAGATCATCTAAAAGCCCGTTCCATTCCCTGACCTGGTACCCCTAAACTCCAAGTTAAGGTGCATAAAAAAACAAAAATATTCCATTCCCTGATCTGACACTTCTTGCCTAAGAAGTAAGCCAGGTCTGTTCTTCACAAACTGTGCCCCCCCCCCCCCACCACAAAAAGGACAGAAACAAAGAAACCTTTTTTTTTAATGGTAGTAACCCCTTTGATATGTTTGTGGCAAGCAGCTTTCTATAATGTGTACTGCACATGAAGTGCTGAAGCAAGCTCTTCAGTTCTGACCACAAAAGCACTATCGACATTCATGCTGGCATTCATAAATACTGATAAGGAAATGAATACTACTACTGCACTGCCAAACAAGTGTCACCTGCTGAACTTGCCTTCAACACTTCATCTAGGGAAGCTGCCTCTTTTGCCCCACCATAGCCATGCCTTTGAGCATTGTTAGAATGCCCATTGTTGCCACACTACAGTACAGTGTCAGAATGGTGACAGCATAGTAGCATATATGGTTGTAACCACTGAATGGGGCACAGAACTGTACAGAGATAATTTTCAACTGGCATAGATACTGATACAAGCACACACTGATCTGTGTATATAACTCACAGGTGTACACATTTTATCATGGGGCCAAGGGAATGGCAATGGCTTTAAAAGTTCACTGTGCTAGAGAAAGAGCTGCTACTAAAGGCCTCACACATATATATATATAGCATGTGTATACTTAAGAAGGTTAAAGCAGACAAGTCATTCCTTGACTAGGTGTGCAAGGACTGGTGAAGGACATCAAACTTTGGACAGCCTTAACAAGTGCATTGCAGGATCACTGATATGTTAATGCTGGCAAGACCATGCAAAGAAAATTGACAGAGACAGGCTGACCACTGAGAGAATCATCAGCACTGAAACATCTCACAGAGGAGGAGGAATTCCTGGAGAGGAGGAGGAATTTCTGGTATCCATATTTGCAGAAGGTTAGATAATTTTAATATTTGGTGGTTTCTGGGACATGGAAGCTGAGATGGTGATAACTGCTTAGCTGTATGTAGGAGATTCATTAGATTAGTATTGTCATATGTCATTCCTGTAGGACAGTGATTTCTGACAATGAAGGGTTTAATCATTAAAAAATACATATGTAAATCTGTAATTGAAGGTCAACAATGGGAAAACAGTGAAAACCTTCACCACAAAGCTCATCTGGCACAAAGCTGTCTGCATATCACATGGTGCTGACAGTCACAATTATAATCCACTATTGCCACTGGTTATGTTATCTACATTCACAGATTTCACTGGTAGTGGATCCAGCACCATGGGTTGGAACATGCCTGATGTCAACAGGTCACCAGAGGCTTACGATGATGATGCCATGCATATGGCACAATCCAATAAAATGGTAGCACTATCAGAAGTGGTACCAGTAGAGGGTGCACTCATATCACCTACAGTGGAGATAAAGAAGGAGGGGTAAAATGAACCTCTGGCATCTCCAGTTTTCAGTGATGGGTATCCTGTCCATGTCACCCTCTCCCATCCAAGCTACACAGATGTCACAACTAGAGACAGTATCAGAAGGTTACAGTTCCTCCAAGGTGTAAGTACACAGCATATGGGAGAAGTGTGTATGTGACTGTCACCACCATGCCTCCAGGACAATTCCTGATCTGTGCAAGTAAGTGATGCAATTACATACGGACACTAGTCATATCATGCTGTAGATATGTGTGCTGGGTTACCTGCATAAGGAAATGCAGCCACTTCAGGAACTGCAAGTCATCCAGCAAACATGTAGAGTTAAATAACATATAGGGATTGTGAGGAGCTATGCCTGTTGAGAGCAGTGGCAGGGTGCAGTTGGTAATCACTGTTGCACCCATATCGAGGCAGCCATCTACCAGTCATGGCTGTGCCAGGGGACAGATGGGCAGTGCACAGTTACATACCACGCTTATACAGACAGCATCACTGTCCACACTGCCTATGTTTGCATCCACCTCTGAAAACAGACATTCCCATTACTGTGGCCAATGGGGATGCCACTGGCAAAGTCCCTCAGTGTCCTGTAGTTTAACACCATTCCACTCCTTATAATCTGACTTAGTGCAAAACATTGCTCATAGCAATTCATGGGATTATGGATTCCATCATCCCACTGTCACACCACATGACAAGCCACAGCAAGGTCGCTATACATCCTTTCAATGTGGTACATCATCTATTGGACAGGATGTGTCCAGTCTAGATACTGCAGAACCACAGTACACTTAGTCAGTGTTTAATTAATGGAATCCCCACGCTTTCCCTGGAGAATATTATGCATGACCCCTCCAAATAGTATTCATATGCAGAGCTACTGCATCCATATCTCATAACCCTTCCAACCATGTTAGTTTTGCTGTCTTCTGTCGCTGTGTCCTACTAGTGAGTGCACTGTGCTGAACAGCTTGGGTGTGTTGTATGTTTCAGTTTTATCCTGCATTATGCTGTCATGGTGCATAGTTCTGGATCAGATGCTGCCTTATTGCCAGTGCCGTAATGTATTGGTCTTGTCTGTGCCTAATAGAGGAAACCACTGCAGCTGGTTCCTCAGATGACTTATCATCTGACTCATTTTCCAGTGCTGCTGCTGGAAGTCACATGGCATCCACACACTCTAACTGCTTTTATAGTACCATACTGAGTAGAATAGTGCAGCTGACAAATACTTTCTGGTGGGTCTTTCTAGCATACTACAGTGCACACCCACATGCATCTAAATAGTGGAAGTGAAACTTCTGAATTTAGAGTACACATTCTGTAATGTAAATTGGGGTCATCATCTACAGTTCCAAAGGATACCGTACATCACCTAAAGGGAACCTATTCCATCCTGTGGGTGTAATCCTATTGTGACTTGTTAGGTGATATTAGAAAAATATTTCCCCCATTTAATGTGCTATGGAAAATGTGGAAAAGGGACAATCCATAAACACAGTGTAGCAGGCAGATACATTTAACAAGAAAGTTAAAGGAGCAGGTGTTTGATATAGCTATTAAAAGGGAAAGTATGCAAAGCACTGACACTCATATAGACGTCCTAAATTTAATCATGGGGGGGATTGACCTAGAAACTACAAAAGAGACTGCAAATTAGTAGTGGTGAGACAGTAAAAAGGACACTCTGTTATCATAATCATGCTTCATATAAAGCAAACAGAAACATTAAGGTGTAAGAGATATCAGTATAGGAACTGAAGGTGAAATGATAAGGAACTTTGAAGTAAACTGGAGTACAAGACAAGTCTCTGCACAAAGACTTACAATAAAAAGCTAGTACTGAAACAGTGACAGAAGAAGAAGAAGAAGATGAGTGACTGAGTGAAGAGGTCTCTGCACAAAGACTTACAATAAATGATAGCACTGAAACAGTGACAGGGGAAGATGAGTGAAGACCTTTAGAGCAAAGAAATAATAGTAAATACTAGACATGACATGGGTAATTAAATGCAAAATTCTGAACCCACTTCTGTTAAAGTAAAGCAAAAAAATTAAGTGAAGGCATGTTCTCAGTAATAGTTATCTGCAGTTCAAGAAGGAAGTAAAAGTGATCATAAATGCTTTTCTAAGATATATTTTATAGTGTGAGGGCAACAAAGAGAATTAAAAGAAAGGTGGCAGGTATAAGGCAGATGGATAACAATTTAAGAGTGAAGATAACACTCAAGAGTACCCATAGTAAAGATAGTAAAGCAGAATGTGATTTTTGTTTAGAATTGCCCTTTTTATCAGAAGGCATAGAAAATGCTGCATTGCTAGTGTTTTTGGGGAGGAAACTGTATATTCCATGAGGCAAGTAACTGAAGAAAGTGATCTTGGGTTAGTAGACTTACATTTAAGCCATATAAACCTTATAGAGGCATATTGGGAAGATCATATTTTAAGCAGGCCAAGAGAGACTATAACCATGGTTGTAAAAAAAAGATACAGAGCAAGATGTTCCCATTAAGAAATATCCTACAACCTCTTATGTAGAGTGAATAGGTAAGGGGAAGGGGAAGAAATTCTGAAACAGTTTCTAAAGACAAAACCTTATAAGACACTAGAAATTAAACAATACCATAGTCAAAGGTTATCTTAATATGGAAAAATAACTAAGACAAACACAAAGAGGATTACTGGCCTCAAACAAATGCCCTACACTGTCTCAAAAAACTCCAGCTTTACTCCATAGCATATCGCCTACTTCGAGGTAATCTCTGCCTAACATATAAAGCTAGTAGGTAAAAAACTTTCTTACACTGTTAAGGACACCAGTGAGGAAGAGAAAAGGCAAACACTACTAAAAACTCCTGATGTCCACCACGGCAGTAAAACTTAATAGTAAAATCAAAACTTTAATAAAAAGAATATAACATAAAATAAGCAGTCCTCAGTCTTCCGATAAGCGCTTTCGGCAAATAAGCCTTCCTCAGATCGTATGATCTGAGGAAGGCTTATTTACCGAAAGCGCTTATCGGAAGACTGAGGGCTGCTTATTTTATGTTATATTCTTTTTATTAAAGTTTTGATTTTACTATTAAGTTTTACTGCCGTGGTGGACATCAGGAGTTTTTAGTAACATATAAAGCTATGTCAAACCCAGAGCTGTTAGACATGCTACACCTAAAGAAATTCCAGTCCCTCCGAACTACACGCTCTAGGGACCTAAACCTTGTCACTATAATAAACAAGACATGCTGGAGGGATAGATTTCTGTCCCAGATACTTCCCATACTCTGGAACAGGCTACCCATCTATGTCAAGCAAAGTTCTTCATTAGCACTCTTCAAGAAAAATCTTGATGAGTGGATGGGAAATAAGAAATACACCCCGGGGATCACTTCTGTGTCTCTGCTCGACAGTGGCACAGGAAAATAACTTTCTTGGGTGGTGAAAGCCAGGGAACCTTGTTGGCTAGGCTTATGTAGACCCTTGGGCCAATAGCCTAGTACCTACTTATGAATCTATGAACAAGAGTGTTAAATTAATTTTATTGATTAGACACAATGAAAGAGGAAGAAAATATGTGTACTTCTTGCCAAGAGTATTAGAAAGATTTACCTTATCCTGACTATAACATTTCCTTGATTCCATTCCCTATCATAAATGTGTGATTTGAAAATATTACTAAGGAATGTGTGTGTCAGCTAATAAAATCTGTCGGTGGTGATCGTTACATAGTAACAATAATGGAATATGCTCCCAAGTTTCCATAAGAAGTACAATAAAGCAAAGTAAATGCTAAAGCTATTGCCACAGAACAGAGTCATTATGCCTGAATAGGTGCTTACTGAGCAAGGCACTCCCTTTATTTCAAGGGTATTGCGATAGATATGTCAGTGCTTTAAAGTCAAGCAGTGGAAGACTTCAGTCTACCATCTGAAGACTGATGAATTAGAAGAGGGGTATAGTAATACATTGAAATCCATGCTGAGGAATGCTACTGATGCAGATGCTGAATACAAGGACAGATTGCTCTCTTACTTACTATGCTATAAGAGCAGTGCCATAAGCCTTAACTAGGTTTATCCCATTTGCCATTTTTTTTTTGCAGCAGGCACCTAGATGACACGTAGACATTGTTAAGTAATCTTGGGAAGATGGGAAGGCACCATTTAAATGTGTATCAGGGTATTAAATTGGATTGCAAGATAAATTAAAGATGATAATGTCCATAGGAAAGAGCACATTCTGAGAGCTCAGGAAATACAATGCATTTATAATAAGAATGCTGTACATATAAAACTTAACTCAATATAGCAGGTGTTAGAGTACTTCAAGGAAAAAAAAGTTTCTGGCCAAGTGGCAGGAGACCTTTAAAGTGACTGAAAGAATAAATGCAGTGAACTATAAATTTAACTTGCCAAGAAAGAGAAAGCTTGTGTAAATGTATCTTATTAGTATACTGTAGTCATGAAAGGATGTAATGAATTTTGTAGAGAATTTTGCAAGCTCATACAGGTTAGACCAGGAAGTTTTTATTGATTTTCAATTACAGGATCCCTCCCAAAGAGTACAAAAGGAGTATGTAAACAGTATCAGTTAAGAAATAAAGGATAATTTGCAGAAATGTTTGGAATAACTAAACTAATAAAACAACATATACAAAGCACATGCAGTGGAGGTTAGATTAAGTTCTTGCTGAGTTCTAGAGTCACAAATCTACAAGGAGAAGTTGTTCAAGAAATGCTCAAGGTAAGCATAACAAAAATTCCATAGAGTGAACTGAGCACCCCAATAACACTGGTTCCTAAATTTAATGTAGGAATTAAATAATGAAATGTCTTTAAGAAATTGACTACCACTTCAAACTTTGATAGCTTTCTCATGTCCAGAATTAAGGAGTTAATAGAAAGACTAAGAAAGGCCTGATACCTGATAACAATAGGCTTCCTGAAGGGATGCTATCTGATACCAGTTAAACCCTCTACAAAAGAATAAAAGCAGCCTTTGTTACCCTAGACAATCAGTTTCAATACACAGTGCTACCATTTGGCCTACATGGAATTCCAGCCACCTTTCAGAGGCTGATGGATAAAATATTGACACCCGCTCGTGATATACTGTTGAATACCTATATGACAAGATCTTTCATTTAGAACATAGAAGTCTCAGTTATTAAAACTGCATGCTGTGCTTGAATCTGTAAGACAGGCAGGTTTGACTATGAATTTTAAAGATGATTTCTGAGAATTTTGTCAATGTTTAATAGCCTGTGGACGCTGCATCTGACCTTGATATTTCAGGATATCTGCCACAGGTCCATACACCTATAAGTTTACTGAGACATTTTTCTTTGTTTAATAGCCCACAAGTACTATATCTGACCTTGATATTGCATGAGCTCTGCTGCAGGGTCTTACACCTACAAGTTTCCTGAGAATTTTGTCAGTGTTTAATAGCCTGCAGTCACTACACCTAACCTTAATATTGCAGGAGCTCTACCACAAGGCCCTACACCTTCAAGTTTGTAGAGAATATTTTCAGTGCTTAATAGCCTACACTACATCTGACCCTGATATTGCAGAAGCTTTGCCACAAGGCTCTACACCTATAAGTTTGCGAGAATTTTGTCAGTGTTTAATGTAAGCATATTTATAATGAAGAACCTTGCTACATATTAACTTTAATAAGTTAAATACACGCCTACTCTGTGATTGGAAGTCTCTGTGAAATAGTCCATGCAATCTAAAGATCTCTTACTAAGTTGGCCACTGTCTCCTTTGGCTTGAGTAGTGGACTTTCCTGCATATGCCAGTTCTTTAGTCTCAGGAAATGACAGACAACATCTTTTATTTGCATCGCTTTGCTAATTGCGTTGTTCTGGCTATAAACTGATTATATATTGGTCTTGAATGTTTTATTCCAAACCCTCCCCAGATCACCTTACCACTTCTATACACATATTTCCATTTCCTATTCCCTATTTATCTATCTCTATTTAATTTTTATCCCCATTCCCAACTATCTTTTCCTTCCGATGTTGCTTTGCAACATATCCATTCATAATGACAACCCTCCCTAATACCACCTATCTGTTCCATGTTGTATCTTTTTTCTTGTTACAAATAAGCCCTCTTTTATTCTTATTTTGACTATATTATTATACTCATTATTCCTTACCTTTCAGAGACTATAGCAGGACAACCTACCTCTCTTCTTTTATAGAAAATACTTATCTCCTTAGCTATCATCTTCCAACTTTCAGAATCCACCATCATTGAATCTCCTACTGTCCTGCAACTTCTTGTTTCCTTCTTCACCACTACTTCCCCACTACCTGACATCTATAAAATACAGATTCCTGTGCTTAATTATGCTACTCTTCAGCTTATCCTCTATTCTCCTACAGTGCTATCTTTCAACCTACCATAATTCAATAATATATCACAACATCTATCCAACTGTGTCCCATCCACATCTCATACTTCTTCTTTACTTTTTCCACACATTGCGCCAAACCTATTTAATATTGCTCCTCACCTTTTTTTCCAAATATAGGCTGATTAATTGCACATCAGCTCAAACCAAACCAAATTAAGTGCAAGAATCCTCTCCAAAAAACAAGTATGGATAATTTCCTAATATACCAGTTCCAAAATCTGATGGAGGTATTAAATAATGCAACGTCTTTAAGAAATTGAATACCACTTCAAACTTTGATAGCTTTCCCATGTCCAGAATTAAGGAGTTATTAGAGTGTAAGAAAGGCCTGATACCTGATAACACTAGACTTGCTGAAAGGATACTGTCAGATACCAGTTAACACCTCTACAAAAGAATAAAAGTAGCCTTTGCTACCCTAGACAACTGGTTTCAATAAACAGTGTTATCATTTGGCCTACATGCAACTCTGGCCACCTTTCAGAGGCTGATGGTTAAAATATTGACACCCACTCATGATATACTGTTGTATACCTATATGACAAGATCTTTCATTTAGAACATGGAAGTCTCCGTTATTAAAACTACATGCTGTGCTTGAATCTGTAAGACAGGCAGGTTTGACTATGAATGTTAAAGATGATTTCTGAGAATTTTGTCAGTGTTTAATAGCCTGCAGAAACTACATTTGACCTAGATATTTCAGGAGATCTCCCATAAGTCTCTACATCTATACATTTACTGAGATTTTTATCCCTTTTAATAGCCCACAGCCACTATATCTGACCTCGATATTGAAGGAGCTCTGCTCCAAGGGCCTACACCTACAAGTTTAATGAAAATGTTGCCATTGTTTAATAGCCTGCGCTCAATACATCTGACCTCGATATTGCAGGTGCTCTGTCACAAGGTCCTACACCTACAAGTTTACTGAGAATTTTGTCAGTGTTTTATATCCTGCAATCACTACATCTAACCTCAATATTGCAGGAGCTCTACCACAAGGCTCTACACATACAAGTTTACTGAGAATTTAGTCAGCATTTATAGCCTGTGGTCACTACATCTGACCTTGATATTACAGGTGCTCTGTCACAAGGTCCTACGCCTACAGGTTTACTGAGAATTTAATCAGTGTTTTATAGCCTGCCATCACCACATCTGATGTTGATATTGCAGGAGCTTTGCCACAGGTCCCTACACCTACATGTTTACTGAGAATTTTGCCAGTGTTAATAGCCTGCAGTTACTACATCTAATTTCATTATTGCAGGAGCTCTGCCACAAGGCCCTGCATCTACAAGTTTCCTAAGAATTTTGTCAGTGTTTAATAGCCTGTGGTCACTACATCTGACCTCAATATTTCAAGAGTTCTGTCACAAGGTCCTACACCTTCAAGTTTACTGAGAATTTTGTCAGTGTTTAATAGCCTGCAGTCACTACACCTAACCTTAATATTGCAGGAGCTCTACCACAAGGCCCTACACCTTCAAGTTTGCAGAGAATATTTTCAGTGCTTAATAGCCTGCAGTCACTACATCTGACCCTGATATTGCAGAAGCTTTGCCACAAGGCTCTACACCTATAAGTTTGTGAGACTTTTGTCAGTGTTTAATGTAAGCATATTTATAATGAAGAACCTTGCTACATATTAACTTTAATAAGTTAAATACACGCCTACTCTGTGATTGGAAGTCTCTGTGAAATAGTCCATGCAATCTAAAGATCTCTTACTAAGTTGGCCACTGTCTCCTTTTGCTTGAGTAGTGGACTTTCCTGCATATGCCAGTTCTTTAGTCTCAGGAAATGACAGACAACACCTTTTACTTGCATCGCTTTGCTAATTGCGTTGTTCTGGCTATAAACTGATCACATATTGGTCTTGAATGTTTTATTCCAAACCCTCCCCAGATCACCTTACCACTTCTATACACATATTTCCATTTCCTATTCCCTACTTATCTATCTCTATTTATTTTTTATCCCCATTCCCAACTATCTTTTCCTTCCAATGTTGCTTTCCAATATATCGATTTATAATGACAACCCTCCCTAATACCACCTACCTGTTCCATGTTGTATCTTTTTTCTTGTTGCAACTAAACCCTCTTTTATTCTTATTTTGACTATATTATCATACTCTAGCCTTTAATACGCTCTATTCCTTACCTTTCAGAGACTATACCAGGACAACCTACCTCTCTTCTTTTATAGAAAATACTTATCTCCTTAGCTATCATCTTCCAACTTTCAGAATCCACCATCATTGAATCTCCTACTGTCCTGCAACTTCTTGTTTCCTTCTTCACCACTACTTCCCCACTACCTGACATCTATAAAATGCAGATTCCTGTGCTTAATTATGCTAATCTTTAGCTTATCCTCTATTCTCCTACAGTGCTATATTTCAACCTACCATAATTCAATAATATATCACAACATCTATCCAACTGTCTCCCATCCACATCTCATACTTCTTCTTTACTTTTTCCACACATTGCGCCAAACCTATTTAATATTGCTCCTCATCTTTTTTTTCCAAATATAGGCTGATTAATTGCACTTCAGCTCAAACCAAACCAAATTAAGTGCAAGAATCCTCTCCAAAAAAACAAGTATGGATAATTTCCTAATATACCAGTTCCAAAATCTGATGGAGGTATTAAATAATGCAAAATCTTTAAGAAATTGAATACCACTTCAAATTTTGATAGCTTTCCCATGTCCAGAATTAAGGAGTTATTAGAGAGTAAGAAAGGCCTGATACCTGATAACACTAGATTTGCTGAAAGGATATTGTCAGATACCAGTTAACACCTCTACAAAAGAATAAAAGTAGCCTTTGCTACCCTAGACAATTGGTTTCAGTAAACAGTGTTATCATTTGGCCTACATGCAACTCTGACCACCTTTCAGAGGCTGATGGTTAAAATATAGACACCCACTCATGATATACTGTTGTATACCTATATGACAAGATCTTTCATTTAGAACATGGAAGTCTCCATTATTAAAACTACATGCTGTGCTTGAATCTGTAAGACAGGCAGGTTTGACTATGAATGTTAAAGATGATTTCTGAGAATTTTGTCAGTGTTTAATAGCCTGCAGAAACTACATTTGACCTAGATATTTCAGGAGATTTCTCATAAGTCTCTACATCTATACATTTACTGAGACTTTTATCCCTTTTAATAGCCCACAGCCACTATATCTGACCTCGATATTGAAGGAGCTCTGCTCCAAGGGCCTACACCTACAAGTTTAATGAAAATGTTGCCATTGTTTAATAGCCTGCGCTCATTACATCTGACCTCGATATTGCAGGTGCTCTGTCACAAGGTCCTACACCTACAAGTTTACTGATAATTTTGTCAGTGTTTTATATCCTGCAATCACTACATCTAACCTCAATATTGCAGGAGCTCTACCACAAGGCTCTACATATACAAGTTTACTGAGAATTTTGTCAGCATTTTATAGCCTGTGGTCACTACATCTGACCTCGATATTACAGGTGCTCTGTCACAAGGTCCTACACCTACAGGTTTACTGAGAATTTAATCAGTGTTTTATAGCCTGCCATCACCACATCTGATGTTGATATTGCAAGAGCTTTGCCACAGGTCCCTACACCTACATGTTTACTGAGAATTTTGCCAGTGTTAATAGCCTGCAGTTACTACATCTAATTTCATTATTGCAGGAGCTCTGCCACAAGGCCCTACACCTACAAGTTTCCTGAGAATTTTGTCAGTGTTTAATAGCCTGCGGTCACTACATCTGACCTCAATATTGCAGGAGTTCTGTCACAAGGTCCTACACCTTCAAGTTTACTGAGAATTGTGTCAGTGTTTAATAGCCTGCAGTCACTACACCTAACCTTAATATTGCAGAAGCTTTACCACAAGGCCTTACACCTTCAAGTTTGCAGAGAATATTTTCAGTGCTTAATAGCCTGCAGTCACTACATCTGACCCTGATATTGCAGAAGCTTTGCCACAAGGCTCTACACCTATAAGTCTGCGAGAATTTTGTCAGTGTTTAATAGCTTGTGGTCACTACATCTGACCACAATATTGCAGGAGTTTTGCCACAAGGCCCTATACCTACAAGTTTACTGAGAATTGTCACTACAACTAACCTCAATATTGCAGGAGCTCTTCTACAAGGTCCTACACCTATAAGTTTGATGTAAATTTTGTTAGCGCTTATTGTAAGCATATTTATCACAAGGAGCCTTGCTGCATATTACCTTTAATCAGTTAAATACATTCCTGCTCTGTGATTGAAAGTCTCTGTGAAATACTCCATGAAATGTAAAGACCTCTTATTAAATTGGCCACTGTCCATTTTGCCAGTTATTTAGTCTCAGGAAATTACAGACAACCTCTTTTACTTGCATCTCTTTGTTAATTGCTTTGTTATGGCTATAAACTGATTGCTCTCAGTTATAAACTAACCTGATGGTGGGAAGCCACTTTGCTCACCTACCCTTCTTACTGTAATATTATACTGCCTACAAGCACATTTCTCTTGTGCCTCTTATTCCAAAGCCTCAGACATCGACTTACTAATTCTATACATACACTTATGTTTATTTCCTACTTTCCTATAGCTATTTAATTTTAGCCCCATTCCCAACTATATTTCTCCCTCCCATATTGCTTTGCAGTACATCTATTTATAATCACACCCCTCCCTAATACTACCTATCTATTACATATTGTATATTTTACTTTTCACAAATAAACTCTCATTTCTTCTTATTTTTACTATATTATTATACTATAGCCTATAATACCATTCTATTCCTTACATTCCAGAGAAGATACCAGAACAACCTACCTACCTATCTTCTCTTATTGAAAATACTTATTTCCTTACCTATCCTCTTCCTGCTTTCTGAATCCGCCATCATTGAATCTCCTACTGTCCTGCAACTTCTTGTTTCCTTATTCATTGCTGCTTCCCCACTACCTGACATCTATAAAATACAGATTTCTGTGCTTAATTATGCTACTCTTTAGCTTATCCTCTATTCTTTTGCTGTGCTATCTTTCAACCTACCATAATTCAATAATATATCACCACATCTCTCCAACTCTGTCCCAACCACATATCCATGCTTCCTATTAAATGCATGGATCCTCTCCAAAAAACAAGTAAGTATATTTCGCCAATATGCTAAAATCCTTCTAGGAGAGATATACACCTTAATCCTAACCCCACCTATCACAATGAATGTAAAGACAATTCTCTCCCACACACTTCTGTAACCCAGCAACAGCCAATCCTCAACCCTGGTAATCAAGTTTTTGCTGCAACAGATGTTAGAAGTATAAGAAATAAAACTGCTGAACTACATGCCTGGATTGCCCAACATAAGCCTGATGTTCTCACTGTAACTGAAACTTGGCATAAACCCAACATAAACAACTCTGAAGTTATACTTCATATCTATAATATCATCCATAATGATGGTATCAATAGGAAAGGTGGTGGTATTGCTTTAATATTTACCAATACCTACTACATTTCCCCTTACAGCAAACCAATGCCAAAATTCAGTTCAGCAGAGCTTCTTATTGCTTTCCTCAAAATAAACAATTTTAAGCAATTATGTATTTCTGTCCTTTATACCCCTCCTAGTAACAATACAGCTATATCGGAAGATATCCTACATTGGATATCCATAACATTTTCGCAAGAAAAAATATTGCTAGGTGATGTGAATGTCAATTTGTTGGGCACAAACTCTAACTCCACTACATCTAGCATGAACTTATATGGTTTCACACAACTAATTAATGGCCTCACACATTATAGCAAGACATCAAATTCTTATTAAACTGGATCCTAGCATTAGGCCCAAGCAAATACTCCATCGCAGGTACAATATCAGACTTTTTCAGTGATCATCTCCCAGTCTATATGACTAGACATCTTACACATCCAGTTAAACAACAGATTTATAAAACAGCAAGTAACATTTTCAATTTTAATTCCAGAAATGTTCATAACTACACTATCATCTATTAACTGGAACTTCCTAATAATCCTCATCTTAGACGATGCTGTAATTGAATTAAATTATTTTCTAAATATCCCAAATAGCCTTGTACTGCCTAGAAGGAAGAGACTGAAAACAAATAATGACATTTGGCTAGCTAAAAAGACTAGAATACTAATGCAGTATGGAGAAAAACATGGAAAGAATGACAAAAATATAAAATACCTCAATACCTTGAAAAATTCAGAATGCTTTGCAATCATACTAAACAGCAAATAAATGAAGAGAAAAAATATACTAGAATAATTTTCAGAATTATGCAAAACACAACCCTAAAAATTTGGACATCCATTAAAGAAATCTTACACCCCAGTCAAAAATTCAACCCAAACCTCTCTCCCGATAACTCCCCACTTGAAATTGCAATACAGTTCAACTATTTTTTATAGATAGTATAGCATCTTAACCAAGGAATCCTCAAATCCCAACCCTGCCCAGCAGTCACATATCACCACATCCACTTTCACCTTCAAACCTGTTCCCACATCCTATGTAAAACTGCTCTTAAACAAACTTAAACTGTGCTCTGCTTCAGCTGATAACCTTCCAAGCAGGTACCTAAAATAACAGCCAGTAGCATTGCCTATTCTGTCTCAGTTCTTATAAATAAGTCATACCAAGAAACCCACATTCCCTCTCTCTCTCTGGAAAATGTCACACATTATCCCTCTGCACAAAGGAGGAAATTCAACAGACATTAATAACTTTAGATCTACAGCAATCTTATCTCACCTCACCAAAATACTTGTATTTAAAAACATTTCCTAGACTATCTCCCACAAGAAGGCCTCCTGTCCCCTATACAATATGACTTCCATCCTTCCCATAGTACTAACAGTCCCTTTCTGACCTAAACAGATACTGTCAATAAAGCTGCACAACCTGAAAAAGACCAAGCTACTACTTTTCCCCAAATCCCTCTCTCATGAAAAAACAAAATTTTAAGTCCTTTGTCTAGATAATACAATGATTGAAGTCACTTCTCATAGCAAACTATTAGGGACGATAATGGATGAAAACATACATTTGACCTGCATATACAAAACTGCATAAGAAAAAATCATCAAAAATAAGGGATGCTTTACAGAGCCAACCACGTTCTCACCAATACAACTAAAACTACACTTGCCACTACTTATCTCCTCCCCACTCTTCTCTATGGTGATCCCTTTCTTAATAATCTCTAGGCTTCATAAAAATGAAAACTTGAATAATGCTATAACAAAGTTGTAAAATTTGCAATACATACACCTTTCAGAAACCACCACTTTATAGCACTGAAAATTCTAAATTGGTACTACCACATACATTAACACATACACAACTTCTTAACACCTGTAAAACTATCTAGCATCCATCTGCCTGCCCAGCACTAAAAAAATATTCTATACACCTATCTGTTCAGTTGGTCATTGCAATACAGTGACCAAAAATGGTCTGCAAGCCTAGCAAATCTGCTAGGCATTATCTATACTCGTACGAGGTTGCTAAGGCCTGGAACTCCTTACCTGTATCCGTCAGCTCTATACCCTCCTTCCCATCTTTCAAAACCTCTCTGAAAGACATTCTAGCTAAAATCTAGCTCTGCTCTTTTTCAAAAACAAGATAAACGATATCCCTAAATGTGAACGAGTACCTTTTCCTCATACCTCCTTACTCTCCCTTCTTCACTTACTTCCTTACTGCTATCTAATTCTCTTCCTTGACTTTCTCTCTAAATATACCATAAGCCTGTTTCTCCCTTACTTCATATAGCAATTCCTATTTGTATTAGATTATCTTAACTTTAATTTCTCTACAATCTGTCTAAAATTTCTCTAAATATTAAATGATTGTCATATAGCTTGTATCAATTCTTAACCAATGTTCTTATATTATGTCTAATGTGTTATAATTATTTAAACTGCAGATGTTTTTGTTTTATTTTTTGAAGATGGTAAAATTATTGTTTTTAAATGTTTTGTAATAATTTGGAGCTCTTCTCTTCGGGCTTCCATTGAAAAATGGCTTCATCCCATTTGGACTTTTAATTGTCAATAAATAAAACAAACTAAATAAATAAAATGAGAAAGTCAAAACCAAAATTTCAGCAACAGCAACCATGCGAGCTCCAACGCAATTTAATAAAATCTTTCGTGCTGTCACAAATAAACACTTTTAAAATATAAAAGATAACAAAATGATTTTATTAGTGCACTCAGTCAGTAAGCGCTTTCACATAAATGCTTCATCAGACCATCAAATGGACCAAGTAAAAGGATAATTTAAAAACACAACAACCAATCACATAAAGGTAAACGTCATTTCCTATGACAATTTAACAATTAAAAGTCATATTAAAACGCATCATATATTTCTAACACGCAAATCTATATATAAAATCTTATTTCAACTATCATATCATCAACCAAGCAGTATATATTTGATGAGAACGAACCAACACCATAATATCATCATTCGGTCGACATCAAAATAACAAATAAAATTGCTGACTTCTCGGTTACATATTAAAAAAAATTGTTCACTATTCAACCAAGAGATCTCCGATCTCAAAGCAATGAGTCTAATACATCTCATCTATATAAAAAAAGAAGAAAAAACTAATTACGCCCAACCACTACATTGTGCTAATAAAAACCTTTATCATAGCTAGTTGCCGTTCGTATATATACACATTTTTTAATGTTGAACAGAGAAGTCAATAATTTGATCTTTATTTATGTGCTATCCGATCATTCTGAATATGGTGTAGTTCCGCTATTATTAACTATAGGCTACTTAAACGGTGACATGACAATTATATTATATTATTATATTATTTTATTTATGTAATTTGTTGATATATATATATTCTTTATATATAGTATGCTTAGCTTAATATATGTTTTGAATTATTAGGTTTTTATTAGCACAATGTAGTGGTTGGGCATAATTAGTTTTTTCTTCTTTTTTATATAGATGAGATGTATTAGACTCATTGATTTGAGATCGGAAATCTCTTGGTTGAATAGTGAACAAGTTTTTTAATATGTAACCGAGAAGTCAGCAATTTTATTTGTTATTTTGATGTCGGCTGAATGATGATATTATGGTGTTGGTTCGTTCTCATCAAATATATACTGTTTGGTTGATGATATGATAGTTGAAATAAGATTTTATATATAGATTTGCATGTTAGAAATATATGATAGGTTTTAATATGACTTTTAATGGTTAAATTGTCATAGAAAATGACGTTTACCTTTATGTGATTGGTTGTTGTGTTTTTAAATTATCCTTGTACTCGGTCCATTTGATGGTCTGATGGAAGCATTTATGTGAAAGCGCTTACTGACTGAGTGCACTAATAAAATCATTTTGTTATCTTTTATATTTTAAAAGTGTTTATTTGTGACAGCATGAAAGATTTTACTAAATTGCGTTGGCGCTCGCATGGTTGCTGTTGCTGAAATTTTGGTTTTGAATTTCACGTTTGCAGTTTTCTACAGCGCAGCATTTGCCTGCAGAAGTGTAAGTGTATTCGTATTCTTTTTCTTCACTAAATAAATAAAATATTAAAAAAAGCAAATTGCACATGGTGAAAGCAAAATATCTTGGGTATCTGAAAGAGGGGTGGTAAAACTACAAGTACTTGATAGAGACAGTACATTTAAA
>NC_056733.1:368220574-368250574 GCF_019279795.1 Protopterus annectens
AGACCAGAATTTTTGAAGGTTACATTTATGTTGGTTTTGGAGGTTGCTATAGTACATGTTTTTGTCTGTGTTTGTTTTTTAGCTAGGTTTCTAAGTTTTCTGAATTTCTGGTGGAATGTTTTGTTAGCTATCCGTGATTTCCAAGTTTTACCTATTTTTTGCATGAGGACTCTAGTATTGTTGGACAGCCTGGGTGTATGGTTGGATTTTACCCTTTATTCTAAAGGGAACACAGCTATTTAATATGTCTAGGTATGTTTTAGTGAATGACAATATGGCTTCATCTAATGGAAGGTGCTTTAGGATAGACTAATTGGTCAACTGTTAGGTTGCTATGAAATGTTGCGGGTTAAATTTAGAGAGATTGATGAACTTATATATACATACATGGGTCTACTTCATAACATTGAAATTTCATAACAGTGAATTTTATAGCATTGAGACCAAAACATCCAAATCTCAAAACACTGAAAACCCAAAATACTGAAAACTCAGAACATTGAAAGTGTGCTTCATAACACTGAAAACTACAATGCATATGTAAATAACACCCTCTTTACCTATAACAACATCTAACTAACAAACACAGTTTCTACTACATTTCTGCAGGTGGGCAAGCCCCTCTGCACCCCCATGTGGGGGGTCTGCCCCCCCCCGTAAATTAAATATACCAACTCCAACATCGCACTACAGTGGAAAAAAGTTAATTTCCTAACCTCACAAAGGCCTGTGGCTGACCATGTTTGTGGATGACTGTAAGTTGGGTGCTCTCATTGACTCCCCAAATGAAGCTAACATACTGCAAGAGGGTCTCACAGCAACTAATGACTGGTGCCAAAGTCATGGCCTCAAGCTAAATGCAAAAAAATGTATCATCATACCATTCTGCAAAAGCAAGACCCCTCCTGATTATTATATCAAGGGCAACCCCCTAAGCACACAACCTGTGGTGACAGACCTAGTACTCAGGTTGATAACAACCTCACATTCAACCATCATGTAGCATCAGTGGTCAGAAAAGCCTTTTAATTGGTTCAACTCATAGGTAAAAGGACTGCATCCAGAAAAAAGGAGGTTATTACCTCTCTATACTCCTCCCTCATTAGACCAATAATTGAGTATAATGTTTCATTTGGGATGTACCTCTCCAAACATCTGCATTAACTGGAAAGGCCACTGAAATGCCTCACAAAGAGAATCCATGGCCTCCAACACTTGTCCTTTGCAGACAAGTTCAAATCACTATCACTCTACTCAGTATCATACAGATTGTTCAGGGGTGATCTGTGTCTCAGATACAAGGCAATCTCGGACCTTGCCCTACTAGAGATGCTCCATATCCTTAAGTAAAACTCCTCATGCACTACCTACTCAAAAGGCCTGAATCTAATATGCAACATCAACAAAACCTGCTGGAGAGACAGGTTTGTCGCCCAGAGGCTGCCCCGTCTCTGGAATAGACTTCCATACATGTCAAACAGAGCACCTTGATAACCCTCTTCAAGCGCAACCTTGATAAGTGAATGGGAAACCACAAATTTGTCCCTGTGGTTCCACCTGTCTCCCTCACTGACAGGGACAACAGGTGCTGACTGAAGTCTCTTTTTCGGAATAAACTCTTGGCTGGGCTTGTAAGGGTCTCAGGGCCATTAGCCTAGTAGCCTCCTATGATCCTAAGATCATATGCTACAGCTTGAAAACTTGGGAGACAAATTTTACCAGTCAATACTGATGGCACTTAGTATTGTTTTTTTTTTTTTCATTTGGAAAAGTATGGGTTAACCAGTGGATAATGTTTTCTAGTGTTTCTATATTTTGTTTTAGAAAAAAGTCTTTAAGAGTGGCTGGAGAATAAAGAGCAAGAATAATAGCAAAGAGGGAGTAAGAGAATACTGTGTGATAATGTGCACTAAACAGTGAAGGTTCTAAGGGAGATTTTGCTATAAAATTATGCTAAAAGAGAGAAACATAGTCAATATCAAACAGCAGGCTTAGAGTTTCTAAGAAAAAAAAAATAACTGTGGCTTTTAATGAAATCAAATATATTGTGTGTGTGTGTGGGTGGGGGGCTGGAATGGCCAATACTGCAGACCACTCTTTCATTCTTGTTATATACTACAGATATAATATAGTAATATTGTGACTATATTATATCATCAAACACTTAAAAAAGTGAACAATGAATAATCGACCCCATGTAAGAAAAAGCTTACAATCTCGAAAAGCTCATTACAGCGATTTTTTTCCTGTTCCAAAAAAAAAAAAATTGAAAGAATACATAAAGTGGGGGGCTTCGTCTCACACACCCCTCGATATGGAAGGTTGTGCTCCCCACACACACCCTACTTAAATATACCAAAGTAACAGAAGCAGTCAAGCGAATTCTTTCCCCGGGAAAGATTTCTTTTAAAAGCCGCTTTGCTATTTTGCCTTTTTGTTGTTTTAAGTTCGACCAAGATGCATTCGATAGAATGCGTCTTCGGTCATCTAATAGGAACCCGTAATATTAAGTATTTATATACACTAAGGAAGAGGAATTCTAGAGAGGTTGCAAATTCCTTAAAGTATTTATGTTCTCATTTTATGTGATTCATTATTTTGCTATTGACCATTTGGTAATTGACCAGAAGTGTAGGGATATATGTATATGTGTGTGTGTTTACATATATATATATATATATATATATATATATATATATATATATATATATTTATATAATATGGAGCCTACTTTTACTTACCAAATTTACACTACGCTTCTTCGAATTGTACATCGCCGACTCCACTTCAGCAAAACATCATTAATTCTTTCCCTGGGAAACAAACCACTTAGCCACCAAGGAAAAAAAAAACTCAATGGAAAGAAACTAAACCTGCTCAAGTAGGAAGCTTTGTGCCCTCACACCCCCATATGGGGGGGCTATGCCCCCATACCCCACTTAACTAAATATACCAACTGTAATATTGCACTACACTGGGGAAAAGGGTAAAGTTCACCCTGGTGGCCAAGTGGTTCATTTCACAAGGGAAGAAGCTCAATACTTCATGCTTTCGGTTCAGTGCTGTTCTGCTGAAGTGGAGTTGGTGATGTATGATTTAAAGAAGTGTAAATTTGATAAGTAAAAGTAAACCCATACACACATACACACACACACACACACACACACACACACACACACACACACACACACACACACACACACACACACACACACACACACACACACCTAGACCTCACATTCAGTCACAGATCCCTACTCCCTCACAGACTTTAAATTTAATTGACTGTCACCAACTTGAAAAGCCAGTTTGCAGAGAAAAACATAGAAGTACTCCAAAAACAAAAAATAAATCAGTAAGTCTATAAAACACAACACTCCAGATAACCAAAGTGTCCGCTTAGATCAAGACAAATTATAGGCAGGCATACACACATAAAAGATATACTCACACACAGATCTCCCACTTTCCTTCCATGTATGGGTTGGGAGGGTGGCCTAATGGTTAAGGTGTTTGCTTTTCAAACACAAGGTGCAGAGTTTGAGTCTCACAAGGGATAATTATAGACAGGCATACACACATAAAAGATATACTCACACACACACATCTTCCACTTTCCTTGTGTGTATGTGCATTACTTGTGTTCTCCACCCAAGTCCCAAACCTATTATTAGCTAATGTCAGCTGTGGTGATGTGGCCATGATTGCCCTTTGCCTTTTTTCATTTTTTTATTAGAAATTTTATGGATTCCATCAGAATCCTTAAATGCAAGCAAGGATATTTTATTAGTACATGACTTACAGGGATATCAGCAGTTATCTCTAAGCTTACTGCACAGATTGCTAAAGATATGCATTGCAAATGGTATGGAGCTTGAAAGCAAGTGTATTTTCTAAGTATAGAAATATCCATAGTTGTCTTTAACATTTCTGGACAGATTTCTCCAAATATGTATGATGAATGTCATGCAGCTTATACTGGGAATGGATTCAGTTATATTCCATAGTTGTCCTTAACCTAACTGAAAAATTCTGTTTTATATATATATATATATATGTAAGACTGTCAGGATGCTTGAATTGTGCAAATCTTTCCATAGCTTTGTTGATGTAGAGCACACTTTGACTACAATTTCTCATTATTTACAGATTACTTGCAGCTATGTTTATTACTACTGAGATCCTCCCTTGTCCATCAAGGTATTCTGAGGTCACTATGGCACACTTATGTATTGCATTGTTATCCACAAGTTTAGCATTGATATTGATGTAATGCACAGAAATCTGCAAACTTTAAGGAATATAGCCCAATTCATTTTTAACCCACATAAAGTCTGTTTTGATTCATTTTAAGGCCTGGATTAATAATAAATTATCAGGCCATTAAACAGAAAATAATAACATTCTTATCCAATTCAGAATGTAGTCTTTCTAGTCAAAAACATCATTTCAGAAAATGAACATTGCGTTGACCTTTTAGAAATAAAGCTGAAGATAGTGAACCAGAAAAGGTCTGAATTTTTCAAGAGCAATATGTTTTGTCAGTCCGTTCTGATGTCAGCCATTAGCACAGCAGGCTATTTTCATCATGTAATATATGCTTGCAGCATACTGTTTGTGTTTGACTGGAATGTAAGCCTTTTGTTTCACCTTAATCCCAGCACATAGATCTGCAAACATGTGTATCCTGTGTTTCTGTAACACAATGCTCCTAGGGCCTCTACTGTCTTGATGAATGTTTGCTGTGTCATTATAACTGAGCAGTCCTGCTGCAAAACTTTAGCTCACTCCTTTTATTTTCTCATTTGGCATGTGCCTTAAAGCCATTAACATTTGCTGTGTAATTTATGAGGGGTCAATGCAAGATAGGCCCAACAACTTTCCAATATTTTATAAGCAGTAGTAACTGTCTCATTTTATACTGCATCCAGAAGCTATTAAATAATACCTTTGCTCTCTCTCTTATTGCTGTCTGTGTTTCACAGCCATGCCTCTGAATTTTTTTATGATTTTTGATGGTCTCGGATACATTCAAGAATGAGGTTTGCTCCTGAATCTTTCACTGATGTCAATTCATCTTAATCCATCTACCTGATTTCAGATTTGTTAATATTTTCAGAGAATATCATACCCAGATGTTTTTCACCATATTCACTGCTAGCACTGCTAACATTTATTTAACATCATCCATCTACAAATAAGAGCATCTTCCTCCATCTCTAGATCGAGCAGATGGAGTTCATATTTCTTCTGCAACACCACATTGGTCTGAAGTACGGTTTGTTACAGAAGTTACGGAATGTCATTTTCCGATGGTAGTCAAAAAAGTGTTCAGTAAAGACGGATAAAATCAAAAAGAAAGCATTGCATGTTAGGAGCTGTGTTCCCTCTATCTGCCCACTTATATATTGCTAGGATCAGTGCTTCTTGAGGGGAAGTGAACCCTTTCCCTGGCTAGCGATTTCAGACAATTAGCCTCAAGTAGTTATTTTCACTGATAATACAGCTTCTTCAGAGAGAATTCAAAACATTATTTTTCCTGGCTGGATTTGATTATTTTCTTTTTTAATTCAGTGATGTCTGGAAATCTTATAATGGGAGGAGTCATGCATATTTTGATGGAAAATACTCTCAACCAATCAGGGATGAATCACACTAAAATCAGGGACACACCCAGAAATAATCAGGGATAATCAGGGATCCTTTTAAAATACTAGTTAATAACTTGACACATTGAAACAATAAGAGAATGAAAATTAATATATATTTTTTGAAGTAGAAGAAGTCTATAACACTAATTATTGTCATTATTTATTAAATGTAATTCACCACCTTTTCTCTGAAAGTTATCAGTTTTAGAAGGGATTAAGAAGGACAAAGCTAAACTTTGAGTCAATATCAGGACCAGCTGAGAGACATTTATCAGAAAGAAAAAAACTGGCTACTTTTTGATTTCCATGCCAAGTTCATAATTTGCAATTTCTACTCTGGGGGAATCAGTTTAGTAATCACATTAAAACTTTACACATAAAGTAACATAAAAGCTTTGGCAGGACATTTTTGTCACATTCTCGGTAAAATACCATCAAAACAGTGCATTCACATATTCTGAATCAATATTATTATGTGACTGTTTAACTTTGCAGATGTTGCCTCTATACAGTGAGAGTTCCAATAGCTTGATGAAGATTATATGAATGATGGTTTTCTGATAGTGCACTCAGAGAAAATTCCAGCTTTCATTTTTCATCTCATGGTTGAATTTAATGAGATCTTTTCTTCTACATATGCATAAAATCTAGTGCAAGGCATGCTGTAATTAAAAACCTTATTCATCTGGAACATGAACCTTCATGACATTATATCCACATTTAAGGCAACAAGATTCATACAAGCAAACCTCTCAACTGTCCAGATTGTTACCTCATATTTTTGGACTAGTCCTCATAAAATCTATTTTCTTGAAAATCATTGAGGACTGAAGTCACTAAATATTGAAATACATTTGAGTTTCAGACTTCATATCCCTTAGAAATTGTGTGCTAATAGAAAACCTGTTATTCTAGTATCTTTCTAAGTTTATAAGACCACAGAAGTACCTCACTAAGAGGATCACTGGCCTCAAGCAGATGCCCTATGCAGCTCGACTGAAGAAACTCCAGCTTACTCGGTTGCATACCGCCTACTCAGCGGTGATCTCTGGCTGATATACAAGCCATGTCCAACCCAGAATTGATGGACATGCTCCACCTAAAGAAAACCATATCCCCCTTGAATCACACTCTCCAGGGATCTAAACCTCACCACAACAATAAATAAGATGTGCTGGATGGATAGATTCCTGTCCCAGAGACTTCCCATGCTCTGGAACAAGATTCCAATCTACATTAGGCAGAGCTCCTCGCTAACCCTTTTCAAGAGAAACCTTGACAAGTGGATGGGAAACAGAAAGTTTATCCCTGGGATCACTTCAATGGCTCTGCTGGACAGAGGCACAGGGAACTAATCTAAGGGGGTGACAAAAGCCAACACATTCCGGCTAGGCTTATAAATGCCTTCAAGCAGATAGCCTAGTACTTACCTATGAACCTATAAACCTAAGCACAATAATTAAATGCTGACCTTGATTTTTGGCCTTTGCCCCTATTCATTTTGCCTTCACCCAGATTTCAAGTGTGTAGAGGTTAATAGGTATGCATATAAGCTATATGCTGTTGACCAGAGTCCGTTCTTCACAGCATCCCAATGTACGAGTTTACGATTGTGAGTAACTCACTTAAACAGATAAATGCTTCTGGAGGCAGCTGATATAGGGTACTTAGAGTGCCTTAATCAAATTAACAAATTTAAACCAGAGAAGAAAACAAACCAATATAATGCATTAATGCATAAACAGTAAGTAAAAAAAACATATGTGCTAAGATGAAGAAAGGGTTATTATTTGTGGTAAGCCCTACCATGAACAGCCAACCCCTCAAAGTGACCCATTCCTTTTCAGAGACTGACCTATCACAGTGATTTTTCTGGTAGCAGAAGCATCACAGCAGAGGGTGGAGCAGTCACTTTGGTACATGCCAATGAGGTAATCTAGGGCAGTGACTAATGCAACATTTCTCATGTGATCCCCCCCTCTTAGAAATATGTATGGCTACCAAATTATATGGCCTACCAAGAAATGTAACTTGTCCAAAATTCTGAAGTCATCTATTGATTTCTTTGGAATAAGTTGCTCTGCAGGCACATGAAGTGAAGTTTGGCAATGTAGTATGGGTAGGGTTTATATGCATGTGGCAATCTGTGTGCATGCGTTTGCTAGGGTACGAATGGAGTAGGATGACTGCGTGTGTGTAAGTCTATGTGTGCATGTCTGTGCTTGCAAACCTGTGAATGCATGCCTGTGTGGGAGGTTACAGTAGGGAGATTAAATAGTGGATGGTGAATGTGGATGTTGTGTGTGTGTGCATGTGTGTGTGTGTGTGTGTGTGTGTGTGTGTGTGTGTGTGTGTGTGTGTGGGTGTGTGTGGGTGTGTGTGGGTGTGCGTGTGTGCGTGTGCGTGCATGTGTGTGCATGTGTGTTGGTACATATCAAAGACTGTGTTTGGTGAATGTGTTCTTAAGTTCAATCAAGTGATGGATAATCTTGAGCTGATATCTGAGTGTGTGTGTGTGTGTGTGAGTGTGTGCAGGGGTGTGTATGTGTGCGTGTATGTGTGTGTGTGTGTGTTTGTGTGGGTGTATGTGTGCGTGTGTGTGTGTCTTTCTGTCTGTTGGGGTGTGCATCTCATACCTTTCGATCCCCTTGCTCAAGTCTCCCAAACAAAATCAAAAAGAATGGGAGGATAAAAAATATGTCCACAGTCAGAGACAATTTGCAAATATTACTCTAATTCACTTTAAAAGTTAACAGAACAACAGAGTTTGCATCTGTGTGCATTTCTGAAACAGTAATAAGTATGAGACTCTTACATCTGGCAGTTTTGACTAACGGTAATCCACAGTGATTCATCTGAAAATCTAAATGTTTATAAGGGACAATGCCAAGATATGAAGCAACATCAGGGATGGTTTAGAGACTTCAGGACAATCGAGAGCTATGCAGTATGTGCTACCATGATGCATGAATCACAAGAATTACCAGAGGACACAACCACAGCAAATTGCTTTTAGTGTCATGGATAAAAAAAAACACAGAGATATGCATGTTGACCAGTAATGAGTTCTTCCTCATTGAAGCTAAATATGTCTCTCAATTTCATCTTATACAAGTGAGCAAATTGCCCTAAAGGCAGTTGGCAGGTTGCACAGTTCAGTTGCAGGTCTCTGTTTTCTGAATCCTAGCCAAGATATATGTGTGCATATTTAAGAACACTAAATGATACCATAAAAACTTTTCAAATGTATTAGTATCATGTTTATGTCACTGACAAAAGTAGTGCAAAAATGTATTTAAATGTTTGGGCACTTAGAAAAACTTTGTGTAGATTAGAAATATTCATGTAGGAAACATTTATGGTACAGATTTAGAAGCAAAAACAACTTTGTAACTCAGATCACAGATTTTTCAATCCAGTATAGTTTACTTACTGCAAAATTCACAGGTCCTGTATAATTGTTGTTTTTATCTGGTGCTAAAGTTCTACATCCTTGGCTTATGAAAACAGGTATTCAAAGTGAGAGTGCCTACCCAAACAGTTTGTGAGACTACATTAAAAGAATCAGCATTCCTTCCTTTGACAAAATGCTTTTTTTAGTGATTTGTTCTACTAGTCTGATTCATTTTCGTATCATGACATATTCCTCATCACTAAATGTCACCATCTTTTAAAACATTATACTCTTGAACCTTAGATCATTTGCCCACAGTCTTGACTTTTGACATGGAACCTGTCTCTCTCCCTTCCTAACTCTCTTTATCTTTCTCGCTCTTTCTCTGTTATACTTGGGATACAATTACTGAACTCATTCACACTTCCTGAATGTATGCATTTTGGCAAGGGTGTGCTTCACTTTGGCTGAGACTCAGAAAGGCTTATTCTGAGTGCGAAGCCTTTACGTGGGCAGTTTTCCCTCGGGTCTAGATTAAATAGTCACCCGCTTAGGTAGTCGAATGCCTAAACGTCGACAAGTTAAAATTGCGAATGGCCATTTCCACACAGGGAAACAAGTCATTTGGCCGTTACATGGATTTTGCTATGTTTACAACGTAGAGTGATCTCAGAGTTGGTATAATTAGTTAGGGGGAAGTGTTGGGGGCACAGCCCCCCACTTGATTTCTGTTTAAAATTTTTTTTTTCCACTTTGGCCAATGGCATTGTTTCCCTGTGTGGAAACAGCCATTCACAGACGTTTAGGAGTTCTACAACCTAAGCTGTGAACAATGTAATATTGACCCTTTCCCCTCAAGGTAAGCCTTTCAGATTTATAGGCTGCTTTACCAATGAAATTTCCCACTAGCGAGAGCCTCAGCATGCAGGAAGGTCTTGTTTGTAGAGCTGAGGGAGTGGTTAATGCTAATCAGCTATGTGCTATTCCTAGAAATACCAATGGCTGTTGACTTTCATTGCCTAGTGATTCTATTACTCAACAGGATAAAATATCAGTGCTAGAGGAAAAAAGTGAACAGTGGTCATCCATTCACTCTTATAGAAGCAGTCACATTATAGGCAAGTTCAGAAAAGATGAGGGAGTAAATGTATTACTGTGTATGTATGTGTGTGTGTGTGTGTGTTTGTGTGTCTGTTTCTGTGTGTGTGTGTGTGTGTGTGTGTGTGTGTGTGTGTGTGTGTGTGTGTGTGTGTGTGTGTGTGTGCATTTCTGTGTAATGAGAACGTATGTGCATATGGCTGAATGACTGAGTGTGTCGGTGAGTGTGTTTGACTTGGGGGGGTCTTCTTTGTTTGTGTGTGTGTGTGTGTGTGTGTGTCTGTGTGTGTGTGTGTGTGTGTGTGTGTGTGTGTGTGTGTGTGTGTGTGTGCACATGTTTGTGTGTGTGTGTGTGTGTGTGTGTGTGTGTGTGTGTGTGTGTGTGTGTGTGTGTGTGTGTGTGTGTGTCTGAGAATGTGTGTGCATATGGCTGAATGACTGAGTGTGTCACTGAGTGTGTTTGACTTGGGGGGGTCTTCTTTGTTTCTGTGTGTGTGTGTATGTGCATCTGTGTGTATGTGTGTGTGTGTGTGTGTGTGTGTGTGTGTGTGTGTGTGTGTGTGTGTGTGTCTATTTCTTTTATTAGTCTTCTTTTAGATAATTTTCTTCTAAACTAAAGGCACATTCTTTGTTCTCCATTTCCTGTGGGCATTCTACAGAAGGTTATAGAGCATCTTCCTGTAGGTTTTATCCTGTGTCACCCTTTGTTCTTTCATATGTGAGCTTGCTGACCTATCACTCCACAACACTGACTGCATCAGAGATGCCATGGGTTCCTGTTCCATCCTTTGTTTTGGAACTCCAGTTAAACCTCTGTACTGGTTTCCTATGGAAGGCTCCAAAGTATTATCATATGGCAACTGATCAGATGTTCCCCACCACACTGGTTTCTCCTTAATTTTTGGGATCCATTGCTCTATCCTGCTGTGATGCTATCAAAGTATATTTTCTACACTAAATCTTTCACTTCATAAGTAATCCATAACTTCATTTTCTACTTCTTTAACTTCTCCATTATTAATATTTTTTTTTTACTTTTCCTGTTTGTTTTCTTATTTTTTCTGTTGTAACATTTTACATATTCAGATGTCTTTGCCTGCATTTACCTTCAGATATCTTTGGTGCTGCTCTTTTTGTATTGATTCATTTTGCTTTCTCCTTTGCATAATACTGCAGTGGTGCAACGGTTTGTGTTGACACCTCGCAGCAAGAAATTCTCTGGTTTGATTCTTGCCGGGGTGCCTTCTGTGTGGGGTCTGTATGTTGTCCCTGCATTTGTGTGGGTTTCCTCCCACATTATAAAGATGTGCATCTAGAGCATTTCTCCTTGGGCCTCCACTAAAAATTAACTCATTCCAAGTCAGGATTTCCTAATAAATATTGCACCATATTAAATCTCTTTTAATTTCCATGCCCATATTTGTTCTTCAGATGTCTCCTGCTCCTCCTGTTTCTCCTTACTTGGGGTACTCATTGTTCCATCATGCTGTGATGTAACCCATGTTAGACTTTCAACACTAAATCCTGCACTTTGCAAGCATTCCATAACTTCAGCTTCTATTTCTTTTAATCTACTTTACCAATCTTCTGTTTTACATTCCCTCTTTGTGATCTTGTTTTTTTTTGTACTGTGAAATGTTCCATATCTGGATGCCTTTGTATTTCTCTTTGAATATCTTTGTGGTTGCTTTTTTTAATTGATTAATTTGACTTTCTTCTTTGCATAAATGTTGTAACATATCAGATCTCTCTTTCTTTCCCATGTCCATATTTCTCATTTATACCTTTCAAAAATTACTAGATTTTGTTCCTTATATTTTCACACTTTCTCAGTCCAAATGGCCCAAGGTTTCTTGGTCTCCATAATGTTTTTCATAAACCTGTTGTATTAATGAACACACATTTTTATTTGAAGCTTCTGACAGTTTTTCTTGTGCAAGTATTTTTCTTTCCTCTAATTTTCATTTTAATGTTTTTGTATATCTTCTGTCTGGAAATTCTGGACTTTTTGTATAAGAGTAACAATATATAATGTCTTTCTTATCCTCAACAGTCCACTCTGTTGTTTTTATTTATTTTTTTGGCCTATAAGCTTTTGTGATTTTTGTGGACTACTACTTCCTTCTACTACACAGGGATCGTCCTACCTTGGGCATGGCCTAACCCCATTGTAGGAATGTTTCTGTATTTTGAGGATTCTACACTGTTATTTTTTCCAGTCCTGCCAGGATTGGGCACTTTTTTATCCTGGGTCTTATGCACCCAGCCACCTTTTTTATTTTTGTAACCTAGTTCTGTCCAATATATTTGCCATATAAAATACAGTCTATATATCAGTACCATCTTAGTGAGATTTTGTGAAAAACAGGTGCCACCTCATGAAGGTACTCACCAAGACTCAAGGATGAATTCAGTTCCAGCAATACTACTCGCCTTTGCTTGCTGATTTATCATCTCTGCATTCGGATATTTCTGATCACCAAGAATTTTGAGAGAAAGTTACCAGTTCAATGTTATGACAGTGAAACAGTTGCTACAGTGGCATCTAGGAGAAAAATAATCCCAACTAAATGAAACATGAGATGTGAGGTTTAGGGAGACAGGGTAGGTAGAAAAATTCCACTTGGCTATATGAGGAATAAAAGTAAATTAAGCAAGGTGATCATAAAGGTACTGCAGAGAAACCATAATTTCAGAGTCAAATTGGGGGGATGGGACAAGAAGAAAATGTGGGGGGTGGGGGGTAATTTTAGAAGCTATATATGTTGTATAGATTTTACATATTTTCCCCACATACATGCATTTATTTAATGTATTCTGATTTTCTCCCTCATGACAAAACATGCTGCTTAAAGAATAGTAAAAGTTATCCCTACATGTAATGTTAACTGTGGCCCTTGTGGCCTGGACTATGGCAGGAAATGTTATGGCATTAGTCTACTTACCTAGTTTAGTGAATTAAATAAATAAAAGCTTTTATAAATAGGGTGTTATGTGAGCAATGCAGTAGTAATAGTAGTAGTGGTATGCATTCTGAGGTATTTTAACAATTTTATGTTGTTTTGTAGAAACATACTGACTGTAACAAGTTAGGAGAATTGGCAAGTTGCAGGAGGTGTTTGGAAACTAGTAAAAGAAGAACAGGGTATTACGTGATGAGACTGTATAATAAAGCTTAGAAAGTACTTATGCTGTTTTTTTACCTTTAGCTGTCCCACAACCATCAGGCCAGTCTCCACTGACTCATTTAATCCCTTATTACCTGACATCTAAGAACCTTGGGCATGGGCAGTAAGAAATGGAAACTGGACTGAATGAGAAGATTTTAACATGCTTCAGGTTTCAAATGAGTTTACTCTGGAGTAGCATGGTCTGTTTCATACTTCACACTGTTTCAAGGAAGGCAAAATGCCGAGGTACCGAAATAAATTGACTTGAACAAATTGGTCATCCTTGACTTGTGTTCCTGTGGTTTTGAAGCTGAGGCTTTGGATTTATTTTTCATGTATATTCAGACCCTATTCTGTTGGACTTATTATACTTTCATATTTCCAGTGGTATCATAAATACCTACCCTAAAGATTTCAAACTGCAAAATCAATAGAACCTGTTGGAGGGATAGGTATATATGAAAGAGAATAAAGCTTCTATGGAGCCATCTTCAATCCACATAAAGCAAAGTGCTTCTCTTACTCTCTTCAAATGTTAGTTGAATGAACGGGTCGATAACTACAAGTTCACCACGAGTTTATCACTCCTGTCCCTCACAGGTGAAACATGGAAATGTCCCTATGTATACTTGTTCATCTTGTCTTTGGGTTATTCAAATGAAAAAAATAAGGGCTGGAATCTACAATGGGAATGTAAGGCTAGGCTTCTTAAAATCCTCCCAGATCAAGAGCATGTTAAGTACCTATGAACATTTAAGCCTATAAAACATAAATCCCCTGAGTGAAAGTTAGGGATAATAATATTACTTAACATATGTAATAGATTATAGGTTATAAATTAAGGAGATATATAACTATAATGTGCTTTCAACAATGGGACATATGCATGTTAAAGCATATGCAGGATTAAATATTACATTTAATATTCTGAGGAACATATGACAAATTTTGAAAACTACTCTCAGAGCTTGGTTGCTTTATTTCACTCTGTCCAAGATAATGTGTAGCTACAAAAAAGCATATTAATATTCATGCTTTGGAAAGGGCATACAAAGTACAGCCCATATAAACCATATAGAGCATCCAGCATATGAAACTACAGCTAGTAGTAGAAGCACTAATGCTCTACATCATAGCCATAGCCCTGCTGCTACACTACGACAACAGAATATGTTTGGCACTCACACATATGTGCAGTTACATAGACATCTGTAGCATGCAATGTGCAGTACAGAGCATCCGAAAACAAAGATGTGCAGCATCTGAATAACAGTTATCTAGTTAGAAGAAATACTGTTTTCAATCAGGCATAATATTGAAAGATGTGAAGAAGTGGTGGATTTTAAATGAGCGGAACTTTCCTTACTTCTGTAAAGGTTGGATTTTGCAAGGAAAACGAGTCCTTCTAAATCTCCTCAGAATGACTTATCTCTAAAGAAGGATTTACAGCAAGTGATATGTTTTATAGAAGATCTTTCTCTACAAGTATCCACACACAAAAATTGCATGAAAAAAGAATTGTTAAAGTCTTGATTCATCATCAACAGGCCAGGATACTGGACATTGAGACTTCCCTAAATGATGTCGGTGGCAGGCTTAAATAAGAAGAGAACAGAAAATAATTTCATCTAAACTAAACATATATGGCTGATTACAAAATTTAGGATTTAGAAGACAGAGCTACAATTTATTTTATTTTATTTTCATCATATTGATGTTTTATTCTTAACCATTCTTAACCAGGGCAAACAAAAAAAAACATGGTCTCAGATCTGTACAGTGAAGCCTACACACTTAAACTGTAAATGAATCAAAAAGGTTTGATAATGATTATACTTCAAAATAGAGGAAAACAAACAAACATGTTGGCCAATGACCACTAGTTAGATTTTTAAAATAGAACAATATTAAAATTGACATGTAATACCCTGCTGGAATTTTTGACTAATGATATATAGACTTTTAATACTCTGGAATTCCTACTCTGGTATAACCTACCAAATGCCTCTCTCTAACTTGCTCCATTCTCCCATAGCATGTAACTTGCAGCCCTCAGGAGGCATTCGGCCTGTACAGCATATGCACACCATCACACTCATCTTGAAAAGCTGGTTCTGACTCTTCCATAATATCAAACTGATTCTCCCATAATATCAAACAACTTCTTATTAGATGAAGCTACAGTTATTGAACTTGTAACCATTTCTGTGACTTCCCTATACTCAAATTAGATCTACTGTGATTGCTTGTGATCACTCTCCCCCACACTTCCAGGACCAAGCAGAGAAGGGGCAATTTCCCAGTATGATAACCAAATTACCCCCTGTCAATGTAACTACCACCTTGAGTCTCCCCTGAAAATAAGCTGTAAGTGACAAACTCAGTCAACAAAAGACAACTGTGAAATAAATGTTGTTGTACTATTTCAGGAACAGCATAACTGTACAATGATAGAAATTAGGTCTCTAAATCAAGCTTTGGTTCCAGACTGACATTACAGGAAGTGAAAACAAGTGAACAACTAAATGTAATATTAAATTGGAATTGCTCATCTGAGCAGAAAATGATGCTGCAACATATAAACAGCTCTCACTAGCTCATGAACTAACAGAGTTATATATAGCCACATATGAATAAAAGGCTAGCAAAATGTTAATATACCAGGCAACTCACTTACATTAAAACACCTTGAGAGACTCTGATGAAGCATGTTAAACTGTTTATCTCATATACACTTTAAACAGTGACAGCTTACCATAAATACATATGAGTTTGACTCATTCATACCAATAAGGCATTTTCAGCAAATTTCTGGTGGATACTTGTACCTTCTTATGGCATCTGGACATTGTCTAGAGCTGGCCTTGATAATCCAGTAACTTGCATATTAACAACAGGCACTGGATGAAAGCACAGACTATAAGAAAATGACACTAAGACCATTAGTCCAGGATGCATTGCAATGATGGTATTAACCAGGATTTGTCACTTTCTATGCACATTTTCATATTTTTACATTTATATTCATATTTTCAAAACTGAGTGTGCTAGATGTTCATGAGGAGCATAATGTCAAAAATCACATTGAGAGAAAAAAAACTATATTTATCTAATTATTTAATAATGCATGTTTTAACCAGGATTGTCTGACTGGGCAAGAGAGCTTCTTTCTGCAAACACCCAGGGAAAAAAAAACTCCATCTGAAAAATAACAATAGCAATAACAATATACTATACAAGATTGATATGGAAAATAGCAATAGTAGTATATTGTAAGAGTATACAGACTCCATACATGAACAAATCATAACTCATAGCTCTTTACATATAAAATTCATGTCTTTATACATGTGCAAAAAATATGCATTTACATGTTAGCTTTTAATGTTAGCCAAAATCATTTTTGTGAGTCTGTGCCCATTTTATCCTGGGAATGTATATGTGTATATATATATATATATATATATATATATATATATATATATATATATATATATATACTATACATTAACTGCTGTGTAGACTGTAGAGTACGTTACATTGAAAAGGTTCCTAGTTATCCATTATTCATTATAAAGAAATGTAATATTTCCATATATGTATTAATATCGCCAAAACCAAGTGACTTAATGACCACACTAGTGTATTGGCTGAATTCTTGGATGATGGAGAAATTGATCACTTATACTTGCTTAGCAGGTCATAGAATATGAGAAATACTGATTGATATTTTTATTACTAATTATGTAAATAAGCATAATATGTCAGAATCATGCAAATATTAACAAAAAGGAAACATTCAAAAATGAAGTACTTATAACCATATGAAAGCTTATATCTGACCAAATAAACAGTTGCCAATATTGTACAGTTAAGTTGTAGACTTTACATAGCGTTTCCTAGCTACTTTGGGGTATGTGGAGTTGTTCTGCTTGAAAAGTATGGGAGGGGACTTCCACACAAATTCCACGAATGAATAAATCATATCCCTTCTTGTAAAATGGGAGTAACAGAAGTAGAAAGACAGAGAGGGTAGACACCTACAACAGATAGGGAAAGAAGTAGGCTGGGACCTGATAAACAGAGAAAACTGAAAGACAGAGAAAACAGAAAGAATCATCTTTGGGACTGAAAGAATTGTAAGTCTCTGATGGATAACAAGAGCAATAGTACAGTGTCCCTGTAAGGCATTTTTAAAAAGTTTGAAACCAGATGTAGAGAGTTGTGACCCTGCAAATCACAGGGAAGTCATGTGAAAGGATGAAAATATTTGTGTAGAATGCCTCTTCAAAGGAAATGGAGTCTGTAAGCAACTTTTTGTTTTTAACTGTTTGAAATGAAAATATGTTAAATGGAAAGCTAGAATGCTGGACTTTTCTTCTGTTTATGTAGCTCTTGTTAATATGTATTTATGTTATTCATCATACATAACCCTGGTTAAATTTTAAAGAAGTATAGAAATCTGATTCTTATGACTACAACATGCCATAGTGGTGGAAAAATTTGGAAAGATATTGATTTTATGTTAAAGTATAAGCAAACTACTTCTGAGATACTATAATCCCAGCAAAACTGAATTTGAGAGTGCATTTTGAAATGGGGTACAGAGCAGGCCCCCTGAAAGCAGCATTGTTTATTGAATTCTTAACTGAGTGCTGAAAAGAGTCATTAGGCTTCTCTTTACTATACTGGAAAGCAGACATCCAGAAACAGAAACTGGACAATAAGAGTGGCAAGTGAAATAAAACGTTGTTAGAATGGCAAGTCCTGTTGATGTTTTAGCAAAATTACAGAAGCAGGGTATATGTACAATCTATATAGTGACTACGCTAAGAAACATATTGGGGGAAGTGTTACTGCGGGAAGAAGTATGTGCAGAGTAGAATGTCAGGAAGCTACAAATTAAGAGCATGGTGTGTTGTAATATAATAGTGAAAAAACTGTTTATATAAAGCAAACATTATTTCATGTGTGAATTGTTGTGTGCTTAAAGTAGGTATATGCAAATCACTGCCTCATAGAGCATTGACAAATGCTTTCTGAAATGAACTGTATTTGGTTAGTTGAAACTGCATTTAGCCATGAGTTCTGTTTACGGCTAGGTCTATCTTGCTGGAAAATAGAAGCAAATGAAAGAATTGCACAGGTGTATAGACCAGACTTACAAATGTTGGAATTTATGCAGCACTGTTTAAGAAACCTGTGGCAAAGTATAGGACAAGAAAAAAAAAAAGTCTTTGTAATTAATGAATATTTAATACTGAAGAAATGTTACACACACAAGAAAAAATGAAAGATAATTACTCCTGTTCACAAATGCCAACTTGCTCTAGCAGTAAAAGTGAGTAATTAAAGGGATGCTTGGAAAATAAATTTATCTGATGTTGGTATACTAGACACCAGTGACATTAAATATAATGTGCTGTTAGATTCCTTAACTTAAACCCACTGACAGAGAAAATAGGTGTTCGTTACTCTGTTCTTCAAGAAGGAAACTTTTGAGCAAACCTGCTGAAATTGGTTGCAAGGTTGCAAATTGTCTGTATTGAAAAATGAGGTAAAAGGGGTAATAAGCACAGCAATAAAATCTGAACTTGATTTTCTTAAAGAGATAACACTGTGGGCATTTAAATTGTGTAAAATGCTTGTAAGGTACATATTAAATGGATCATGATATTCAGTGATCAGCTCTATGAGAGCCAAATACAATGGAATGATTACACCCCTGGAACTGAGTGCCATACCTATACTAATAAACTGTTAAATGAAAAAGCACTTTCCTACAATAGTGGATATCTGGTGATTGATGGACAATTCATTGTCTACATAGGTTTCAAGGTCTTTAACTACTGGATCATTTTTAAAGGTTGTGCTGTCAATGTGATAGTTACAAGAGGCATTTTGCTTGTCAGTGGATAAAATTATACATTTCTTGACATATAGGCTGCCTGGTTTTGACACCAGCTATTGCTTTGGGAAAGGCCCTCTTGGAGGATCTTGTTGTCTGCTGCAAAGTACCAGCCATAAGCCCTCTTAGTATCTTTGGCCTCCAAGAAGTAAATTCCAATAAGGAATAGCCCATGTACTGAGCCCTGAGGTACAGCACTAGTAAGAGGTCATCAGATGGAGGTAGGATAACCCACCCTGATCTCTTTAGTTATATTTGTGACCCAGTTTACTAACTAATGAGTTACATAGTGATTAACATTTAGTTGGGATAATTTATCTACAATACCTAAATGGTGTCAATTGCCTTTGCAAGATCTAAATATGCAGTATGAACTGATTTGCCCTCATCCATTGCTTCAGTGACCTCAAAAAAGTTGTCCAGATTGTGTAGGCAGTGTCTGCCCTTGACAAAACTGAACTGGCTAAGGCTGGGAGTCTGTAGATTGCCTATGTGCTTATTTATTAATTCCATAGCAATCCTTTCTATAGCATTTCAGATGAGGCTGGTCAAACGTATTGATCTATAATTGCCCTGGTCCATTGATGCCCCACTTTTGTGAAGGAGGCTGTTTGTTGCAATCCTTTACTCATCCAGCACAAACCCTATTAGGAGGCTGATATTAAATAGCCTCTGTAGATGATATGAGAGGTCCTGTTGTAGGCTAACCAGTAGTCAGCCTGGTGTGTTATCCAGCCACGTTCATGCAGTGTTCTTGGCACTGGATAGTGCTTTGAGGACTTGTTCCTGGAAAATCTGAGGGAGGGTGTGGAGGAGGACATAAAGTTGGAGCCAAATTTATGTGCTAGTGGATTGGCTATGTCCTCTCGGTCAGAGTATGTGATATTGTTTGCTATTAGTTCTGCATAGTTTTAAGCATTGTTTCTGATGTTTATAATATGTAGCTGAAGAAAACTTTACGATTGTCTTTTGCTGAGATGGCTATTTTTATCTTGTATCTACCTTTAGTTTATTTGTTCAGGGACTAGAGTTTCCTGTTATGCTTAGCAAGTGTGTTTTAGTATTTGGAGAGTTACATTTATTTTTTCATGCAATTAACTTTTTCCTTTTTTGTAGACCCTTTTTATATTTAGATTCCACCATAGGGGTTTATGTGTGAATTTTCATTGTATTTACTTCCGAGAGGGAAAGATAACTCTATTTACATGTGCATTGAATTTGACAGTAAATGATTCTAGATTCATAAAACAGGTTATTAGGATGGAAGTGAATTTTGAATTTAGCCAGGTCATTACACAGTTTTAGTAGTTTAGCTTTAGCATAACCTCTGAATACCAACTTATTGGAGGATAATTTCATCTTCAGTCTTATGGTGAATGTGACTAACCAGTGGTCCAGTCTAATTAGGGGAGGAGGTTACAACTGTAAGGAACAGAGCAGCCCCACATTGGTGAGAACCAAGTCCAGGATTTTGTCTCCCTTAGTTGATGTGTGGACTAACTAATCCAATGAGTTCATATTTATGAAGTCTAGAAGTCTCCTAGTTGAAGGAAGGTTAGTTGATTTCCTCTTGAAGAATCAGTTTTTGCTGAAATGTTAGGGATTACATACTAGCTTTGTAGGAGGTACTGACCAAGAGGGACATAGAGGGGATCTAATGGTTAGCTGCGATGTGATATGGGAGTTTTGTTAATGGTAAGTTGGGTATGCTGGAGTTCCAGGTCATTATCTTGTATAACTATTCTGGAGATTAAATTTTGTTTTACAAACATAGAGATTCAAACACCTTTAGAGCCTTCATCTATTACAGTGGGCTTGAACACATTGCAGATGTTGAAGCCGTGCAGGGATGGGGTGCTCTCACTACTTTTGAACCAGGATTCTGTGATGATGCATATATTGATGCATTCCAGGGTAAGTAGTGCTGGTAAGGAGTAAAGTTTTTTTTGTTAATGGTCATTACATTAAGTAGCAGTACCTCAATGTTATCTGGATTCTGTTTGGTTATGTTGGAAGCTTTTAGAACTTTGTCTAAAAAAAGACACTATGAGAGTAGATGCATTTTTGCCCATATACAAATAACCTTGGGGGGATAGGTGCAGGCCATCCCTGGCAAAGCAGTTAGGACTGTCTACCATCTCGTCCCAGGTTGATATATATTGTGCGGGTTCCTATTAGAATGACGATTGACGAAAATGCATTTTGTCGAATGTGTTTTCTTCGACACCTAAAGAGCCAACAGGCAAAACAGCAAAGCGGCTGTTAAGCGAATTCTTTCCCTAGCTTGACCGCTTCACTGCTTTGCCATGTTCTGCACTGTAGAGTGGTGTCAGGGATTCCCTTATCCGGTATAGCTTCCGAGGTTGAATGTGCAACAGTTACTGACCTTAGGGTTAGGGTGCGGGTTAAGGTAAGTGCGTATGTTTTAAAATGTTTACTTTTATTTTTGCGTTAGATGTATGGTTGAGTTACGTGCATATTTGTTTTCAGCTGTTTACTTTTTGGGGGGGGTAGAATTAGGGTTAAGGTATGTGTGTATGTGTGTGGAACTGTTTACTGTTTTTTGTTTTGTTTTTAGTTGGAACAGCAATTTTTTTTCCCCTAGGAAAGAAATTGCTGTTCTGAAGTGTCGACATTTTCAGCTTTCGCTAAAAAAGGTTCTATGAAACATCATTCGTTGTTTTAAGCATTCAGTGTTTTAAAGTAGACCCTATTGTGCCCCCTTTGAATGACACCAGAAGCAAAGTCAATTACTGATGTCAAACATGTTTTGTTCATATTAAGGCATTTCCTAATGAAGGTAAAATTCTTCTCAGGGCTAGGTCCATACCCACTTTGAATGCATATTTTTTGAGATCTACCATATCTGTGGTATGTCTCAGATCATTTATTCCCACATGTAATATGAATATGTCATAGGTGTACTTGCAGTGCTAGGACTTGAGTGCATGGTGTATATTGCATGTTGCATGTTGTTGCAATTGTCAGCTCTCACGGATGTCTTTGTCAGTATATATCTTTGTCAATATAGTGTAGAGTATTACGACAATGAACTGTTAAAGAGTTGTGTTCTGTGGTCTAGGGTTTGATTGTCCAGTGTCCTTTAATCTAATTGCTTAATTGTGAGCAAGTCACTTATTTAGGCAATTTCCTGAGCTGTTTCTGAAAAAGGTTCAAGTTGGTCAGAACTCTACCATGGTTCTTGTTGTTCTTCTTCTTTCGGCTTTTCCCGGTTAGGGGTCACTACAGCGGAACATCACCCAAAGACAGAGTGAAATGGCATTATACCTCAGCATGGGAATGGCTTACTTCTTTCTGGAAACTGCATATGCAGTGAGGATTTAAATATCTATGCCATATGATAGAGGAATTCAACACATTTGGGCACATGGTGTTACATTCCTACTTGGAATGGTCCCACCAGAAATTAATTGCTGATTGTATATTCTGCACTGTCCTTTGTGATGTTTCTCAGTGAGTTGTCAGTCGTTCTTTATATTAGGTACTTGTACTACATACCATGGCAAGGCTGCATAATTCTGAAGGACACAACTGTGTTATTGGCAATCAAGAAGTACAGAGGATGTAGTTAGCTTCCCCATTTGATTTATGCTCCATTTGTGGCTGACCTACAAACCTGTACTTTGCCACCTTAGTAATTGCTTTGAGGATATGTGATTACTATTATTGGAAATTTACTGCACACCTGGTGAGGAATGTGCATTACATCCTGGATGTCCACGTCTAGCTTTTATGGTTATTGGCTATCTTTGTTTTCTTGGCTAATGAGTCATTAAAAGTTACAGCAATTTGACCATTTGTACTGTGTTCACTTAGTTTTATCAATAGGTGGTGTGATTACAAGTGTCATTGATTATATATATATATATATATATATATATATATATATATATATATATATATATATATGGGTCCCCTTGACTTGATCGACACGCCAAAACACCGATGCTCAGAAGACTGACGAGAGAGATGATCGACAAGGTGAAATCCTGACATCCGAAACATCGACATGGGCAACGTGTGAGCGTGAGTCGGTAAGTGTGCGATAGTGAGGGATTTAGCGTTAGGGAGCGGACAGGTAAGTGTGAGATAGTGAGGGATTTAGGGTTAGGGTGCGGGAAAGGTGAGTGTGCGGTAGTGTCGGACTAAGGGTGCGGGTAAGGTAAGTGTGCGATAGTGACGGAGTTTAGGTTTAAGGGCAGGTTAAGTGAGTTAGGGTTAGGGTGTGGGTGGGGTAAGTGTGCGATAGTGACGGACTTTAGGTTTAGTGGCAGGTTAAGTGAGTTAGGGTTAGGGTGCGGGTAGGGTAAGTGTGCGATAGTGACGGACTGTAGGTTTAGTGGCGGGTTAAGTGAGTTAGGGTTAGGGTGCGGGTAGGGTAAGTGTGCGGTAGTGTCGGACCTTAGGGTTAGGGTTTGGGTTACAGTTAGTCCATGTATAGTTGTGAGTAATGTGTAGTTTACGTTTTGTGTGTCGGTGTTTTGGGTGTCGGTGTTATGGTGTTCGGTTTTGTGAGCTGTCTGTTTTGTGCGTTTTCGGTCTTTTGGTGTCGGTGTTTTGGGTGTCGGGTTTGTGGCGTGTCGGTGTTGTGATAGCGATCTATATATATATATATATATATATATATATATATATATATGGGTGCAATAATTAATATTAAAAAGGATCAAAACAAAAAACAACAGAACCCCCCCCCCCCCACAAAACTCATGTTTTTTGTTGCCGGGGACAATCTCTCCAGCATTTCCCATAGTCTCCAACACCCCATGCTAGTTACATATATAGATAGACAGACACATAGACAGATAGACAGATAGATAGAAACTTAAAGATTGCTCTACAGTGAAGGGTACATTTCCTAAACCCCACGGTTCATGATCTTGTACAGACTTAACACTGACAAACAATCAAATTGGTTTTGATCACTTCTGCTGATGGAAAAATCATTCAATATTCTGAACGTTCAGTTATATTGATATATTTTTTTTCTTTTTTCATTGATCGCAGTGCAGTTGCCCAAACTGGATCGCAGTGAAGTTGCAGTTGCACAAACTGGTTACTAATCAGCAAGTCAATGTGAAAACACACTCCCAACCTTAATCAATTTTGCTGTCTCTTCTCTCCTTCACTTTACAGGTAGTTTGAATTATGACTTACCCCCTCTGAGGCCTTCATTGATTTCCACTGATTGCCTCTCTGGTTTTGTTGCATTCCACCTGGTTTACACCCCTTGTGCAATCTCCCTCCCCCAATACTAAATCTATATTAGAATCCTGCTGAGCATGGAGCCATCTTTAAATTTCTAGTCTCCCACCAGGACACAAGTGCTCTTCAGCAATTACATTCTGCTTGCTGGTAAGCCATTAGACCTCAGGAATTTGTTTAAAGTGTTCAGATTTGCAAAGTAATACTTACTTTTTTCTCTTGTCTTGGTGGGCTCTGCTCCACTCCGTTCGCCCTCGCTAATGCTCGGCTCTCTCCTCTCCCCTGCCCCCTATTCCCTCCCACCCCCACTACCTCTACATTTATAGTAATCACAGCCACTCCCACAGCTCACCTCACATCACCTCCACCAATCACAGCTCCTCAAGTCATATCACATTATACCACACCAACTTGCTCCACACAAAATACTCCCAATCACTCTCATTCCCACTAGGCCATTTTTTTTACATCACCCACACTACTTCCCCATCCATATATAGTGCAACCCTATAATTCCTATTCAGACCTCCCACCTAGAGCCAACTTAAACTTTATAACCATGGCTATCACACAACTAAGTCTAGTCTGTCTTCTTACAATTCTTTACAACATCACAAGTTATCACTCTAGCAATATCCCTAAATGTAGTAGCACAACACTACATTATGCACTCTCATATACAGGCACCACACATTATAATAATATCTGCCCACAATTGTTCAAGAACTGCAAAACGGACCAATTCAGAACTAAGCACATATGCTCTCATTCCTACTCCAAAAAACACAATACTTTCTCACACTCCTCAACAAACTCCAACATTTGTATCACCATTTTAACACCAGGCTCACCATAAGTGGGAATATCCACCCCAACCCAGGCCCAATTTCATCCTGTCCAACACAAACTGCTCCAACACAAATGTCAGAACATAACACCCCCACTACCTTCATCCATGGGCAAATCAACAGCAGCAGCAAAACCAACCATATTTTAATGCTAAATATTAACATTAGAAGTATCAAAAATAAAATTCCTGAACTCCAAGCCATAATAGCACACTACTCCCCAGACATAGTTGCTTTAACAGAAACCTGGCTAAATAAAAACATAGCTAACTCAGAAGTTCTCCCTACCAGCTACAATATCATTAGACAAGACAGACCACTTTGTAAAGGGGGTAGAACTGCCTTACTGTACAAGTCCAATTTAACTGTATGTCAATTACCAAACTCCTACCCCTCCCCCAATAATTGGGACATACTTATCTCACAACTTCAGCATCACCCTAAAAAGGTCATCACCACAATTGTGATCTATATTCCACCTGGTAATACACCAGCTAGCCTTGAAGACTTCTTATCCTGGTGTTCTTCCCCATACTCACAAGAAACCCTTATTCTGGGGGACTTCAACCTAGATTGGATCACCTGTATATCAGAACCACCAAGTAATCTAATAAATATCCATGGCTACCCACAGCTAGTCCAAATTCCAACTAGGTGTTATAAAAAAATCTAAAAGGGAATCCATCCTTGACTGGGTCCTAACTAACAACCTCACATTGTACCCTCAAACAGGCAATCTCCCAGACACCTTAACTGACCACAACATAATATACTTTATACGTTGTAGATTAAGAATATGCAAAACCACTAACTATATATCCACTAGAAACACAAATAAATTCTCTCCTGAGGTCCTCAACACTTTACTCTGTAACTGTGACTGGACCCCACCTAAAAACCCTCCCACTTGACCAGGCTGTAGCATATTTCAACAAAACATTTCTACGACACCTAGACACTGTCACTTCATTGTGCAAAATCAAGGTTAGAACCTCTACAAACTCCTGGCTCAGTAAAGAAACCAAACAAATCCTCAAGTCTAGAGACACTGCCTGGCTTTACTATCAAAAAAATAAAGAAACACAAAGCCTAAGTACCAAGAACTGCGCAACTGTGCAAAAATAATGCATTAGGCTGGACAAAAAATCCTACTACACAACATTACAAACTAAATACCAACACAACCCCCCAAAATTTTGGAAAAATGCAAACCAGCTACTAAAATCCACCCAAAAGGCTACCACCAAACCAACCACCCCTGACACTAAAGTTCCCATCGAAACACAATTCAACTCCCACTTTGTAAAGTCAATTCTATCCTTAGTATCACAGGACAGTTCCTTCCTCACTATCCCCCCCAACACAAATAACACTAATACAAGCTTTACCTTTAAAACACTTTCCACCCCTTCAATCAGAAGCATGCTCTCCAAACTAAAAACCTCATCAACAGCAGCCGACCTACTCCACAGCTATTTCTTGAAACTCACAGCAGATGCTATTGCTATCCCAGTCTCCACTCTCATAAACAGATCAATTGTTGAAAACTATGTGCCCAAACTCTGGAAAATATCCTGTGTTACACCCATACATAAAGGCGGGACCTCCGCTGAACTTAATAACTACAGAGTCATTGCTTTACTCTCCCCCCTGGCCAAAATCCGAGAAAAATGCATCTATACCCAGATGCTAAACTATCTCCTAGACAGCAACATCTTGTCACCTACTCAGCATGGTTTCAGACCTGACCATAGTACCACTACAGCCCTCCTCTGCTTCACAGACACAGCAAACCATCTAAAAAATGAAGCCCTACAGGTGTCAACTCTTTTTTTGGATATGTCCAAAGCATTTGACACAGTCCTGCATCAAATCCTGCTAAACAAACTAAACCAATATCACCTATCAAATTCCACTCTTTCCTGGTTCAAAAGCTACTTAACTGACAGGTACCAAGCTGTGAAATGGGAAAATTCTCTCTCTCTTCAGCTGCCCTTAACTATAGGAGTCCCACAGGGTTCTATCTTAGGACCACTACTATTCACAGTCTTCACAAATGACCTCCATACCTCCACACAGCATGCATCTATCATTCAGTATGCAGATGACACTGCCTTAATCTGTGCTGCAGAAAACATTCCCAACCTCCTGCAAACAACTCAACTAGCATTCTCTGACATTGAAAACTACCTTACCACAGCCCAACTTATCCTCAATCCAAAGAAAACTCAGCTTATGATTATAACCAGTTCTAGCAAAAACACTGATAACAGTCAATTCACTGTCTACTCCACAAATGCTACTCCAATCGCTCCAGTGGCACAGGCTAAGCTATTGGGAATAACCATAGACTCCCACCTAAAATGTGATAATCATCTCAACTTAACTATTAAAAAAGTACATGCCAAAATGGGATCACTCTACCGTATCAAACCATTTTTTACCAACAACACAAGATCAGCCATTGCTCGCTCCCAACTTCTATCCACCCTATTCTATACATCTCCCATTCTGACTAATCTCAACAAAACTGAATTAAGCAAAATGGAAGCCTGCTATAACAGAATTGCCCACATTGCTGCAAATCGCTCATATAGAACTCATCACTGTACTGCTTTGAGACAGCTCCACTGGCTTGAACTGCCCAACCTCCTAACCTACAATCAGCTCTGCCTCTGTCATTCAATCTATTACCTCCCGAATAAGTGTCCTGCCCTCAAAAACCTTGTACAACATCACTCAGCCAAAAGGCCTCTTAGATCATCAAGCAAACTACTACTAGATGTCACCAACAGCTACAATAGCTTTGGAGATGCGCTATATAGTAGTTCAGTGGCTACAAAATGGAACTCTGTCCCCACTAGCATTCAAAACACATCATCCAAAGCCTCCTCTAAAGACTTCATCAGGCAACATCTCATGCAAAGTTGGCAGTGCCATGATTGCCCCCCCAGGCTAGTGAAAGAGGATAAGGTATACATACTAAATCTAGAGTACCTGATAATAGTTTTCAATCTTACTCACAAACACTGGCTAATCTACAATGTATGTACTGTACCTGTGTACTATGTATGTATTCTACCTATGTTCCAAATTTCATCTGTACACCACAAATCTATTAATTACGTTTATTTTTAAATTAATATTTTTTTGTTTGTTCACTCCACTGTAACTGTCGATGTGCCACATACCACTGTAAAAACATGTCTTTTGTAATTTGTGTGTATACTGATCATGTCTAAATAACTAAATGTATCTGTAATTTTTCTTTGTGGACCTTTGCTCCTCGGGCCTCTGCTGAAAAAGGGCCTTTTCAGCTCAGACACCCCCGGTTAACAATTGTAAAATAAAAAATAAATAAATAAATAAAGATGCACTATCTTAGGATGAACTCAATGACCGTTAGCTTCTTTGTGTCCAGCAACACCCTTTAAATGGATCAGCCTCACTGCAGAACCTATGGTAGCAGTTTTTCTAGGTCTGTGACATTAGAAATACTTGAGGTCTGATGAGGAGCTATGTTATGGGATGTGATGATGCCAGCATATAGTACATTTCGATGGACAACTCTCAATATTTCAAAGGTAAACCATCAAATACATATGCATACATCTCTCTCTCTCTCTCTGTCTATCTCTCTCTCTGTATATATATATATATATATATATATATATATATATATATATATATATGTATATGGGTTCCATACACTAGATCGAATTTTCACTAAATTCAAAATAGTGTATGGAATCCTCACTGCAACAAAAGTGCACTTAATCGAAAGTGCAGTTATGTGAAGTTCAGTACAACAAACAGGTGTTGCAATGAACTTCCGTGCAGTACTCACGGACCTTAGGGTTAGGGCACGGGTCATAGTAAGGGGATAGCCTGACGGGCTATCCCCTTACCATGACCAGTACCCTAACCCTAAGGTTTGTGATGACTGCAGCGCAGTGAAGGACATAGCAATGTCCTCCACTATGGTGCAATAGTCATGAACCTTAGGGTTAGGGCATAGATTAGTACTAAGCTAACTGCCCTTGTGAGCCATTTTAAGCCTAGCCAATTGTCCCTTGTGAGACTCAAACCCTGCACCTTGTGTTTGCAAGGCAAACACCTTAACCATTAGGTCACCCTCCCAACCCCAAGCTTTACTAATTATCCCCTTACCCTAACCCGTGCCCTAACCCTAAGATCCGTGACTATCGCAACATAGTGGAGGACATAGCTTGTTTTTTATGTCCTCCACTGTGCTGCAGTGTTTTCGGTGAAGTGCACTTATGCAAAAGTTCAGTTTCGTTAAAGTGAACTTTCGCAGAAGTGAGGCTTCCTATTACAAGTTCGAAGTAGTGAACATTCGTTCTTGTAATAGGAATCCATATATATATATATATATATATATATATATATATATATATATATATATATATATATATATATATATGCACACACACACACACACACACACACACACACACACATATGGATTGTTTAGTATCATTGTAGCAAAATTTTTTTCCAGTACAAAACTGCTGCTGAATTTGCTTTTCACAGTTTATTTACATTCATTTGACTTATGTTTTTCACCTTGCGTTTAAAGGAGCTGCTAAGAAACTAAAGATGCAGATTGACTGCTACAGGTATTACTGCAATAAATGAGTTAATATCTTGTGAAAATACATTCAATCAATTGTTACTGAAGTAT
>NC_056733.1:368255574-368483074 GCF_019279795.1 Protopterus annectens
CAATGTACTAGAAATGAATGAGGTTTCATTTTGTGTCATGAAGGTATCAACAAGCAAAGAAGACCATATCTAAGATTTACTTAGTGTGAAAATGGGCTGGACTTTGAGTAACATAAGTCCTAGATTAACTTTTGAAAGCAAAAAAAAAAAAAAAAAGTATAAAACGGATCTGCTTGATGAAACTGCTTTATAAGTGCTATGTTTTGCAGTCATATTTTTTTCATAAGGCTGACTGGAGCCCCTAATCCTTCCACTTCTTATGTTATGCATCATTCTGAACCCTTCCTTTATATTTGGGGGGGGGTTGGATTGGCATAATGGTTAAAATCTTAAACTCACAGATACAAAATACAGGGTCTGATTCTGACCTTTGCTTATTCACTAGGCTTGTAATATTCATTAGATTGAGAACTTAGTACTTACCTATGAACCTACATTTTCCTTTGCAGATAACTTTATAAAATAAAAAAAAATGTTTATTTATTTATTTGCAGTTGGTTTACCAGGATAGTCCATTGGGCCAAAAAGAACCCATTTTCAATGGAGTCCTGGGGAGAAAAGCTCCAGACAATATAGGTTACAGTAGGTATTAGGCATATTTAAACATTGTTAAAGTCACAGTAGGCAAAAATCAAATGCAAAGCAAAACAGTTACAATAAATTTAAGTTTTAAAAGTAAAAAAGAAAACTGATGACAGATTATCTCAAATTATACATAAATTCAAAATTGTACTAGAGTTATTTAATAAAGAGAGTTCAACATATGAGAGTGCAGAGTATTCTTATGTATTCATTAGTGATGAACAGTGAAATGGGAAATTATGGATAATGAGAGAGAGAAGTCAAGAACGTCAGCAGGAGTCCAGGAGATGGGTATTTAAGTAGGGTGGGAGCAAGAGCATTCCCACTGGGAAAGTAGAAGTGAATGAAGAGATTTTTTGAACATAAGATGGTTAGAGGTAGTACGGATAGATGAAGGTAGAGAGTTCCAGAGACGAGCTAACCCATGTGAGAGAAGGTATTTGCCAGGTGGACGGGTTGGTTTGTACACTTCAAGCAGATTTTGGTTGCTGAACCTTAATATTCTACCAGGTTTGTGCATTTTAAGCAGAGAAGAGAGCGAGGGACAGAGGGAGGGGTTGAAAATAAGTTTGTGAGCAAGGGATAGTTGTGTATAGGAGAGCTGATGGGGTAGTTCTAGCCATTTTAGTTGTTGGAGAGAGGAGCAATGGTGGGAGTAAGTCTTTTGGTTGGTAGCAAACTTGGCTATTTTATTGTAGCATGAGATGAGTTGTTTTTTCAGGGAAATTTGTAGATTAGTTAGTAGTGGAGCTCCATATAGAAGGGAGGGAATAAGAAAGGAAGTAGAGAGAGTGATTTTAGTGGTGGTTGTTAGGTAGTTTTTTTGTCTATAGAGCATCCCTAGCCTTTGATGTGTTTTTTTAATATTGAGTTGTATATGAGAGTTGAATTTTAGTTGGTTGTCAATTTGGACTCCAAGTAGTTTGGTCACTGTCACTAGTTCCAGGGGAGTGTAATTTTCACTAGTAATTGAGAATGAGTTTGGATTGAGAGAGTTGTGTTTAGAAGGGGTGAATATCATTAATTTTGTTTTAGTGATGTTGAGTGCTAAATGATTTGCTTTCATCCATAGTTCAGTGGTAGAGAAAGCATCTTGAGTTAGTTTTATGAGAGTGGGGATGGTGGAGGCCTTGCAGATAATGGTTGAATCATCTGCATATTGGATGATATTGGAGAGAGGGATGGCTTTGTGGAAATCATTTATAAATATGTTAAAAAGGAGGGGACCTAGTATGGAACCTTGGGGGACGCCTGTTGGGGTGTTAAGGAATGAAGAGGTAGCCTTTTTCCATTTCACTGCTTGATGTCTATTAGATAGGTAGCTAGAGAACCAGTTCAAAGTAGAGGGGGAGAGGTTGAGTTTGGAGAGTTTGGTTAGAAGCAGTCTATGTGATATAGTATTAAAGGCTTTAGAGAGGTCAAGTAGAAGGGTAGAGACAATTTGTCCAGAGTCTCGGGCACTATTTACAGTTTCTAGAAAGGAGAGGAGGGCTGTCATAGTGCTGTGATTTGGTCTAAATCTGTGCTGTGTGGGAGAAAGTAGGTTGTTATCTAGGAGATGTGGTAGGAGTTGAAGGTGGATGCATTTTTCCAAGAGTTTAGAGATGGGAGATAGGATAGCAATGGGGTGGAAGTTGGAAACAAGGTTGTTACTACCGCCTTTATGCAAAGGTATGATGAAGGCCTTTTTCCAGATTTGGGGACCCATATCTTCTTGAATTGAGCGGTTGATTAATATGCTAATAGGGTAGGCAATTCCTTCGGCTGCTAAGCTTAGAAAGTTAGAAGGTATGTCATCGGGAGCATTGGTGCCTGGTTTTAGTTTCTTAAGGAGTTTTAGTATGGTAGATGTGGGTATAGGTTTTAGTGAGAATGGAGGGGGGACTAGAGAGGGGGTGTTAGGGGATGAAGATAAAGAGGGAGAGAGAGTAGGAGAGCAGGTGTATATTGTAGGGAGAGGGGAAGGTGTAGATGGAGTGAGAGTAGGAGAGGAGGAGTGTGGAAGAGAGTTAGTAGATATGAGAGTGTCATTGGTAGTAGTGTTGTGTTGAGTGTGGTTGGGGTAAGATGGAGGCGAGTTGGAGTGTGTGTTGTAGGAGAAAGAGGAGGTTAATTTAGAAATAGATTAGATGAAAAATGTATTGAATTGAGTGCCTAAGTCTGTATCAGTGGCATTAGGGTCAGGGGTTGGGGTGACTATTTTACTGGGGTGAAGTAGAGTGGAGATGCCTTTCCAAAATTTCTGAGGATCTGATTTGTTGTTGTTTTGAAGTGTGAAGAAGTAATTTTGTCTATCCGAAATGATAAGTTTTTTTACCTTGTTTCTAAGAGTTCGATAGTCATTGTGGATGAGGGGGGTTTTATTTTTCTGATATTTAGCCCAGAGTTTGTCTCTTTTCCGCATAGTAGCTAGTGTATTTTTGGTGAGCCATGGAGAAGTTTTAGTTTTTATTCTTTTAGTTCTTAGAGGAGCATGGACATTTAGCAGTTTTAGGAATGTGGTGTTGAAGTGGGTGACAGCATCATCTAAAGGAAGTGTTTTTAGACAATTCCAGTTTATAGATTTTAGGGAGTTAGTGAAGTTAGAAGGATTGAAGTCTTTTTGGTTACGTGTTGTAATGTAGTTATGGGAATGATGTTGGGTTAAGGGGAGTCGATGAGTGAAGATAGGTATATGGTCACCAAGGGGATCGGGAAGGGTTCCACTGTTCAAGAAATAGTGGGGATGAGACACTAGGATCCAGTCTAGGATACTGCTGGAGGAGAGATTTTTTGATGGGTGTGTGATAGAGTTGATTAGTTGTGAGAAGTTATGTAGGTTAATGTTAAGTGGGTTTGTGGGTGACTGTATGGAGATCCAGTTAATATTCATATCACCTAAGATTATGGTTTCATTGCTGATGTTGTTGGCAAGCCATGAGAGTATGTCTTCGAGAGTGGATATATTATCTCCTGGAGGGATATAGAGTGAGACTATGTATATGTGTTTATGTTTGTTAACTTGGAGTAGTGATATAAGTATTTCTGCGTTATTAAATTGAGGTGTGGGTTTGTTGTAGGGGGTAACTGACAGGGAGGTAGAGTAGAGGAGAGCTACTCCTCCACCTTTTTTATGAGACCGGTCTTTTCTGATGATTGAATAGTTAGGTGGAAGTATTTCTGAGTCTTTTATATGAGGTTTCAACCATGTGTGTTAGCCAAGCATGGAGGTTTGGGATTTTGTTAACTAAACTTTGAGAATTTAAGGCAGTAAGTATTAAGAACTTGACCTTGATTGTTGAAGTGGGGGGGCCAGGGTTAGGATGGATATCTCCTGATAATAAATTGCTAATGGGAGTTAGGGTTAGTTTGGAGAAGAAGCAAGCCAGCTTAGAGAATAGGTTTGGATGTATTATGCTTTTGAAAGATTTACATATTGTTGGGAATGGAGGGAGTTTCTGAGTGGTTATAACTTTAAATGAAAAAAGTTGAAGGTTGTTTAAAGGGCACAAATGTGGGGAAATTGAGATGTTAGAGTGAGGTAGTGAGGAGCTAACATGGTTGGTTATGTGGTAGGATTGGTAGTGATACGTATAGCTAGGATGTGTAAGGTGGAAGAGGTAGGCTAAGGTAAAGAGTAGAATTAGTGAGAAGATGAAGAATTTAGGTTGTAGAGCCATGTTGAAGTGAAGGTAAGTGTAGTTGTGAGGTAATTATGATATTAGATGTGGAGTTAATAGATGTGTGGGGAAATATGGTAGTTGTGAAGGCTTGTAGGGGGAGTGTGTTGTGGGAGTAGAGGTGAAAGGAGTTGTATGTGGTTAGGAAATGTTTATCAAAGGTGATTGAGTTAGAAAAAGTGGGAAAAGGAATGGGTGTTTCCAGGGATATGGATTGTGATAGGTTTATTTTTAAAAGAATAAAGTGTGCTAGAGCAAACAAAACATGTTGCTATAACCCTAAAGTAAAATAAACAATGATAAATAATTCTTCCTGATGTCCCAATCCCAGCAGATAGATATTCATGTGACCCTATTAGTGTTTGGAGGCCTTTCTTAATGTCAGTGCTAGTACGTCAAGAGGAAACAATCTGTGTAATACTTATTTTCCACAGGATTCTACTGGTCTCACTGTAACACAATTACTCTGCTATTATGCCTGTTTTCACAGCAGCACTATACCTGACTAACTCATGCAGATAAACATTATCTTAGAATCATAACACTTATTAATAAAACAATGTGTTGGTTACTTTACCTTTAGACTATATACATTTTCTAAAGACAAATCTCACTTAATGTATAACTTAATTTTATTACAAGAAAATGATAGCTAAAGCCCATTTCTCACAATGGTTAACATTTCTGACAGACACTTATCATACTGGGATAGAAATGGATTTTCTGAGTTGTAAAAAGTCACTACAAAAGCAGAAGCAGGCATATCAGACAAACTGAGAAAAGGGGTTTCAGAAGTAATCATTTAGGGTTTTATTATCTTTAAGTATAAGTCATGTTTGTGAAAAACATAGACAGCAATAAGCTCAGAAAGCAATGATCTTATAATTTAGTATGCCATTTGTGCCTTTAGAATGTGTGTTTTTGTACCTATCATAAAGTTCTTTTGCTAAATAACTTGGATGAATATGCAAACTATTTATATCATTTCATTTAATCATCAGAAATAGTTGCTCTTATGTATAGGCACCCTCCCACTACCATAATTATAGGAAAACGTAAAAGAGATACAAAATAAAGGAGACTGGCAGTCAGTACATGGTAGGTTGCATTCCTACCTGCATTAGGTTTTAATCATCCCAATCACATGAAATCACCCTTTTTTAAAAATAAATATAAAGATTGCCTCACAGCAAGAGGTTTTCTTCTTTGATTCTCAACTGGGGCGCCTTTTGTGCTGAGCCTGCACGTCCTCGTTGTGGTCATGTGGGTTTCCTCCAGGTGCTCCAGTTTCCTCCAACATTCCAAAGACATGCAGTAGGTGGCCTGGACACTCGAAATTGGCCATAGTTGAGAGTGTGGGTGCGAGAGAGTGGTGCGAATGAACTACAACAGCAGGGCTAGCCACCCAGAGGTGTAAACCTTGGTTCACGATGATTGTCACTGCAGAAGTGACACCCCGACCCTTCTGCAAAATGGGAAAAGGGGTTGAAGATGGATGGATGGATGGATGGATGGATGGATGGATGGATGGATGGATGGATGGATAAAGATCCCATAAATCATAAAATCTGTCATGTCCACTAGCCCTGATAAGTACACTGCTGGTACCCAATAGGAAAAAGCAAGGTCTGTTTTTTTTTTCAACCACATAACAGGCCCATCCATGGTAGATTCTTTACCTCACATTTTTTCAGCACTTGTATTCCCCACCTGAAATAGTAGACAATCATGTTCCACTACAAAACACATCTTCACACCAAAATGGTGATACAGATGCATCTGCTGTAACTAACATTTTCTAGTTTTAGTAAAATATACAGATGATTCAACCAATGCAAATAATGTTTGCATTTTTCATGTTTTGGGAAATACTTACATACTTAGCACATTATTACTCCCTCACTAAAATCATTCAACACTGCATCAATGTACTCAACATGTCCCAAGTTATAGTTTATTCAATTATGCTGTATTACCTTATACCTCCCCAGTACAAAACAGACAGATGAAGCTAAAATGAAACTAAAAGCCCAACCTCAGCAACAGGAGATCCATAGAATCAATCTACTCTCCCCTTAAAAACAAAAAAATCCAAGTGTTTCATAGACACCTGCTCCTTCTACAATCACACAAAATTGGTTTACACACTGTATGTCAGTACACCTCACATCAAAAAGCAAAAAAAAATCCCTCTAATTAAACAAATAAAAGTTCTCTTCTGAATAACTGCTAATTTTACCTAGGGGAGCATAGAAACTGATTCAGGATCTAATCTTCAGACTACTCACAAACTTTTAAAAAAATCTTACTTGATTAGCATGTTGCCTCCTAACTATAAATAGCTTTAACTACAGACCCCTTTCGGAATATCCATACAGCTCATGCTATAGCAATAACTGAATCACAGAAGGAAACTGGCAAGCAAGACAAGCAGGGTAGTTCCCATTTACAATTATATCTTCAATGGAGAGTCAGGTAAGGAAACATAAGGTGATCCATGTATACTATGTAAGTTCATCTTTTGTTTCAAAAATATGCTGACTTGGGGTAGTATTCATAGTCCCAAGGATAATTAATGATTAACCTCACCTTTGCACATTCATAGCGGTTATTCTCAAAGAGTTTCATTACGCCTATAAGCAGGTACACTAAGCACAGTTATTCATGTTGTGTGAAAGCAAAAGCTTTTGATAAAGGTACCCACTTTCAAGAAATGTGTAAAGTTGGTGAAGTTAATCCTTAAGTATCTGCAAAGTAATACATGAAAACATAAGTGCATGTATAATTTTGAAAAGACTGAAAAAACATAGACATAACAAAGTGGAACACACAGAAGGAGCACACTGAGATAGTTGTGCTGGAGGAAGTAGGAGAGGATGGGTTATATATTACTGAAGGGGATAGATGCCCTTATTTTTTACCCTTTTGGGGGTAGGAAGTAGGTTAGAGGGTGTAGGAAAGAGAATTAATGAAAGAATGAAATAAACATGAGTTTATCACAAGAGCACACCCAGTCCTCAGGACATCAGTCATTTCTATTGCCTGATGGTGCTGCAGTGGGGGGGCCCTGATATAGAAAAGGTAGAGGCCTGTGGTTGTATAGTGGTCAGCTCTGACAAGAGCAGTGATTCTTGCACCCACCGAAGAGCATCCTGGAGTGGCAAAAGATTTTTGCCCACCTCCTTTTCTACCATATCTTCTAACAAGTCTTGAAGCTCACCATCCATGTGGCTTTCCAGGCTGCAATATACCAGGGTGCTTACTGGACCAGTGCCACTGCCCTGGCCATTTGAAATTGTCCCTAGATGGGGTAAGGGTGAACATTCCCTGACATGGGAGGAACATGGTTGGATTTCTCCTAGGGATTCTGGACCTGTAAAAAAATGAACATAAATAGGATAGAAATGAAAAAAAAGAAAGACAAAATAATGCATAATGAAAACAAGATGGGGGGTAGAGAGACAAACAAGAAATGTATTATTTATTTATTTTATTTTATTTCATTTTATTTTACATTTGTGGACCGGGGTAGTCCAACTGGATACTTGTCCATTTTTAGTGGAGGCCCAGGGAGGAAAGCTCCATACACACATACAGGAAAAACTGTTAAATTAAACAAGTCAAAGCACTGTTACAGATACAATACATAGGATAAAAGTCATTCATTCTGTCATATATAAATCTGATTTTTTATAGAGTAACAATTAGGAAGCAATGTAGGGGTGGCCAAAAGACCTCTTTAGCACATGTCTGTATTGCCAGAGTTATTCAGGATTAGAGCAAGGACATAGCCATTGCCTTTTAAAGTACTGTTTTAGATTTTTTTTAATTGGGTTAGAATGGGTTCTGAAGTAAGCTCAGCAGGAAGTGAGTTCCATATTTTACCAACAGAGTTGGCATATAGAGAGTCTCCAGATGAGTTGTTACTTTTGAGGGTTTGGACTAGTAATTTGTTGGATGAGCGAAGTGTCTTGAGGTTGCTGTAAGGGATGATAATTTTTGTAAGTATGGGTGTGTTTTCAGGTTGGTAGAGAATTTTATGTGCTACTATTAGCTGATTGTACTGAAGCTGGATAGGCAATTCTAGTCATCCTAGATTCTTTAGTTCAGACAGTGGTGTGTTCTGTATGCTGCTCCAGTGGCAAGTCTAGCAATATGATTAAAGCTGTTAGAGAGTTTATTAAGGTCAGACTTACTCAACTTCGTGAAGAGAGAGGATGCATAAAGGAGGGTGGAAGGTAGATGTGTACGGGCAATTACTGTCCTAGCTAGTGGAGTGAGGAAAGGTTTGATCTTGTATAGTGAGCCAAGTTTTTTCTTAACTTTTTTAATAGTTTGACTAATATGCATATCAAACTTGAAGTTATTATCCACTGTTACACCTAGCAGTTTGGTACAGGGATCTGGGACAATGACAGTGCCATTGTTAGATTTTATAGTAAAGGTTGGAGTGGAGGCTTTACGAGTGATGGAGAAAAACAGTAGCTTTGTTTTGTTAGGATTTAATAGGAGACATCAATTACAGAGCCAATTTTTAACAGCATTAAAAACATTTTGTGATAGATTCTGCAGCCTTAAAGGGGAGGTGGCAGAGCAAATCAAAGTGGAGTAATTTGCATATTAAATGCAGGTGACTGTTGGGATGACTGTGTACAGGTCATTAATAAAGACAGAAAATAATAGGGGTCCTAATATAGAGCCCTGAGGGACCCCAAGTGTGATAGGTAGAAGTGAAGATAGTTTGTTCTACCATACTACAGCCTGTTGTCTACCACTCAGATAAGATTTGAACCATTGGATAGCCTGGACATCTAGGAAAATAGTTTTAAGTGTGTGTATGAGTAGTTGGTGGTTGACCATGTCAAAGGCTTTGGAGAGATCAAGAAAGAGGGCAGAAGAAAGCTGATTGTTGTTTTGGTTTTGATTAGTAACACTAGAGAAGGAGAGGAGGGCTGTTGTTGTACTGTGGAATGGTCTGAAACCATGCTGCGAGTTAGCCAGGATATTGTGCTGAATGAGATGGTTCAGGAGTTATTTATGGATGCACTTCTCCATAATTTTAGCCAGGGGTGACAAAATAGCTATAGGTCTGTAATTTGACAGTTCAGTGGAACTGACCCCTTGCGGAGTGGAATTACATGGGATGTCTTCCATATGCAGGGGATAGTGGCTTCTGATATGGTTCTATTGATCAGGATAGAGATCGGGTATGCTATGGCATCTGCAGATTTTTTTAGATACTCAGCTGGGAGAGGATCCGCTCCAAGGGTGGAAGGTTTTAGTCTCTTGATTAGGGCATGGATAAGTGATGTGGAAACTGGTTGAAAGTTAAAGGGGAGTTGAGAACTAGATACGGCGGCATTAGGACTTGGCAACTGAGAGATAGTTGGTTAGCTAGTGACTGGATAGTTTCTGTGAAGAATCTATTAAAGGAATGGAGACAATAAATTGACTCATAATGTAAGAAATCAGCACATTCTTTATTAGTATTGATTTCTTATTTTTATTAAATATTTATTCAGAAAAACATATTCTGGGAAATGGTACTGGAAAGTTGTAAACAATCAGAAAAATATCACTAAGTGGTTATGATTTTTACATTTACAGTCTACTGATAGTTTAGAAATAAGCTGTTGTAACACAAGAAATGGTAACACATTTGAAATATGTAACCAATATGGATTGCACTGCAGTTGTGTACTGAAAACATATCACTTCTTGTATTATATTTGTGCATGACTTACTTCTGGATTTATACTTACAAAACAAATACATAAAAAATATTTATTATTCAGCACATTTCTTTGGGGCAAGAAATCAAAGCAGGCAAAGGACACTCATGGCTTAAAACCAAACAGTTTATTTAGTAGAAAACAGTGCTTTCGCTTCATCAGACATAAAATTCTGTCACAAGCCTAAACATTTTAAACACTGCTAAACCAATCACTGCTAGCAACCTTTTTCCCTCCAATTAAATAATTTGTGGAAACTAAGTGAATAAAAGTAATTTAACACTTTTAACTATGTGGGTAGCAGGACTGTTTCAGCCTTTGTTGATGCAGTTCTGCATTAAATTTTCCAAAACATCAGTATATTTGCAATAGTATGATGAGATGTTTTATGTATGATGCATATTATACTGTTTAATCTCTGCAATATATGCCTTATTTATTATATCTGAAATCTATTATATAAGTTGTGGTTGGAACGCACTAAAAATGTACTTATTTTGCTAAAGTGTTAGGTTACTTTAAATCACTTGGTTTCCGCTAATTATTTAATTGGAGGGAAAAGGGTTGCTAGCAGTGATTGGTTTAATAGTGTTTAAAATGTTTAGGCTTGTGATAGAATCTTATGTCTGATGAAGTGTAGGAGTACTACGCAAAGTGCTTACATATTTTTTACTAAATAAACTGGTTTTATTCTGTGCGTGTCTTTTGGCTGCTTGGATTTCTTGCATTATATGTTTGGAGCCTGGTCTGGACTTTATCTGGTGCAGTGGTTTTGTTTTTGCCTGACATTTCTTTGGGAAATGTTACTTTTTTTTTAAATTTCAGAATCATGCTTGCATACTCGCAAACATCTCTGGTCTAGCTCTTCAGGCATATTTGCTCCTGTGTCTGAAAAAAAAAAACTCATACAACCAAAATTTAAAATAGGCAATCTTTCCCTATTAGACTTAATAATTACAAATACAGAATGTTAGCTCCACAGTAGCACTTCCCCATTCTTTAGTGATCATTGCCCCATAAAATTAAAATTGACACTCCATCTGAGATCCAACTCCATTAATTTCACTCAGAAATAAGACTCACAAAAACAGTACAAACCTAAAATCCAACCCAGTATGGGTCACATCTACTCACCGCCCACCTGCACAGCAAAAATGTATACAAATATTCTTATCATGCATGAAAAATACTGTCCCGTAGTTAGGAGCTTATACAAGACAAATAAAAATCAAATAAAAATTTAATTGTAAGTGCTATCTGGCCTCAGAGATGAAGTTTGGCATCATTTAAAAAATGCCCTAAGCCATAAACCTGAATCATATTCATATGTCTTAACAACATTGTTAAAAAATCTATTAATTGACAAAAAAACACAATTAATCAGAATCCAAAAACATCTCTGCTACTCTACCCAAAACAGTTTTAATAACAAATGAATCTCCTAAGGAGACATAAGCAAAATAAAATCCTCACATCAAATAATACAATCCAAAGCACACTAGGCCAACTCCTCTATTCATTCTATTCAGCCTTTCCCTCTGAATTCTCTAACTTCACATCAGATGGCAACTCCTACTGCAAATGATAATATTCTTCCTCTGTAGCAATCCCTTATCTCTTTTCTACTTCAAACACATTCAAATCAAGGAAACTGAAACTCATCTTGACCAAATTCCTCTCAGTGCTCCAGATGGCTTCAGTAATATGTATCCACAATTTGTTGAAAAATGCAAATATGTCAAGTGCCTCTATAATATATTTACAACCTGGCCATCTACAAAAATATGCCTACCATTTTGAAATTTAATATGGTCAATCCCCTTTCAAAAAGACAAAAACCCAACTTGGCTTCAGACTTCTGAACAATTTGCATACTCCCAATTGTCAGTAAGGTTATCCAAAAGATCATTTACAACTAAATAGCAGAATACCTATTAATATACCACTTCCATTCCAAAAAGCAACATGATTCATGGACTAATCAGAGGGCAGTGACTGCCCTCTGGATAGTGAAAGATGATATCTTACTCAACTTAGAAAAAGGTAACCTCACAGAAGTAGAATTTATAGATCTGACAAAGGCTTTTGGTCTTGCAGATAATTTTTTTGTGGTGCAGCTGCCTTTTATCTATGAGAATTTATTCCACTGCATAAAAATTATCCATGAACTACCTCTCAGGCAGAACCTTCAAACCAGAAATTGCATCCCATCTTCACTTACTAAAGGAATCCCACAAGGATCTCTTCTGACTCCTCTTCTGTTCAACATTTTCACTAGTAAACTATCTCTCAGTCTTCATCATCTTCCCCTCATCATTTATGAATGTGACAAGGCTATTTATATGACGAAATCCTCTTCCTCACACATAAAAAATGCAACTAGAAAATGACCTTCATCCACTCATATTACGGCTAGTAGACATGAACCTACTGTTTAATACCGCAAAAACTAAAGTAATGCTCTTTGGATCCAGCACAATTTATCCAGAGTTCCATGCCCCTGATATCTCAAAGATTGTAACATTCAGACACATGAAGACAGCACCACAATTTAAGTTAGTTTGATCAAAGCTTAATGGTACGGCTTCACACTGACAGCAAATTCTTGGGCCAGATTTGGAAGGAAAGTGTATAGTTTCTATCCTTAAAAGGTAGAACTGCAATTGGCAGAGGTATTCTGCAAACCCAGATTGAATATAGTTTCCCATAAATTGTCTCTGTCTCAAATAAAACTCAAAAGATACTTTTGCTCATCTGTAATAAAATGCTGTATTCATCATTCTAGACCCCCCCCCAAAAAAAAAGAGAAAAAGACTAGGCTTTCTCCTAAGCTCAACTCCTGAAACAGGAGACCTCCCCAAAAAGAGAACATATCATTCTCTACACTCACTTTGTGCAAACTACAGAAACAGGAAATCTTCCCATCTCTTGCACATAGATTTAGTCAAAGAATATTCACTTAAAATCTTACGTCATACCCAAATAAATCAGCCAAACTTCAAATCTCCAAAACCAAATATCTTTGCAACAATCGCAACTTTTCAATTTTAATTCCAAAACTGTGAGAAGGACTTATCAGATATGAAAAAAATGACTTCTTACATTGCATTTTATACCACATTCAAACCACATCTCTAATTAGAAGCTCAAAGCAAATATTAACACCTAAAACTAGCATTACATGACATGTATGTCCAAACTCAAGAAAATGCTAAAGTTGTATAAAATATGAAACATTAGAACACAAGCTCTCATGCTAAACATTGTACCTTTTTAAATCATCTGCAAGAAGCTAATTATTAACTGTACCAATTTAAACTAATGTAACCACACTAGTGTATTTAATATCTGCTATCACATTCTATAGAAATGCTTTACTGTTTGCATCTGGCATATGGATTACTGTTATAACCAGCTGTATTCAATATTACTTCTATTAATAAGACTACTTTTCCATCATGTACAGATATAACTGCTTTTATATCACGATGCTGCATTTACCTGGGTTGAGCCTGGAGTTGGTCCACAAGGAACAGTGGCCAAAAAAAAAAATAAATAAATACTTTCAGTTTCTCAACTATGGGGCTGTCTCATTATGTCATTTTTTTTTCTAAAAGGATCTTTTGCAGTCACTCAGTGCAACTATCCTTCAGATATCATGGAATCTGAATATTTATATCAGTATTCGTAATTATAGAATGCCATGAGATGGAAGAAGGCATCACATTATGAGACAAATATTAACCTTTTTCAACTTTTCTTGAAGGTAATTTTCTTATGTGAATGCCTCCCATAATAAACATTTCAGAATATGGATTTATATGTATTTGACATAAATATAACAACAGATATGATTTATAACTTGTGCAAAATATATTAAAATAACACTATGCAAGTCCTGACTGCAATCCAGTCAACTCAGGTACATTTAGTGAGTGAAATGCTACAACAGCTTGTTTCAGAGAGAGAGAGACTTGCCAAGGTAAAACCTGCAAGCATCTGTTAGGTTGGAAGGCTGTGGGAAGGGGTGTCTAGTAAGAAACCAGAGATGGTCAACAGCATCTAATTTCAAGGGGGGAACTAGAGACTATAAGAGAAGCATCACTTGTGAATGTAGGAGAGAGAACTCCCCACTGCCCAACTTCATGCCCACTACTTTGGGGCATGTGCATATACATTTACTGAAAATAGATAAAAAAAAAAAAACGTACTCTGTATATAACCACTGACCAGCTGGTCTGGCTCTAACTGCCTTAACAATTAGTCATAATCAACTTTTTCTTGCATATCAAACTATGCTGTCTTAGAGAATGAATGCTGTTTCTGCGTGACTTAATGAGGGAGGCTCTTTTTTCTCCACTGTTATGTAACTATGGAGTTAGTATAAAAGTGTTTGCTGGACACGCGGGACCTGCTCCTCATATGGGACTTCTAATGGTTTTACTCTGATGCTTCCACATTGATTGTACAGGAAAAATGCTCTCAATCAGTTTTGATCCAGGAACAACAAATATAGGATATTGGGATATAGATGGATAGCTAGAAAGATAAATGACTAGACAAACAGACAGACAGATATTTTGGGGAGGAGTAAGTATGTTCCCTTTTACTCTTAAAATACAACATTAAATATCTGCACCTGAACTGTGTGACTTATAAGTACAAAATAATGATCATTTTAAGTGCAGTAAACTATACTCATAACTGATGATCAACCATGGAGGGGTTTAAACACTTGACTGTTAAGCAAATATGTCTGATGCACACTTGATGCATCATTACATACAAAATATTTTTAACTAAATTTTTATTTTCTTGATTAACAGACTATGTTAGCAGTATAGGCAGTAACCCAACATGATGGTGCAGAGTGTGCTATTTTGAAATGCACTGGACTTAATGTCATATTGTGCAGATAGGTTCTGTTCACATAAATTGCCACTGATCTGAATGCAATGGCTGTTTTGCAAGGTGGAAGGGAAGGCCCTTTACAGCACTAAAAATAATATTATGATAGCAGTGGTTAGTGTAGTACAACTGTTGTGCTGGAATTGGCAGGTAACAAAAGGGAGATGGTAAAATGAATTAGTATAGCATACTAGCTTTAATGATCTCATTCAGTAGTGTTGCAAAGGAGTTTTTATATTCTCTGAATTCTGATGAACTTGTAATCCATTAACTTAAGTAAGGTATACAGTTCCCTGCATTGGGATGGGAGGGGTAGAGGGCTTGCCTTCACATTTAAAAAGAATGGCAGTAGCATTTTTCTGCTGTTGCCTCTGTTCATGAAATCAGCCTTCTCTTTATGCTTAATATTTTTATCTTTTTTCCAAATTTTGTTTTTCAGTTTTTATGTGTGTGCATATGCTTCAACAGACATTCATCTATAACACTTTTTTTTAATTCCAGTAGCCATACATTTCTCATAGAATTAGATTCTTTATAATCTTTTCCCTTGAGCATTTATTGAAACACTAGCCACAAAGAAACAGAACCCAGAAGGAGAAAAAACATTTTATTAGCATAAAATTAGACTTAAAATAACTCCTATAAAAATAGAACTTGAAATAAAACAGTATTGTAAGCGCTTTTGTTTGAAATAATATTCAGACGTCATCAGACATTGTTCATTAGTGCCATTCATATTTAAATACTGCCAACTAGTTTCTGATTGGTCAATCTCTCATTATTAATCAAACAAATTCAGGTCATTGACCCAAAAAAAAAAACAAAACTTGAACAAACACGGATTACCAAAACCGTAACCAGTCACAATAAGTTTATTGCTCAGACAAGAACAACTAAGCGCTTTCGCCAAGGTAAAAAAACATAACTCTGAGGAAGCCTATGGTTTTTTACCTTGGTGAAAGCGTTTAGTTGTTCTTGTCTGAGCAATAAACTTATTGTGACTGGTTACGGTTTCGGTAATCAGTGTTTGTTCAAACCTCTCATTATTATACAAGAACAAAAAGCCAACATTGACACCCTAGTTGTTTTGCATTCATTGGTTTGTTTTGATTAGTCAATGAAAAAAATGTTTTAATAACCCATTCACACTCCACCTGTTTTTGTACTATGCCAGTCCTACCTCATACATTCAACCTGTAATGAGTATTCACAGACATTAGGAGGACTAAAGCAGACATGTTTAAAGGAGTGAGATGATATTGGGAAGTGGTACTGTATGTTCAGTTTGATAACACACTATGGTTGAAGAGTCTCACACAATGATGCAAGTATACAAATAGCTTAGTCATATAGCTTTCATATGTGCACAGATACAAAGACACCCAACATGCTTAAAGCTCGGAGGCAGAAAGGACAGATTTATGCTAGAAGTGTAAAATGCACATTCTTGATTGCTTTCCTATGATTTGGAAATGTCACATTATGGCCAGATTAGAATAAACTTAGAAAGAATCCACTCCGGGGCACCAATCATATGTTCCCACTTTAAAACAAAGATTTTTAATCTGGGGTGTTTATTGTAGAGGAAAAATATTTCTTTTGAGACTCTTGACTGGCTTTAACAACTCTCCATGTCCTTTATATCACAGACATTTAGATTTTGCAAACACTTTGATCAAGGCAAAGCAAAGGATTGACATGTTTATACACTCAAATTATCTGAGTGTGTGAAAATAAACAGCTACAGCACATCCTACCAGTGATATCTTTTGGAAAATTTGCTTGTTCAGTTTATCATCATCATCATCACAATCATCATCATCATCATCTACATCATTTCCTATTTCATCATGGGCTTGGGTCTTGCATCAACTTTTGCCACCTTTGATTTATAGGCACTCTCCCACCTTCTTTAACAGCCATGCCCAACTGTCATATGTTTTCTCTCATGCAAAGCATCCATCTTCTGGCTGTTTGTCTTTGTCTCTTCTTCCCTTCTTTCTTTCTTTCTTTCTTTCTTTTTCTTCCTTTCTTTATTTCTGTCTTAGTCTAGTATTTGTATTGCATTTTGATTTTGACTAATCTTATTGCAGTGTTAATTACTTCTATTTCCCTTCTGTTTCAAATAAGTCAAATGTTTACCTTCAGTTTTAGAAATCCGGGTGCTGATATTGATTAAGATACTTAATGGTTAATGATCATTGTAATGTGTTGTCTTATGCTATATACTCATGTAGTTTAGATCCATTTGTATCCATATTTGTACTGCCACTCTAATCAAAGTACAGTTGTTTAAGTAAATTACCATAACAGAAGATGTTCAAGTGATCACTGCTGCAGTAGACTTAGCTATGTGGGTTATATCCTGCATAGGATATAGCAGTCGTCCAGTTTCCAGAGCTTCAGTGCATCTTACACACAAATAAACCAGTAGTCAACTTGAGCTGAGATATCTAAGAAGTGAGGTTTGGGTGCCAAGCCATTCAGAGCTTTCATGCCAGCTGACAGGGGGAGACTAAGCCCTGAGATGATACTGTTTGGAAAATGATTTATTTTATTTAAAAATAATTTTTTTAAAAATAAAAATTTTATTAAAAAATAAATTTCCATTTGGTGGCATAAAACAAACACAAAAGCAAGGGGTTTGGAGAGAGGGAGGGAGTGGCTATTGCAGTAGTGATCATTAAAACATCTACACTTATGGTAAGTTTACTTAACACAAATGTATTATATTCTTCATATGGAGCACTGCTGCAGTAGCCTTAGCTATATGGGAAGTTTAAAAGAACTGGGAGGCAGAAGGGGAAGGGAGCCCTTCAAGAATGGTCCTAGCAAAGTCTGTCCTAGACCTGGAGAAGGAATCTAGTTTATTGTGCTTTGTAAATGTATGTACTTAGGACCACGTTGCTACTACTAGAATACTTCTACAATCAATCCCTTTCCAGAAAGCCACAGATGAAGCCAAAGCCCTGGCAGAGTAAACCTTGACCCTGCCCAGAATAGTTTTTTGTGGTTGGAACAATTAAAAGTAATAGCTTTAGACAGCCATTTGGAAATAGTCTTCTTTGACGCAGGTTGTTTTTCTTCTTACCTTTACAAAAAGTGAACAATGGATCAGACGTTCAAAAATATTTCACTCTGTCAAGATACTACGGAGTTGTCTGTGAACATCCAAGTTATGAAGTATCCTCTCTCCCTCACTTTTTTTGGGTTCTGGAAAGAAAACAAGGAGATGTATAAAATGCCTTAAGGTAAACTCAGATACCTCTTTAGGCATAAAAGAAGGATTAGTTTTCAAAGAATCTGCCTCTGTGGAAGATGAAATAAGGTTGACCCACCAAACAACATTGTAACTGTACTATTCCTCATGCAGAAGTCAGAGCAATCAGCAAATGTGCTGTGACTGGAAGAAGGTTTGACTGAGAGGCCAGCACTATTTCATGGCCAAGCCAAAAATGGTGCTCATTTTCCAGGAAAATGTATCAGCAATAGTCAGTAAAATAGGAAATTAGCAAAAAAAAGTATCTTTATAACAGAAAAAAAATCAGGGTAAAAAGTATTTTAAACACATTCTCCAGTCCAAAAAAATAAAACAAACAATTTCTTCACAGAAAAAAGTAGTTTTAAATGTTTAATAACTTTTACCACAAAAGTAAAAAGCTATGCTTGTGTAAAAGTGCACAAAAGTCACAAGACAGTCAAGAAAAAATATTTTTCCTAGCTTAAAAGTACTTGCTTTTCAGAAAAAAAGTAACGTCTCTAAGTAGGAATGTAATGTGGAAAGGTTTTCCTCAAAGAAAAGTTATCTGCCCAGCAATGGCAGTGTTAGCAGAAAATCAATCCTTGAAAGCCCACAAAGAAGTTTGTATCTCATTGGCAGGAAACCTCTGCTCAACTAATAGTTTGGACATGTGGAAGATGCCCTGAAGATCTGGAAGCTGGCCGGCTGTTATATTTTATGCAGGATATTACCCATAGCTAAGGCTGCTGCAGCAGTAATCCATCTGAAAAACTTTCATGGTTATGAGTAATCTCTTTATTATATTTGCTACCTTATATAACCAGGAAAGTTGTTTGTAAAAACTGAAAAACAAAGATGCAAAAACATGGTTTCAGAACCCTGCAAGTTAACTTGGAAGCACTCTGCCGTTACTCTACTTTATTCCCATAATTTTGTAACAACATACATCCTATGAGACACCTCGGTATCTCTTTAAATGAGACCATTGTCAAAAGAAGGAAGTAGAATTCTAGTCATGGTACATCTGGAAGATTCTAGGTGTTGTTGGACTTTTCATAAAAAAGATGTTACTTTATTTGCAGCATATACAATCGTATACCACAACAATGTAAACAGTGCCAGAACGGGTATCACGATTTATCCTGGAAACAGTCATGGGCTAAAATCAGTAAATCAGTTGGGATTTGTAGTTTTCAACAAACCCTAGTATTCAGTAGAATCTTCAATACTCAAAATAATTTTCCAAGCAGTTTGTTCATTTTTTACAGTAGCAAGAAAATGTTTTTCGAAGCTAGTGATCGACACAATGAAAAAGACCTCATTATTAGCTTGTTCCCAAGTTGCTAAATTAAACACTATGGTTGTCAGACCTGACCAAAATTGTAATTTCCCTAGCGGCTTATGCATCTCATAATTAAAGACACTTTCTTACACACACACACACACACATTTTTTTTTCTACTTGTGTATGATTTTATTCAGTTGAGCAATACCTCTATTTGCTGAGCAAATGTTTCTGGGGGAGTGCACATGGCTAATTAGCATTAACCACTTACCCAGATTTATCCACAAGACTGTTCTCCAATCTGAGGCCTCATTGGAGGTGTGAAAACCTCATCAACAAAATGGCCTATTAAATTGAAATGCTTAGTTTAATGTGGAAACCTTCCAACATAAGGCTTCCACATCATTTTAAGTTTTTCTCAGTCCCAAGGAAAATGTTTTGATGTGTTGTACTTCAGGTAAAGTTCTGTTACCATTGCATCATCAACCAATGTAAATACAAAACTGCATAAATAGTGGATATTACAAAGTAATTTCAATGACCAAAATACAGCAGTTATTATATATGCAGTATATCAAACTCAGCCTTGCTTAAAGTGCATTGAGAAAACAACTTGCTAAAAAAGTAATGCAATGTAATAAATAATCACAAAACGTCTTGACATATGGAAGAAAATGAGGTAAGAAAAGAAAAATAGGAAGGACATGCAGTGTGGACATGCTAAGAAAAGTCCTAGAAGCAACTCAATAAATAATGAACGAACACCAACCAAATAAAAATCTGGACGCCGACACTGAAGAATCACTGCTCGTCCTGGTGATGAAATATGTTAGTTTATTGTAACTCCACACGAAACAAAAGACAGGGTTTAGCGCTTTCAACTGTTGTACACAGTCTTCATCAGAACAACATACTGCTAGTATTCTACTGCTTAAATACTCTACTTTTTTGAACTTAATTGAATAATTGCTCTAGTTGCCGCCAAAAACTCTAAAGACATACTAGTCACAATAGTTGATCAAGGATATCTACAATTTACCCTTTACTATGTATAGGTAACACATACATTGACTACTAATACAAAATAACATAGGTTGTAACTTACCTACTCTAATACATCCTGCCGTTTATCATAGATCTCATAATATACATACTATTTAATAAAATAATCCCCCTACTATATTTAATATATAAGTCCATCTAAAACTATCAAACTATTGCATGTATATATATATATTGAATACTAAAATACTATTGTAAAAATCATAAAATAAAAGTTGATATTAAAATATCATATACAGTTACTAAACATAAAAGCAAAATGTTTCACTACCACCTTATACATATCCACAACATGCATATCTTCAGAATTGTTTAGTTGCATGTGATCAAATATACTAATAACAGAGTCACATCATCTTGTCTAAAATCCATTATGTAAATGTGCATAACTACATCTACGCATCCCTTAATACGTAGTGATTGTTTATTGTACACAAAATACAAGATACCTAATGCAAGATACATAATGTCAGGTGCTGTAGATGTATCAAACCTATACCTTTTCAAACTCACTTATAATAAGGCTAAAATGGTTTTATACTGACAAAATCATTAAGACCAGGTTTGCGGGTGGAATCTGTCAGGATCTGCCATCTACTTTCTCTTGCTGCCAACTCCATTTTCCAATTCCCTCCAAGTGGTGTAATGAAAACCTGATCAATGATAGCAAATGTAAAACCATGTTCTGTCCCTTGCTCCATAATGTGCCTATATAATGCATTCTTACTATCACTTTTCTGTATCCGGTATAGGTGTTCATATACACGCTTCTTCAATTGTCTTTCCGTTTTACCGATATAGTGGGCATTGCACTGTGTGCAATTGGCTATATACACTACCCCTTTTGAACAGCAATTCCCGGTTTTACATCTAATAAACGTTCGATTGATATCATCTAACCTGATGGTGTTGGCTGTGTTAATATATTTGCATTGTTTGCACCTTCCACATTTTTTGGTTCCCTTATGTGTATCTACTTCATCCTTTCTATGGCTAGCCCTCTCCAACAGTCGTTTAATATTGGGCCTTTATATACACATTTAGGTAATTTATCCCATCTTTTTTCTTTGTCCATGGAGACTAATATTGCCCAATGTTTCTCTAAAATTTCTTTGACCAAATGTGTGTAAGGTGTATATGTAAGTACGCACACTCTTCCCTGGAGTTCGCTTTGGTCCTTCTGTTTTGTCATTCATTCTATAACATCCTAATAATGGTGGATATCTTTGTCCCCATTGACCTTCTACATATTTGATAACTTCATTAACCATTTTCTTTGGATAGGCACGATCTAAAAATAATTCTCTAATATAGTTAAGTTCTGCCACCATTATGGTCCTTGTGGAGGACATCCTGGCTGCCCGAATACATTGTCCTTTCACTATATGTCTGAACACATGTGGAGGGTGGCTACTACTGAAATGTATGTAGTCATTCGAGAATGTGGGCTTACGGTATAACTTGGAAATAAAACCCACATCATCATGACTAATTAATACATCCAAAAATGCTATTTCAGTGTTACTGTAACTATGTGTGAATTTTAAAAAGCTAGTAGTATTGTTTATGTATATCATAAATTCCTCAATTTTTTCCACTGGACCATTCCACAAGATAAAAATATCATCCAGGTACCTTGCATAGTAAGAGATGTTAGAAAAAAATGTGCTGTTAAATACATGTTCTAACTCCCATTCGAGCATGACCAAATTTGCAAAAATGGGAGCACACGCTGCTCCCATGGCCACACCCTTAATCTGTTTAAAAAATTCACCCTGGAATGCTATATAGTTATGGTCCAGTACAAGCCCCATCATATCACAAATTAAAGAAATCTTATTCCATGTGAGACCTGAGTGTTTCCTTAAGCTGTTAGCAAAAAATTCCAGGCCCTCATCTTTAGGTATGCTGGAAAATAAATCCTGGACGTCTATGGTAAGATAAATTGTATCTGAATGCCATTTGTCTCTGGTTAAATCACCCAAAAATCTCCAGGAGTCTTTCATGATATGAGGGATGGATTTATAAACATTTTTGAGCCATCCGTCTATGAGTTTCCCTATGTTAAAGGTTTTAGAACGAGAGCCTGAAACTATGGGGCTTAAATGGGGATTCTTCAAACACTTATGTATTTTTGGTATACCCACCATCTTGGCCAGAACTGGATAATCGACCTTAAGAAATGAATAGGTATCATTACATATCCTGTTATCAATCAAATATTCTTCTATAACCAAATCTATTCTTTTATACCCAGTGTTGATTTGGTTAATAGAGATGTTCTCATAATTTCCTGATTCGTAAAAAATACTGTGTAAAGCCTCATTATATTCTCTAGTGTAGTATATTACTGCTCCACCGCCCTTGTCGGGCTTCATGATTCTAATGTCATTCATACCCATCAGTGCAGATAATGCTTCTCTCTCCAATGCTGGGAGATTATCTGTAAGGTTATTTTTTGTTCTCTTTACATTTTTATACATCCAGTATACATCATTGCATACCAGTTTCTCATAATTCAACACTTGCTGGTTATTATCAGGAATGAAGGTACTTTTCTTCCTAAGGTCAGTTCCTGCTATACCTATCGGTCCCTTCTCATTATTTCTGTTATTGTCAAAATGTGCTGCCAAATTTAGTCTTCTGCAAAACATTTTGATCTCCTTGATATTGTCCACTAATTGCAGCCCGGTAGCTGGTATATACTTCATACCCTTACTCAAAAGTGACCCCATTTCATGGTTAACCTTCACCTCTGTATAGTTATACACCTTAAATCCTTCAAAACAATGATCTTAGGATATATGTTGACTACATTGTTTTCCGTAGGGCTATCTCTATATTGGTATGACTGCTAATTGCTGTCTTAATACAATTGTGTGTTTGTCCCTCTACTTCTTTGTCTTCGTGGTGTAACTGGTCAACCTTATCACTGTTTCCACATTCAATCCTACCAGTCGGTATGATAAACTTTCCATTTTCATAAGTATCATTTATCGCTGCCTGTTGATGTTCCGTGCTGGAAAAATCTTCCCCCCTGAAAATTTTCTTCCCTTATATTCGTTCTAGTGGATTTTCTCCTGGGATGAAAATTACTAACATCATTGTTGGGGTCCCTATATGCTGGCCAAACATATGCCCTGTTACTGTTATATAATTCCAAGTCACGTGTAATCTTTCTATTCTTTCTCTCCATAATAGTCTGAATTTTGTTATCAGCTATTACATACTGTTTCATGTATAATTCCTTCCATATGTCATATTCTTTGTGACTAGTAATCATATTATTAATACTCTCTAATTCATTAGCCAACTTAATAAGTTTTTCATCCAAATGCTTAATAACTGTTTTAATATATGCAAACCCAAAACTATCGAATAATTCATTAAAATCCTTCATGATGTCACTTCCATATTTAATACCTAGTGGCAGTTTGAAAAATCTCATGCCCTTAGGTACTATCTTTAGTTTGAGACACTTGGATAAATAACTGCAGTCTAATTTAGTGTTTTTATATGATACCAATTTCTTACCAAAATCAAATATCAATTCCTTTACTGAAGAATGCATCATACTTATCTTATTACATTTGTTGTTTACAAATCCTGTATCCGCATCACAAAAAACAAAACTATCCTCTAGAAACTGCACCATCATCTCATCTTCCGTGCAGCCCCTAATATCACATTTATTATTATTAATATTACAGTCTGAAACATGTCCATTGGGTTGCATAAAACTTTTGGTCTACGTGGGCTGGAAAATCATGTATAAAAGTCTGCGTAACAGTACCTTTTGGGGCCACCACGGCCTTAGATTTTCCTTTACCCTAGGTTTTCACTGTAGTATATTCCTTCGACGGGCTCCATTACCCATTGTCTCTTGCCGAGCCCTGCTGAAACTAAAGTCAAATGTAAAGTCCTGGTCTAAGATGTTACCAGGGTATTCACTGCATATTTCTGCATCTCCATGACTGATGATATCAATTCCATCGAACCCATTTCCTTTACGTTTGTCCGGTAAATCAATAACAGAATCTGCATTACCATATGTCCTAGAATCAACATCCATATCTCTAAGTCCCTTTGGAAAACCGCGATCTGGTGTTTGTAGTGCGTTACTTTCTAGATGTCCTGGAGATGTTGTCGAGTCATCAGGGCGACATTCATTGCGATTATCCAACATCATCGCTTCCTTTGGCGTCGTACCTCTGTCTTCCGTAATAGGTCCTACGACCCTTTTGAAAACTTTCCCTTTGTAGCATTTGCGGTTACCAACCCGGTAACCAAATCCAGCAATCTGTGCACCTCCCTTGTAGGGACGTAAGATCAGCTCTTAAAGAGCTATTTCATCTTTAGACAATAAAGCAGCTGGGGATTCCTCTTGGTCAGCCATCCTTGAATCAACTCAATAAATAATGAACGAACACCAACCAAATAAAAATCTGGACGCCGACACTGAAGAATCACTGCTCGTCCTGGTGATGAAATATGTTAGTTTATTGTAACTCCACGATACAAAAGACAGGGTTTAGCGCTTTCAACTGTTGTACACAGTCTTCATCAGAACAACATACTGCTAGTATTCTACTGCTTAAATACTCTACTTTTTTTAACTTAATTGAATAATTGCTCTAGTTGCCGCCAAAAACTTTAAAGACATACTAGTCACAATAGTTGATCAAGGATATCTACAATTTACCCTTTACTATGTATAGGTAACACATACATTGACTACTAATACAAAATAACATAGGTTGTAAATTACCTACTCTAATACATCCTGCAGTTTATCATAGATCTCATAATATACATACTATTTAATAAAATAATCCCCCTACTATATTTAATATATAAGTCCATCTAAAACTATCAAACTATTGCGTGTATATATATATATTGAATACTAAAATACTAAGTTCAAAAAAGTAGAGTATTTAAGCAGTAGAATACTAGCAGTATGTTGTTCTGATGAAGACTGTGTACAACAGTTGAAAGCGCTAAACCCTGTCTTTTGTATCGTGTGGAGTTACAATAAACTAACATATTTTATCACCAGGACGAGCAGTGATTCTTTAGTGTCGGCGTCCAGATTTTTATTTGGTTGGTGTTAGTTCATTATTTATTGAGTTGATTCAAGGATGGCTGACCAAGAGGAATCCCCAGCTGCTTTATTGTCTAAAGATGAAATAGCTCTTTTAAGAGCTGATTTTACATCCCTACAAGGGGAGGTGCACAGATTGCTGGATTTGGTTACCGGGTTGGTAACCGCAAATGCTACAAAAGGGAAAGTTTTCAAAAGGGTCGTAGGACCTATTACGGAAGATGCAGAGGTACGCACGCCAAAGGAAGCGATGATGTTGGATAATCGCAATGAATGTCGTCCTGATGACTCGACAACATCTCCAGGACATCAGGAAAGTAACGCACTACAAACACCAGATCGCGGTTTTCCAAAGGGACTTAGAGATATGGATGTTGATTCTAGGACATATGGTAATGCAGATTCTGTTATTGATTTACCGGACAAACGTAAAGGAAATGGGTTCGATGGAATTGATATCATCAGTCATGGAGATGCAGAAATATGCAGTGAATACCCTGGTAACAGCTTAGACCAGGACTTTACATTTGACTTTAGTTTCAGCAGGGCTCGGCAAGAGACAATGGGTAATGGCGCCCGTCCGAAGGAATATACTACAGTGAAAACCTATGGCAAAGGAAAGTCTAAGGCCGTTGTGGCCCCAAAAGGTACTGGTACACAGACTTTTATACATGATTTTTCCAGCCCACGTAGACCAAAAAGTTTTATGCAACACAATGGACATGTTTCAGACTGTAATATTAATAATAATAAATGTGATATTAGGGGCTGCACGGAAGATGAGATGATGGTGCAGTTTCTAGAGGATAGTTTTGTTTTTTGTGATGCGGATACAGGATTTGTAAACAACAAATGTAATAAGATAAATATGATGCATTCTTCAGTAAAGGAATTGATATTTGATTTTGGTAAGAAATTGGTATCATATAAAAACACTAAATTAGACTGCAGTTATTTATCCAAGTGTCTCAAACTAAAGATAGTACCTAAGGGCATGAGATTTTTCAAACTGCCACTAGGTATTAAATATGGAAGTGACATCATGAAGGATTTTAATGAATTATTCGATAGTTTTGGGTTTGCATATATTAAAACAGTTATTAAGCATTTGGATGAAAAACTTATTAAGTTGGCTAATGAATTAGAGAGTATTAATAATATGATTACTAGAAACAAAGAATATGACATATGGAAGGAATTATACATGAAACAGTATGTAATAGCTGATAACAAAATTCAGACTATTATGGAGAGAAAGAATAGAAAGATTACACGTGACTTGGAATTATATAACAGTAACAGGGCATATGTTTGGCCAGCATATAGGGACCCCAACAATGATGTTAGTAATTTTCATCCCAGGAGAAAATCCACTAGAACGAATATAAGGGAAGAAAATTTTCAGGGGGGAAGATTTTTTCCAGCACGGAACATCAACAGGCAGCGATAAATGATACTTATGAAAATGGAAAGTTTATCATACCGACTGGTAGGATTGAATGTGGAAACAGTGATAAGGTTGACCAGTTACACCGCACGAAAGACAAAGAAGTAGAGGGACAAACACACAATTGTATTAAGACAGCAATTAGCAGTCATACCAATATAGAGATAGCCCTACGGAAAACAATGTAGTCAACATATATCCTAAGATCGTTGTCTTTGAAGGATTTAAGGTGTATAACTATACAGAGGTGAAGGTTAACCATGAAATGGGGTCACTTTTGAGTAAGGGTATGAAGTATATACCAGCTACCGGGCTGCAATTAGTGGACAATATCAAGGAGATCAAAATGTTTTGCAGAAGACTAAATTTGGCAGCACATTTTGACAATAACAGAAATAATGAGAAGGGACCGATAGGTATAGCAGGAACTGACCTTAGGAAGAAAAGTACCTTCATTCCTGATAATAACCAGCAAGTGTTGAATTATGAGAAACTGGTATGCAATGATGTATACTGGATGTATAAAATGTAAAGAGAACAAAAAATAACCTTACAGATAATCTCCCAGCATTGGAGAGAGAAGCATTATCTGCACTGATGGGTATGAATGACATTAGAATCATGAAGCCCGACAAGGGCGGTGGAGCAGTAATATACTACACTAGAGAATATAATGAGGCTTTACACAGTATTTTTTACGAATCAGGAAATTATGAGAACATCTCTATTAACCAAATCAACATTGGGTATAAAAGAATAGATTTGGTTATAGAAGAATATTTGATTGATAACAGGATATGTAATGATACCTATTCATTTCTTAAGGTCGATTATCCAGTTCTGGCCAAGATGGTGGGTATACCAAAATACATAAGTGTTTGAAGAATCCCCCATTTCGCCCCATAGTTTCAGGCTCTCGTTCTAAAACCTTTAACATAGGGAAACTCATAGACGGATGGCTCAAAAATGTTTATAAATCCATCCCTCATATCATGAAAGACTCCTGGAGATTTTTGGGTGATTTAACCAGAGACAAATGGCATTCAGATACAATTTATCTTACCATAGACGTCCAGGATTTATTTTCCAGCATACCTAAAGATGAGGGCCTGGAATTTTTTGCTAACAGCTTAAGGAAACACTCAGGTCTCACATGGAATAAGATTTCTTTAATTTGTGATATGATGGGGCTTGTACTGGACCATAACTATATAGCATTCCAGGGTGAATTTTTTAAACAGATTAAGGGTGTGGCCATGGGAGCAGCGTGTGCTCCCATTTTTGCAAATTTGGTCATGCTCGAATGGGAGTTAGAACATGTATTTAACAGCACATTTTTTTCTAACATCTCTTACTATGCAAGGTACCTGGATGATATTTTTATCTTGTGGAATGGTCCAGTGGAAAAATTGAGGAATTTATGATATACATAAACAATACTACTAGCTTTTTAAAATTCACACATAGTTACAGTAACACTGAAATAGCATTTTGGATGTATTAATTAGTCATGATGATGTGGGTTTTATTTCCAAGTTATACCGTAAGCCCACATTCTCGAATGACTACATACATTTCAGTAGTAGCCACCCTCCACATGTGTTCAGAAATATAGTGAAAGGACAATGTATTCGGGCAGCCAGGATGTCCTCCACAAGGACCATAATGGTGGCAGAACTTAACTATATTAGAGAATTATTTTAGATCGTGCCTATCCAAAGAAAATGGTTAATGAAGTTATCAAATATGTAGAAGGTCAATGGGGACAAAGATATCCACCATTATTAGGATGTTATAGAATGAATGACAAAACAGAAGGACCAAACGAACTCCAGGGAAGAGTGTGCGTTACATATACACCTTACACACATTTGGTCAAAGAAATTTTAGAGAAACATTGGGCAATATTAGTCTCCATGGACAAAGAAAAAAGATGGGATAAATTACCTAAATGTGTATATAAAATGGCGCCCAATATTAAACGACTGTTGGAGAGGGCTAGCCATAGAAAGGATGAAGTAGATGCACATAAGGGAACCAAAAAATGTGGAAGGTGCAAACAATGCAAATATATTAACACAGCCAACACCATCAGGTTAGATGATATCAATCGAATGTTTATTAGATGTAAAACCGGGAATTGCTGTTCAAAAGGGGTAGTGTATATAGCCAATTGCACACAGTGCAATGCCCACTATATCGGTAAAACGGAAAGACAATTGAAGAAGCGTGTATATGAACACCTATACCGGATACAGAAAAGTGATAGTAAGAATGCATTATATAGGCACATTATGGAGCAAGGGACAGAACATGGTTTTACATTTGCTATCATTGATCAGGTTTTCATTACACCACTTGGAGGGAATTGGAAAATGGAGTTGGCAGCAAGAGAAAGTAGATGGCAGATCCTGACAGATTCCACCAAGAAACCTGGTCTTAATGATTTTGTCAGTATAAAACCATTTTTAGCCTTATTATAAGTGAGTTTGAAAAGGTATAGGTTTGATACATCTACAGCACCTGACATTATGTATCTTGCATCAGGTATCTTGTATTTTGTGTACAATAAACAATCACTACGTATTAAGGGATGCGAGATGTAGTTATGCACATTTACATAATGGATTTTAGACAAGATGATGTGACTCTGTTATTAGTATATTTGATCACATGCAACTAAACAATTCTGAAGATATGCATGTTGTGGATATGTATAAGGTGGTAGTGAAACATTTTGCTTTTATGTTTAGTAACTGTATATGATATTTTAATATCAACTTTTATTTTATGATTTTTACAATAGTATTTTAGTATTCAATATATATATATACATGCAATAGTTTGATAGTTTTAGATGGGCTTATATATTAAATATAGTAGGGGGATTATTTTATTAAATAGTATGTATATTATGAGATCTATGATAAACGGCAGGATGTATTAGAGTAGGTAATTTACAACCTATGTTATTTTGTATTAGTAGTCAATGTATGTGTTACCTATACATAGTAAAGGGTAAATTGTAGATATCCTTGATCAACTATTGTGACTAGTATGTCTTTAGAGTTTTTGGCGGCAACTAGAGCAATTATTCAATTAAGTTAAAAAAAGTAGAGTATTTAAGCAGTAGAATACTAGCAGTATGTTGTTCTGATGAAGACTGTGTACAACAGTTGAAAGCGCTAAACCCTGTCTTTTGTATCGTGTGGAGTTACAATAAACTAACATATTTCATCACCAGGACGAGCAGTGATTATTCAGTGTCGAAGTCCTAGAAGCAGACAACAAAACCATTACTGTAAAACAAAGATATAATTGTAATTCTTGCGGGTTGGTTTATCCACATGATCAAGTTTCTACATAGGAAAAACTTTTAGAAAGTTAATGAAGAGGCTATATCCTACATGAACTTAGGCAGGAGCTTGCAGCACTATTAGGCACCCTATTCAACCAAAGCCTAAGTACCAGCTTCATCCCGGCTGAGTGGAGGACAGCCACTGTCATCCCTTTGCACAAAGGCGGAGTGTCCACTGATCCAGGAAATTATAGACCCATCAGCCTAACTAGCCTGATCTGCAAGGACATGGAAGAGATTATCAGGGAACTCATTAACAAGGACATTGGCAACCTCCAAACACTCAATCCCACACAGTTTGGCTTCATCAAGGGGAGGTCATGTCTGTTAAATTTGGTCAACTTCTTTGAGACAGTCAGCAAAGCCATGGATGAGGGGAGGATGGTACACACTGCCTACATTGACCTGGCCAAAGCCTTTGATGCTATTCCCCACTCAGGCATAATAGATAAGCTGTCCCAACTAGCCAGCAATCCATAGGTTACCAGATGGGTAACTAACTGACTTACTGATAGAACTCACCTAGTCAAAATAAGGGAAGCCACCACAAGCAGTAGACCCGTAATGAGCGGTGTACCCCAGGGTTCTGTCTTGAGGCCTCTGTTATTTGGGATATTGTTTTCTGAGGTGCAGGGCAAAACCAATGGCCTATGGCTGATCAGGTTTGCAGATGACTGCATGCTGGGTGTTGTCATCAATTCACCTAGTGATGTGGACATCCTCCAAGAGGGTGTCACCCAAACAAGTGGCTGGTGGCAGAAACATGGCCTCAAGCTGAATACCAAAAAATGCATCATCATCTCCTTTGGGGAAAGTGATGTCCCCACAAATTATCACATTAATAACAACGTCCTAAGCACGCAATCAGTCGTGAGGGATTTGGTCACCAAGGTTGATAGCAACCTGACTTTTGACCACTATGTCGCTTCAATTGTAAGGAAAGCTTTATACATGGCTTACCTCGTAAGTAAGGATATCTCATCCAGGGACAAGGAGTTCATAGCCCTGTATTCTTCCCTTATAAGGCCCATTATTGAGTTCAATGCCCCTTTCGGCATGTACCTCACAAAGTACATGCAGCAACTGGAAAGACCACAGAGGTTCCTCACCAGGAGAATCTAGGGCCTCAAAAATCTACCATACACAGATAAGCTAAAAGCCCTATCCCTCTACTCAGTTTCATACAGACTTCTCAGAGGTGACCTCTGTCTGGCATACAAGGCGATCTCGGACCTCGCCTTGATGGGACTGCTGTATATCCGCAAGTCAAACTCCACTTAAGTAAATCACACACGCAGCCTCAAGCTGGTTTGAGGCATCAATGGGACTTGTTGGTGGGACAGATTTGTGTCCCAGAGACTCTCCCGTCTGTGAAACACACTCCCTCTCCACATCAAGTAGAGTACCTCTTTACCCCTTTTTAAGTGCAACATGGATAACTGGATGGGAAATAGAAAATACATCCCTGGGATTCCACCTGTGTCCCTGCTGGATAGCAGCATCAGTTGCTGACATGTCTAAAGATGGGCTAAACTCTTGGCTAGGCTTATAAGGGCCTCCGGATAGCCTAGTAATTTCCTATAATCCTATGATCCTATGATTTATGAACAGATGTTGGCTATTAGAAAGAAGGATGAGAGTAATGTTTTAGCCAATCATTCAATAGTATGCCAAGACTTTAGAAAGTTCAAATTCTTTGTTTTGGATAGTGTAAACTTGAATAGTTTACATGAAAATTTCGACACACTTTTTGAATGGTGAGAAGCCGAATGACAAGTTTGGCTTGCCACAGATAAAAAACCTGGGCTCAGTGAATTTGTAAATTTAAAATGCTTTCTGCTGGCACAAAGACTATAGAATACATTTCTAACATTCTGTTTTATTTAAATGCTTTTGTACATCTGCTAGTTTTGAAAATGTTTCACACATCTTTGAGGTGTGTATGGTTTTAAATGAATACTATGAGATTATTTCATTGAGATGAATGAACTGCATTTAATTGGGTTATGTGAACATATGATCACTTTTAACTTCATTCACAATTTAATGCTTTTGATTTGGTGACAAAGTCACATGATTTTAGATGCACATATTTTAAAATTGCTGAAATTGTTGTATCACTTGTTTCTGAGGAAGTTCTATTAAAGAAAAGGATGGAAGTGCTAAAATTAATTTAGTCTAGGACTGTTATTCCAGTATCTAAATGTTTTGGTTTATACTAAGAAAAGTCAGTAGAATAATTAAAATAGCAAAAGAGACATAAAGGAAACAAGGTAATCAGTATAAGGATGATGATTCAAATAGATTCATGATAAAGGTCAGTGAGACAGTAACTATGATAAGGAATTAGTGTGGGGGCACTCCATGAAGATTGTCTTTGTGCTTGACTTGCACTTTATAACATTGTATAAGCTTGAGCACTGCATAGAATTCCACCTCCAAAAATTATTCCATCCTTCAACAACCATATAGTTAATTTAAGCTTTTCCTGCATCAAAAATGACTAACACAGGTCTTCTTCATCAAATAATCTTTTTTTTTTCTGCATTTACCATTTGCAACAAATACTTGGATATGTTATATATTTTTTCTTCCACAGTCCTTTTACCTGCTATGTTCTGTGTTTGCTATGAGGTTGCTTGCATTTCTGCTTTGGAGGTCTCGGTTAGGTTGGGCAGATTTTTATTGAGAGCCTCCACGAATGTAGCCATGTGTTTTGTGCTTCTATGTGCGTGCTTTGGTGGTGTAGGTTTTGAGGGACTATGTAATGTGTGGTGTGGTGCAAGTATTTACCTTCTCCTCTTGACTGTCTAGTCCAGTCTTCGGTGAAGAGAGGTTTGCTTCCAATTTGGCTATATAAGTGCATCTCTCACAGGTTGTAGTGTTGGGTGGTAGGAGGAGAGGGTTGTCTGTGTACATGAGGCAATTGCTGCATTGCCCCAAGATGCCCAGATTCATCAGGTAGACAGGAGAAATCACCGGGAGTTGACCTTTAGACATGCCTGGATAGGTGCTTATTTATTAAGTACTAAAAACTGTTTTCCTCTAGACAAGTGAGTAAAGTTGAGTGCTGTAGTAATTTGTAGCTTATTTAGTGCTTACAACGAGTTCTGAACAAGTGCTGAGCTGAGCTCAAAGAAACAGATTTGAGTGCTAAAACTAAAAAGCTGGCTAGTTGCAAAGGAAAATTTGAAGAGCAGACTTTATAGTGCTGGGAATAGGAGGAGGCTCTGGAGCTTACAAACAGTCCTGGATACAGCAAAGCTGTATCTGGACTAGACTTGTTACAGGAAAGGGGGGAAACAAGCTTAGATTTTTTTTCAGTAAAGTGGAAATGGAGAAAGCTGGAACAGAAGTTAATTCAAGGTTAAGAATCTGAGTGGGTTGGCCTTCACAAATGTTATCTCTCTATTAGATTGAATGAACTAATGACACTAGACTGGGAGGAGTGTCCCAGATCAAATATACAGTATGGGTGGGCAACTGCAAAGCCAACAAGTATAAGAACACCACAACTATAGGGAGGGGGTTGGGAGTTGTAACCACTAAATGAAAGTTTTAAACAGATCAAGGAGCAAGCAGACTCTAGAGAATGCTTTTAACTGCAAACAGACTAGACTTGAAGACAGAAACCTCAAAAAATCAAAAATGCACTGAAAAGTACTAGTATTTTCCCTTTTTGTTCATCAAGAAATATACAAGAGTTAAATGCTTCTATGGGTTCCTTTCCAGCATCATGCAGGAATACCATCCTGATTCTTCTTGAACTTTTCAGCTGATCAACTTGCACGGAGGAATCAATCAAATTAATGGATTCATTGACCCTTACCATGCTATATCTCATTCCACACTTTCTGACCCCAAAATGAGGTTGTAAAGACTAGGGGTTGTGGAGTCTCTATTTTCATTAAAGATAAGCACACCTCCAGACTTGTTTACCAGCATGATGCACTGGAATTACTCCAGGTGCAATTGACAGTTGGCAAGACACCAATCCAACTTATAGTCAGCTATAGACCCACCTCCATGTCTCAGCATACCCACTCCTCCTACCTTGACCTACTTGACTCCATCAAAATACCCCTTAACACCCTGATCCTTGGTGACTTCAACTACCCCACCATAGACTGGGTGAACTATTACTGCACTAATGCACTCACCCAATGATTCCTTGACTTCATCAACTCTAATGCACTAGACCAGCTGGTCTCATCCCCCACAAGGGGAGATAACATACTGGACTTGGTTCTCACCAACATGGGTGACCACTGCACCATTCTCTGGTGAGATCAGATCATCAGTCTGTCTCATTCAAAGTTTCTATCCCACCCAACCCCTCCTCAGCCATAACCAGGCTAGAAACTTCTCAAAAGCTGACTACACCCTCCTAAGGGAGGGTATCAGCAGCTTCACACCACCGCCCCCCTCAGAAGATGCAGATAACTTTGCTGAACAGTACACCAGTGCAGTATACAAGCACCTGTACAACTGGATTCAGCTATACCCAACAGAACTAAAACCTGCTCCTCAAGGAAACACAAACCTGCCTGGTGGACATCCTCTATCAACAGGCTTTACAACAAAAAGAAGAAACTGTTGTCCAAGGGTAAAAAGGAACAAATTCCAAATTGGAAAATCTCCCTTCTCTGCCTCAACAAGCAAATTAGATCACTTGTGAAAAACTCCAAAGCCAATTATGAGTTGAAACTAGCCTCTGAAACAAAGGGAAACCTTCTTCAGTTACATTAGGAACCTCCATGACAAAGCCCAAGTTTGTTCTGAATTAGTACTTAATGGTACCACTTACACTGATCCTGCTGACTTAGCCAGCCTATTAGCTAATAAGTTCAGCGCAAACTCCACCCCCTTATCACCCCACAAAGGCCCAGTCGACATCCCCAATACTTGCCCCACACCTCACATCTCCATAGATCAAGTGTTAAAGACCCTATCCAAGGCAAAGAACACAGCTTCCATGGGACCTGATAATATCCCAGGCTATATTCTGCAACATCTCCAGCAAGAACAAGCTTCATCACTGAGCACCCTATTCAACCACAGCCTAATTACAGGCTTCATTCAAGCAGAGTGGAAGACCGCTGTTGTTATCCCCTTTCACAAAGGTGGTGCCACTACTGACCTGGGACGCTATCGTCCCATTAGCTTGACAAGTCTGATCTGCAAAGCCACAGAGTGTATTATTATGGATCTCATAAACAAGGACACAGGCAATCTCCAAACACTTGACACCACCCAATTCGTATTTGTCAGGGGCAGATCTTGCCTACTGAACCTAGATGATTTCTTCGAGACTGTCACCAAGACCCTAGATGAGGGAAAGTCAGTACATACAACTTACCTTGACCTGGCCAAGGCCTTTGACACAATTCCCCACTCAGGCATCATTGAAAATCTAACACAACTTGGTGTTAATCCCTATCTCATCAGATTGGTGGCCAACTGGCTAACAGATAGGACCTACAAGGTCAAAATAGGTGCCACCACCTCCAACAGCAGACCTGTTACTAGTGTTGTTCCCCAGAGATCTGCCCTGGGATCCCTACTGTTTGGCATCTACTTCTCAGAGGTCCAGGCAAAGACCAAGGGCCTGTGGCTGACCAAGTTTGCAGATGACTGTAAGTTGGGTGCCATCATTGACTCCGCAAATAACATTGCAAGAGGGTCTCACAGTAACAAATAACTGGCACCAAAGTCATGGCTTTAAGTTAAATGAAAAAAAAAGTGTTATCATACCATTCAGCAAAAATACGGTCCCTTCTGACTGCCACATCAATGGCAACCCCCTAAGCACACAACCTCTGGTGAGAGACCTGGGTACTCAGGTTGACAACAATCTCACATTTGACCATCATGTGGTGGCAGTAGTCAGAAAAGCCTTTTACTTGGTTCATCTCATAAGTAAAGGGATTGCATCCAGAAAAAAGGAGGTTATTACATCTTTGTACTCCTCCCTCATTAGATCTATAATTGAGTATAACACCCCGTTTGGTATGTACCTCTCCAAACACCTGCATCAACTGGAAGGTCCACAGAAATACCTCACAAAGAGAATCCATGGCTTCCAGTACCTGTCTTATGCAGACAGGCTCAGATCACTATCACTTTACTCGGTATCATACAGATTGCTCAGAGGTGATCTGTGTCTTGCCTACAAGGCCATATCGGACCCTGCCCTAGTAGAGATGCTCCATATCCATAAGTCTAACTCCTCGCACATTACCTGCTTGATAGGCCTAAATCTAATATGTGACATCAACAAAACCTGCTGGAGAGACAGGTTTGTCTCCCAGAGGTTGCCCCATCTCTTAAATAGACTTCCCATACATGTCAAACAGAGTACCTCGCTGACCTTCTTCAAGTGCAACCTTGATGAGTGGATAGGAAACCACAAATTTATCCCAGAGTTTCCACCTTTGTCCCTCAATGACAGTGGTGACAGGTGCTGACTGAGGTTTCGTTTTTGGTGATAAACTATTGGCTAGGCTTGTAAGGGCCCCAGGGCCATTAGCCTAGTAACCTCCTATAATCCTATGTTTCCAACTAGGTTTCCTTCTGGTAGCTCAAGTAGTCCAGGAGAGTAGATCTGAATCATATTTCTACTATGAAATTATATATTTACAGTTCTATACACAGATATCATTGACAGAAACAATATCCATTTAATTCTACAGATACATCTACTATTCTGACACCATGCCATTCCAGGAAGATTAACAATACAGGGAGATAGTTAACATGACTGAAACTCCATGAGATCTGTATTACAAACCAGATTATATATAACTGGTGTGCAGCTAGCTCATTAACATTTACCTTGCATCCTTCACATCCAACATACAAAACTTGAAATGCACCCACTATACTCCAGTAATTTAATATTTTAAAATCTCCATAAGCCCACCTTAACTGTCCCCAGCTATGTCTAACCTTCCTGTTCTGCTGGTGGGAGTGTACCTACATCTAACTCTCCCAGAAATTATTTTGCCTTGTGCTCCTCAGTCCATTCTTTTACTCTATTTTTACATTTTATATAATTGTCTGCAGCTTTCTAAATTTTTCATTTGTCTTCTTAACACTTTGTTCTTCTCATTTTTTTCCTTTGTCTTCTTATACCTTAGCTGTCATCTCCTTGTTCTTCCCCATTTCTACTTGCTTCTTATAATATGAGCAGCTTTAGATCTACTTAAATATGTAAGACTTTCAGGTAGAAAAGGATAACCTTTATCTTTTTACCAATCCTCTTTTGTATGCATATGGCAATTGTTTTTCCACTAGTCAGATGATGCCCTTTTGCTGATATGCTTTACATCTCCAAATTAGTATTACATTGTTAAATCTTTTTCTATGACCTTATATATGTAATATTCCAATCCAAAACCAAACAGACTAGCCCACTAGCACAAATTTAAAAATGAAGTATAAGAAGTGTCATTTTTATTTTAACAAAATAAAGTCTTTGCAGGTTATTTATAAACATAGCAAGAATCAAAATAAGAATAATGGCATCAAATATCCAGGCTTCAGGTAAAAAAACACTATTGTAAGAAAAAAGTAAGCGCTTTCATAAACATACAGATCGCTTCATCAGACTAACTTAATGCAACATCACTCCACAATTTAAAGCACTCAGTATCCATCCAGTAGCTCTACATAATTAAACAATTAAACCTAGTAAAAAGCATATTTATATAGTATAAAAATCATTAAAAATTTATGAGTAAATAAAAACATAATAAAAACATAGTGACATTTCAGTGTTTCAAAGAAAGTCCCTTAAAAAAAGGTTTCAAGGAGGTGGCCCCATTGAGACCTGGTGGTTTATCTGCTTGTAGCATCAAAATCCATCTTTGTTCAACAGCCTCAGTAATATTCCTAACATCGCCACCCCTAATATTAGTATAAATGATCTCTATAGCCTTGAATTTAAAGTTATGGTCAGTACCAAAGTGTAGCACGTATTGTGCTACTGCATTATTTTCCTTAGAATTCCTTTTGTCCCTGTAGTGTTCTAGTATTCTATCTTTTAAAGGACGATTAGTCTTTCCAATGTAAAAAGCGTGGCGTGTAGTACAAAAATAAAAATATACTAAATTAGTGGTTCTACAGTCTGCATAAAATCTAGGATCTATTTTAAAGCCATTGGTGGGATGCCTATAGAGAGTCCCATTATAAATATATTTCAATGCTGAGAAAGTTCTACATATATATGTAGTTTGTTTATTAGGTAGTCTACGCTCTGTATACATGTGCCCATGTTGGCACAGATGTCTCTTCAATGATTTGTTATTCTTAAAAGTAAAATGGAGAACCACATTTATGATACCTTTCAATTCTTCTATAGTATTTAAAATATTCCAGTTTCTATTAACTATGTTGTAAAAGGGATCAATATTGCTAGAAAAAGACACAGGGAACCTTACATGTCAAGTTTTCTGCGGAATCTGTGTCACTGTGGAATCAATGACAAACACTCTCTCGTTGAAATAAGGTTTACATTCATTTTCTCTTTCAGCCCATGCTGCTTCTATACAAGAGTCAGTCTCATGTTCCTTGTAACTTCTCTGTAGAAAATCAGATTTTAGTTCATTCAGGGCTGTCTGTAATTGATGGTTATCATTATGTAAACGCATAACTCGATAACATTGTCTTTTCAAAACATTACGTGGGACATGCCTAGGATGCATACTTTTCCTGTGTAACAAATTGTTTTTACGATCTGGTTTTCTCTATAAACCTCTGTTAATTTTACTTAAATTAGCCTTATTGATCGTCACATCCAAAAAATCAATACGGTTAGAAGAATATTTATAAGTGAATCTTAAAAAATTAGTAGAATTCCCCAAGAATGTTATAAAACTTTCCAGTCTATCAATAGTGCCACTCCATAATAAAAAAGGTCATCCACAACGTGTACATACCATAACACATGTTCAGAAAAACCACTGGAGGACAACACATATTCTTTTTCCCATTTGACAAGCGCTAAGTTGGCATAGCTGTTGGCACATGTGTGCCCATAGCCACATCAACCCTCTGTACATAAAATTCATGGCTGAAAACAAAGACGTTGTTTTCCAAAACAATTTCAAGTAATGTACATAACAAACAAACTTTGTAATTTATATAGGATGGGTGTTAGTTAAGAATTATTCTGATATTATCTATTCTCCACTCATTTGGGATCACAGTAAACAGAGATTTGATATCTAATGTTATAAACCAATAGTCATGTGTAAAATCTCTGGTAACTGTGTACTTATGTCCTTAAGTACAGTTTGATAGCTGTCTAATATAGGGTGTAAATTATTTTCTACAAAAATAGAAAGGGGATCAGTAACCCACTCTCCACCAGAGACAATGGGGCGCATTGGTGGACACTCAAAATTTTTATGTATTTTCGGAAGACCATATAACATGGAAATAAGTGGGTGCTCAACTTCAAAATACCTAAAGAGACTTTCTGATATCATGTAAGACATAAACATATCAAAAACATAAAAGGAAACATTCTCAATAATAGCATTTACTACAGTTTTGGACACATTGGTATAAATATTAGCATCATTCAGTAGTGCTGTCATCTGTTGTATATATAAATTATTACCAAGAACGACTATCCCCCCACCTTTATCTGCTTGTTTGATAACAACAGAATGCATCTGTTTGAGTTCAGCTAGTGCAGTGTATTCATTCTTATTCATATTCATATTGCAGAAACTAGCTTTAGCCCAATGTTCATATGTGTGCCTTATCTGTTTCACAAATATTAACAAAAGCATCTATCATAGTATAGTTTCATAGTATAGTACTAGGCTATCTGCCCTGGGGCATTTGTAAGCCTAGCCATAGTGATGTGGCTTTTGCCACCCCATGAAATGGTACAAAAATGTACAGAATAAATCTAGAATACTGTGCCTCTGTCTAGTAGTGACACAATGAAGGTCCCTTTATATAATAGAATTAGTTTACTGTGCCCCTGTCTAGCAGTGGCACAGATGTGACCCCTGGAGTAAACTTACGATCTCCCATCCACTCATCAAGATTTCTCTTGAAGAGAGTCAGTGAGGGGCTCTGCCTAATACGAACTGGGATCCTGTTCCAAAGCATGGGAAGCCTCTGGGTTATGAATCTATCCTTCCAGCATGTCCTATTCATACTTGTGCCAAGGTTTAAGTCTTTAGCTCTCGTGGTCCTGATGGATTTGGATTTTTTGAGGTGGAGCATGTCCATCAGATCCTGATTGGACATGGCCTTGTACGCCAGGCAGAGATCACCTCTGAGCAGGTGGTATGCTACTGAATAGAGCTGAAGTTTCTTTAGTCTGGCGGAATAAGACATATGTTGGAGACCCTTGATCCTTTTGGTGAGGTACTTTTGTGGTCTCTCCAGCTGTTGCAAGTGCCGGGTGAGGTACATACCAAATGGGGCATTGTACTCAATCATGGGTCTGATGAGGGAGGAATATAGGGGTACAATGACATCCTTGGATCTGGATGTGAATCCCTTCATGATGAGGTGTGCAAGGTAGAATGTTTTTCTAACCACTTTGGCAATGTGGGTGTCAAATGAGAGGTCGCTGTCTACTTGGGTCACTAGGTCTCTGATTACTTTTTCTGTACTCAGTGGGTTGCTGTCTATGTGATAATTTGTGGGTACTTTGTTTTTTCCAAAAGGGATGACTATACATTTTTTGGCATTTAGTTTAAGGCCGTGACTACGGCACCAGTTGTCCGTTTCAGTGAGGCCTTTTTGTAGGATGTGTGTGTCTGCTGGTGTATCGACTATGGCACCTAGTTTGCAGTCATCTGTGAACTTTGTCAGCCACAGCCCTCCCATGCTTGCTTTAACATCTGAGAAATAAATGCCGAACAAGAGGGGTCCCAGGACAGATCCCTGTGGGACACCACTTGTGACTGGCTTTGAGTCTGACATTTCTCCAGCGATTTTAACTTTATGGGTTCTGTCCTTTAGCCAGTTTGCAACCCATCTAGTGACATAAGGGTTTACTTTTAAGCTGTTTAGCTTATCTATGATGCCTGAGTGGGGTATTGTGTCGAAGGCCTTAGCCAAGTCCAGGTATGCTGTATGGACTGCTTTGCCCTCATCAATGGCTCTAGTGACTGTTTCGAAAAAGTCAACCAGGTTTAAAAGGCAGGATCTGCCCTTTACAAAGCCGAACTGGGTGGGGTCAAGTGTCTGTAGGTCCCCTAAGTCTCTGTTTATGAGTTCCATAATCATTCTTTCCATAGCTTTGCAGATCAGGCTAGTTAAGCTTATGGGGCGGTAGTTTCCAGGGTCTGTAGAGGCACCCCCCTTGTGGAGTGGGACCACTGTTGCTGTACGCCAGTGTTCAGGTACATATCCCAAAGTAAGGCTAAGGTTAAATAGCATTTTTATGTGTGGGTTTAGCTCCTCTTGGAGTTCACGTAACACGCACCCCAGGATACCGTCAGGTCCCATTGATGCTGTGTTTTTTGCTTTGTTTAGGGCAGTTCTCACTTGGACATCTGAGATGACAGGGAGATTACATTCAGCTGGGATAAGTATTTCTTCTTTTGGGGGTGAAGGAGGCGAGAAATTTGCACTGAACCTGTCAGCCAGAATGTTAGCAATATCTGTGGGTTCAGTGTATTTTTTGTTGTTGTGAACCAACTCTGAGCATATCTGAGGGTTTCCACCCAGGTTTCTAACATAGCTGAAGAAGGCTTTGTGGTTATCTTTAGTGTCCTTAGCGATTTTTCTCTCAAAGTTTGCCTTGGATGTTTTTATGAGAGAACGTAGTTTTCTGCTAATATTGATCAGGGATGTCTTCCCTTCATGGGATTTCGCTCTGACGTACAGTTGCTTCCTTCTTTTGCTATACAATTTGCTTATGGCTGAGGTCCACCAGACAGGACGCTTACATTTGGTGGAGAGGGACTTGGATTTGTTTGGGATTGCATGATCCATGCATTCTTGGAGATGTCCATAGAAAGCATTTGTGAAGGATTTGGCATTGTGGGATGTGGTATCCACTGGCACAGTGGGCTTAAAGGATACCATCTCAGTCTTAAGAAGAGTGAAGTCTGCTTTTGAGAAGTTTTTCACTGTGGTCTTTTGTGCTGGGGGTGGAGGTGGGATTTGTATATCCAGGGTGATTAGTTTGTGGTCAGATCTCACTAGTGAGGGGTATACTTCCAGTGTGGAGCATTTTGTCCCCATGTTTGTGATGATCAGGTCTAGTATATTATCTCCCCCCTAGTGGGAGAGGTGACTAGTTGTTCCAGTGCATTTGAATTTATGAATTCCAGGAACCTTTGGGCTAGGGTATTAGGGCTAGAATAATGTACCCAATCTATGTTTGGGTAGTTGAAGTCTCCCAGTATGATGGTATTTTGTGATACATTCATATCCTCCAATGTCTTCAGGAAGGCTGAGTGGGGTTCTTGAGATTGGAAGGGTGGTCTGTAACATGCTACCAGTTGTATAGCAGTTTTGCCTATGGTTAGTTGCACCTGTATGGTCTCTGATGCTTCATGTGTTGCTACTAACCTGGAGGTGTGGGTGTCCTTTATGAATATGGACACTCCCCTCCTTGTGGTTCGCCCGGGTTTTGGGGCGAAAAGCATGATACGAGGTATAGCCTGGTAGCACTGGGGTGCTCTCAGGAGCCTTGAACCAGGTTTCAGTTACTGCACAGACATCGATGTTCTCCATGCTGAGGAGTGCATCAAGTGCCTGCATCTTGAGATTTAGACTTCTGGCATTGAGCAGCATTACCCTTAGTTTTTTCCATTTTTGTTTTCTAAGGAGGTGGGTTTGTCTTTTGAGCCTTGCCTAAAAAAGGCACTATGGGGGTGGCAAGAGCCTTAGCCAATATCCGGAAGCCCAGTGGTAACAGGTGTAAGCCATCCCTTGCGAAGCAGCGTGGCTTGTCCAACATATCATCCCAGGCAGACAGACATTGGATCCCCTTAGAATGACACCAGTACTTGAGCCAATTGTTAAAGCTGATCATCTTGTCTTTGTATTGTGGTATCATTCTTGGTGAGGGCAAGATGCTGTTCAGGGTCAGGGTCATACCAGCCTGGGCTACATAATCGGAGAGCTCCTCTATGTCTCTTTTCATGTAGTCCAGGGAGGTATGTCTCAGGTCATTCACACCAGCATGGACAATGACAGAGTCATATTTGTACTTGCTTTGGAGTGACCTGAGTGCGTGTGTTATGTGGCGGATCCTAGCTCCCGATAGACAGCTCACAGTCACCCTCTCCTTGTTCAGCCTGGTCAGTGGGACATCAGTGTGTCTGACTATGGAGTTACCTATTACTAGTGTATCAGGCAAGGTGTTTGGCCTTAAGGGCTGCGATTGGTCGACACACTGATTTATTGAAGTATGTGTTGCATGTGTTTTGTTTTGAGGTGGTGGATTTTTGGATGTCTGCTTTGGGAGCCTTTGTTGTTTTGGTAAGTTTTTTATTAGAGCCTCCGAGTATGTCTTTGTGTTTTTATGTGTTTGGTTTGCAGTTGTGGTAGGTCTATGTGGGACTGGGATTATTGTGTGTGTGGTTGCCATCTCCTCCTGTCTGGTCATGCCAGCCCTGAGTTGAGAGAGTTCAGCCTCCAGTTTGGCTATATAGTTGCATCTCTCACATGTATTTGTGTTTGTTGGGAGGAGGAGAGGGTTGTCTGTGTACATGAGACAATTGTAGCATTGTCTCAAGATGCCCAGATTGACCAGCTGAACTGGAGACGACACCAGTAACCCACCACTCGACATGCTAGAACAGTATAAGGGAGTGGTATACCTTTAAGGGAAGTGGGTATTCACAGGGGTGGTAAGTAGATGTAGTGCTTTACTTAGTACGAGAGTGCTTACTTAGTAGAGAAGTATTGAGAACAAGTGCTAGGCTTATAATACAGTGAGTAGTCTGTTTATACTAAGAGTAGAGCTTCCTTAAGGGAAGATTTAAAGAGCAGACTTGGCGGAGCCAGAAAAAGTTTAACCTTGTTTAACCGGCGCTGCACTATGCGCATGACCGCGCAAAGCCGTGCAAACGCGGATTTTAAACAGTGAACTACAAAAAAGCTAGAAATGGTCCCAAACAACCAATTACTACAGCTTCTTGTGCTGAGGTTACTTCCCCCAAGGACAGGTAGGCTGCTCTAGGCTCCCCACTCCCACTGGTGAGCAAAGAAACTTCCTTCTATCCAAGTAAGGTAATGGACAACACAGGAACTACACCACAGCCCAGAATACAGCAATAGCTGTAAACTGGTCTAAACTAGTCGAGGAAGGCGGGAAAACAAGGATTATTTTTTTTGTTTTTTTTGTTTTTTTGGTAGAAACACATAGAAAATGCAGAAACAGTGATAAATTAGTTACACAGGCTAGCACACTTTAGTGGGCAGCCTCCACAGTTAAATTAAACAAACAAACAAGCAAACTTTCGATCAAATTCGACTAAAATGTAACTTTAAGTGCAGATTTTAAAATAATGCAGCAATCAGATAAAAAACAGTTCAGGCTAGTTCAAGGTAAGCTACAGAAGCTATTTCAAGTGAAAAAAAAGCAAAGATACTTAAATCCAGAAGGTAGTCGCTTTTCTGAGTTCCCTGCTGCTAGGACCACTCTGTAAACCTACGTGGAGCTTGTCTGAGCAGTATAGCCAGAAAAAAACGCCCAGAGGCGGATTTTAAACAGTGACCTACAAAAGAGCTAGAAATGGTCCCAAACAACCAATTACTACAGCTTCTTGTGCTGAGGGCACTTCCCCCAAGGACAGGTAGGCTGCTCAAGGCTCCCCACTCCCACTGGTGAGCAAAGAAACTTCCTTCTATCCAAGTAAGGTAATGGACAACACAGGAACTACACCACAGCCCAGAATACAGCAATGCCTGTAAACTGGTCTAAACTAGTCGAGGAAGGCGGGAAAACAAGGATTATTTTTTTTGTTTTTGTTTTTTTGGTAGAAACACACAGAAAATGCAGAAACAGTGATAAATTAGTTACACAGGCTAGCACACTTTAGTGGGCAGCCTCCACAGTTAAATTAAACAAACAAACAAGCAAACTTTCGATCAAATTCGACTAAAATGTAACTTTAAGTGCAGATTTTAAAATAATGCAGCAATCAGTTGTCTCTCCTTCCCCTACTTGCAGATCTCATTTTGATGGCATTCGGTGGGGGTATAAAGGTACTTGGCTTTTTAAACAATTGAGTTTGTTCAGTATTTTCCCTGAGCATGGCTTGTAAGGTCAAAGTTCTGCCAAAATATTTCAAATCACATAGCATATCAACCAGATTGGCCTTTTGTGCAGGGATAAATGAAAGGCCTTTGCTTAGTAAATTAATTTGTGCTTGTGTAATCTCAATATCTGAAATATTAACAAGAAATACATTGTTACCGTGTGTATTCATATTCATCTGTGATGATTTTGCATTTGCACACTGGCCATGAGAGGTAAAGGCTGCTATTTGTCTCTCCTTCCCCTACTTGCAGATCTCATTTTGATGGGCAGAGGTTTTGGAAAGCATAAGATGAGTGGTAGGACCTGTGCTCTTGGTGTGCTCCAAGTTCCCATCTGTTAAAACAGCTGAAACAACATGACTTTCAGAATTATCACAGCTAGTGTGTGTGCTGGTATTCACAGTTCCTCCATTGTCTTTTCATCTGGCTCCACCCCCCCAGATCAGGCTGTATTTGATGATTCATGTTTGGAACACCTCCTGTTGCTCTATGCTCAGTGGCTAGTGAACTTGATTGGTTAGAGTTCGTAGATGCAGTTTCAGACTGTGAGAGATGATTGACATTAGCTGGCTGAACAGTTCTATCAGTTCTTGGCCATGAGAAAACAGTTCCAATTTTGAAGTCTGTTAGATCTCTTTGTAGTTTTCTAATTTTTGCTGATTGTAACCTTTTTTTCATAGGAGATAATGCTATCGTGCAAAAAATCTAGCTTGTCTACAATAATTTCAGCAGAGAAAATATCATAAATATTGTTTTGTAGTACATCAATTCCATCTTGTAATTCTCTTTCTAGTGGGGTAAAAATGTCAATCAAAAGGTTTATATATTCACTGCTAAAGCATAAATTCAAGTTCTGCCATCTCATCAGTAGTTCTGGAAATATTTCACCATAACTAGCCATATTTAATACTCGCAAGCCTCTTGGCATAACTTTAAACTTAAGGCAGGCTTCCAGATGGAAGCGCTGCCATTGTAACATCTTAAACTTATAAAGTTTGTTTTCCAATTCTCTGTATATATATATATATATATATATATGTATATATATATATATATATATATATATATATATATATATATATATATATCTATATATATATATATATATATATATATATATATATATGTAGAAAGTTGGTATGCATCTCATCATTGTCTCTCGCCTCATGACTGTCACTATTTCCAAGTGCCACACTAAGCGATGGATTCACATTAAGGGACATAATCCTCTGTAAACGCTGACTATGCAGTCCAAACGTTCCTTGTCTCTAAGCCTAAGGATTGTAAGGAAGTTCAATTTGGTTACCTTCAGCCATGCCCCAGGCCTGAATAAACAGCAAACTGTATAAAATGACAAAAATAGGACCAAAGAGTACTATATGATGCCAAAAACAACTGTGGCAAGAATCAAAATAAGAATAATAATGCCTATAGAGAGCCCCATTATAAATATATATATCTATATATTTATATATATATATATATATATATATATATATATATATATATATATATATATATATATATATATATATATATATATGTACCTTGTTTATTAGGTAGTATATGCTCTGTATACATGTGGACTGTGTTTAACATGCTGCTTGTTGTTAGCGTAATTCATAGTCATTGATCACAGTGATGAAAGCTAGCTCCAAAAAGAGAGGCTATGTCTTTGAATTGAACAAATTATATACCAAAGTGCAAAGTTACAGAGTGAACCAACATGTAGTAAGATAGATCAAATACAGCAGCTGGGAAGTGTTAATTAATAAGATATAATTTGACAGACATGCATTACAATATATTTGTTCTCTAATGTGTTATGCTCTATTATCATGCAGCACAGTGACTGATAACTGCTTCATTCATGAGGCCTGAAGATTCAGCTTCAGTCATTACCACATTATGGTAATAAGAGGATCTGGCGCTATGACTGCTCCCATCGATGGGAACTTGAGTGCATCACTGAATGGGAACAGGGTCAGATTTAGTTCAGATAGCACGTTTGCCTACACCACAGTGACCTTCATAGTTAACATGTAAAGGACTGTATTTTTTGTTTAACCACTGATGCTAGTTTTTGGATCTGCACATCTCCATGGAAGGATGCACAGCATAGTCAACTAATTATAGGTTGCTAGGTCTGCTTCCATGACATTGTGACATCCCCACTCTGGCCCAGTAATCAAGGAGTCTGGATCCTCACTGGAGAGGGATGATCACTTGGAACAAAAATGGTACACCCGGTATTTCCAGATGCAGCTTAAAGCATCAAGCACAATTTCACTTAACAGTACACAGGGAACACACTCATTTTGGGGTCTTGATTATTCTCTCTGTCTCTCTCTAGGTCCCAGTGAGACTCCCCAATGGCACAGCTATGGAGTTGAGACTTCAGCCGAGTGTCCAAGCCAAGTTCTTCAGCAGCCTCTCTGTGAAACCAGTGCTTTGTATCCCTGCTCCAAACAGCTGAAACACACACTCTTTGAGACTTGATTTACACACTCACACACACACACACACTCACACACACACACACACACACACACACACACACACACACACACACACACACACACACACACACACACACACACCTGGGAAAGGCTGGCACAGATTTACTAGCTATGCCCCCTACTGCCCAGACTATAATGTAGTTACACCACCACCAGATACTCCACAGCCTGCTACTCTAAAGCTTGTACAAGGGTACCCAATTATACTGAGTGAAATTAATATCAATACAAATGGTAGTACGACCAACAACAAGGCTTTCAGGAGTGGTCAGAGCCAAATATATATAAGAACTCTCAGAGCTTAAAATATTCTTTAAAACACCAGCCACAATTAAAAGTTTAAATATATTTAATAATAAATAAGAAAAGAACATAATAATACTAAATATATATTTACAGTAAACACCAGAGTTTCAGACACAAGAAATATTAAAATAACACAGATGAATAGATTCACACAGATACAGAAAAACAATGCTTGACTACTCTCACTATATTTTCCTGACTGGTCTAATTACTATTCCCTGATTCCCTTACTAGAGCAAGGCAAGATGAAGTAGGTGAGGGGTTCTTTTCTGCCAGGTTCCAAAAACAAACTGCAATGAGACTTCTCTCATTCATTGATCAGGCAGCTGATCAAAAGGCACTTGTCATCGAGCCTACCTCCTGAATTTGACCCTCAGCAGTTTACTTACAGATCCAATAGATCCACAGCCAATGCCATTTCATTAATGCTACACAGCTCTCTTGAACATCTTGAGGGCAATGACAACCATGTGAGGATGCTGTTCATAGATTTCAGTTCAGCATTTAATATGATGGTATCAATGCAGCTGATAGACAAACTGTATAAGAGTCAGTAAACATCTCTGTAATTGGATCCTGGACGTCTTAATTGAGAAGCCACAAAGAGTGAGTTTGGCTAAGAACACATCAAAGTCTATCAAGATTAATACTGGAGTTCCACAGGGATGTGTTCTTAGTTCACTATTATTCACCATCTTGATCCATGACTGCTATGCAAAGCACAAATCTAACCATATCATCAAGTTTGCTGATAATACCACAGTCATGGGACTCATCACAAAGGAGAATGAAAGAGCATACAGAGAGTAGGTAGCATCTCTGATCAGCTGGTGTGAGGGGAACAACCTTGACCTGAATTTAAGCAAGATGAAAGAGATTACCATCAACTTCAGGAAAAGAAAACAAACCACCCAGTACTCATTATCAATGGTGAAAGTGTAGAGAGGGTTAAGTGTACAAAATACCTTGGAGTACACATACCAGGGGATCTCTCATGGTTGAGTAACACCAGACAGCTGGTCAAGAAAGTGCACCATTGCTCCATTTCTGAGAAGACTGAAGAAAGCTAAGCTTCTGCCTCATATCCTCTCCACCTTCTACAGAGGTGTGAGAGTATTCTCATCAGCAAATTCACAGTGTGGTTTGGTAGTTGTACAGCTGAAGAAAAGAAGGCACTAGAGAGAGTGGTGAGGGTTGCAGAGAAAGTAACAGGTACCAGTATTCCATTGTTACAACAACTTTACTCTGCAAGAAACAGCAGAATGGCCACCAAAATAATACAAGACACCATGCATCCAGCACATGGACTGTTTAAGCATCTGATATCAGGTGAAAGGTATTGCAGCATCTGCTGCAGGACTACAAGATTCAACAACAGTTTCTATCCAACAGTGATCAGACTTCTGAACTCAGGCATAAGTCCCAGAGAACTGGGGATTAACTAAGACAGTTCTTTCTTTTTTTTCACAAACATCTAGTCTGTTGGATAACTTATACCTCACAAATTCCAAGTAAGTTCAATATTTATTTGTATTATCCATATCAAGTGCAATATTAGACAGACAACTTAGGCAAGGTGCAATAAGTAATGTGTCTTTTATTTAATTGGGGCAGTTATTATAACTTAAAGTAGGGTATACTTATTCTGTATTTAAGTATCGAAATTCTTTTTTTTTTTTTTTGCTGCTCTTTTGTATGGGTACTGGGAATATGATTGTTTATGTTAGTTGTGTCATTCTTTTACTTGTATGTGTTTTTACTTCTGTATGTAATCTCAAGAAAGAGCTGAGGCATGGAATTCCATTTAGGTTACACATCTGTGGTCCTAAATGACAATAAAGTTTACTTTTAATCTTTGAATCTCATTAATATCTAAATATTATTTCAGAGTTTGTTACAAAATGACATCACATCAGGTCATCTGACTCTGTTTCCTATACCACCCCCATCACTAGAAGCTGCCAAGATTTAACACATATGTGTTACAATACATATATTGAGCTTTGCTAAAGTTTATTGCACCATCTGGAAGCTTTAAAACAATTTTAACACTTCTGCTTTCCCTACAGAGACAAACCATGCTGCTTACAGACTTGACATCTCTGGCTTCATTAAAAACTGTGAGATAACATCTTTATCGCCTAGTCCCATTAATTTAATTTCATAACATTTTTCAAAGTTAGGTACAGTTATGCTGTGATTAACCTCTTCTCTTCCAGTATCCTTTGTTACAATACATACATGTCAACAGTTACAATAATACATGTCTATTTCTTTTTTTGTCCATCAGGGCACACCTTTGGTACATTTTTTTTATTTATTTTTATTTTACATTTGTTTACCGGAAAAGTCTGACTGGACATAGGTCCATTTTCAATGGAAGCCCAGGGAGAAAAGCTCCAAAACACAATACAACACATGAGAGAAAATAAAGCATACATATAAGAAATATAGCATGAATACACTTGATGTATATAATAAACATTAAAACAACACTTGATTTTTTTTAGGCATTGTTTGAGGCAATAGGTAATATCTGATGGTTTTGTGGAAGAGAGTTATTAGTTCTGTAAGGTAAATATCAACAGGTTAACAAACATACAGTGAAAACTGTTTATTCTTAACAGAATCCATGCAGCAATATCTTGGTATGAATTAATCTGGGAACTGGCATGAGCAAAGCCAGTTGTTTAAATAGTCTGTTTTCAGGAGTTTTTTGAATTGAATAATGGAGGTGGTAGAAGTTATTTGGCTTGGTAGTGAGTTTCAGCTTCTGACAATGTTGCAGGCAAAGAGAGATTTACCAGAATCATTTTTATGCTTGATGATAGTTATGAGGTTCTGGTTACTAGATCTTAAGGCTCTAGAGGTAATGTGAGACTGAATTAGATGCTGGAGTGCTAGGGTTGTATCAAGAATGTAATAGTGCTTGTGTGCTATAGAGGGTTGATTGAGAAGAAATATTTGAGGAAACTCAAGCCAATTGAGCTGCTTAAGGGACAGACAGTGATGAGACCTATAAAAGTCTTCAGTAGCAAACTTGGCAATCTTGTTATAACAAGCTCCCATTTTATTTAGTTCGGTTTGGCAGAGATTAGTCAAGATAGGGGAGGCATAGGGAAGGATGGATAGGAGATGAGTCCTCACAATTGTTCTTTTGGTATGTTTAGTGATTAACTGGTTGTTCCTATAGAGGAGTCCAAGCTTTTTGTTAACTTTCTTGATGGTTTGTGCTATGTGTATGTCAAATTTTAGGTTATTGTCGATTTCAACACCTAACAGTTTAGTGTGTGTGGTTGGACTGATTTTAATGTTTTCTTTGGAGTTGATGGTGAAATTTGTGTTTAGAGGAGGAGATCTACCAGTGCTGAAAATAATTAGTTTGATTTTTTGGAGGATTAAGAATAAGTCTGATGTTAGTGAACCATGTTTCAGCTAGAGTGAAGTTATTTTGCATTAGGGTTTGCAGTTCATTTAAGGTGGAGGCGGCACATATAAGGGTATTGTCATCTGTGTATTGTACTACTGAGGCAGTGAGTGTGGATGAAGAGATCTGGTTGGTAAATTGAGAGAACAGCAATGGGCCCAGGATGGATCCTTGAGGGACTTCTATGGTTACTGATAACAGGGGGTCAATTGGTCCTGCCATAGGACTGCTTGTTGACGGCCTGATAAGTAGCTGTTGAACCCTGATATAGAAGATGGACTTACATTTAGGGTAGATAGACTTTCAAGAAGCATACTGTGGTTTACCATGTCAAAGGTTTTTGATAATTCTAAGAATATGGAAGATACGAATAGACCCTTGTTTCTATGCTGGTTAAATATTTTTAACACAAGCAGCTATACAAATACATTTTTCAACACAAGCATCTGTACAAATCAGCTTGATATACAAATGACATATAATTCTTTACAAAATTCCATCTAGCTGTACTGGCATATGTTACACATCCACTGCCCTACTTCTTCTGGCATAGCAGGCAATACCTCACATTGTCACAGACATATGTAGCTGGGCCAGACCACACACAGCTAGTAAGGAGACCTGTGGCTACACAATGAGTTAAGGATACACAGAACTTCTATCTCTACTGTGCATGTTTATTAATGAATCAATTAGGGCTTCGTTATGCATTCTACTTCATATTAGCCCTTCTCTATGGGGCATGATGTTTACTAATACTGTTCTTATCTTATCAAAGAGTTATTTACTTGGGGATGTAAATATGCCTGCACAGCACTGTGTGAAGAGAAAATCTCCCCTTATGAGCAGCACATGGCTAGTTTATGAGGGAAAACAGTTATAAACTACAAAAATCAAACATCATAAGAAGACATTTTGTGTTAAACATGATAATCAGTTGTTTCTTCTTCTTTAGACGTGAAAAATTATCACTTGTAAAAACTAGAATTTGGGCTCTTGCACTTTGTTGCACCCTGAATAAAAATAAATGCCCCTTTACTATAATTGTGAAATGGTTTCTTCTAGACTAGAAAAGATACAAGTTGTTGTTGTGTCTTTCGTCTTTTCCCGGTTAGGGGTCGTCACAGTGAAACTCCGATCCGCTAATGATTGGCAGTAGATTTTTACATGCCGAGTTGCCAGCTCTGACGCACAACCTTCAATGAAGGTACGCCCATTCATGCATGTCTCCACACAGAAGACTCTCTAGCTGAGAATCAAACAGGACAACGTCATACTGTGAGGCAACAACGCTACCGCAGCACCACCACCACAGTACTAGAAAAGATACAAGTATATTTTTAAAATAGTACTGATATCCTTAGACTTTAGCAATTTCACTAAAGGCCCATAAGTCCTTTCTTCAAAGCAGGATATCTGTAAAAATTGTTGTCCCACTGTATAGCCATTCTTTTGTGCATACAGTTTGAATGACCCCACAGAATCTAGACCATATAATAATAATAATTATTATTATTATTAGTATTATTATTATTACTATTACTACTACTATTATTATTATTATTATCTTCATCATTAACAGACAAAAAGCAAATAGTTATTAAAAATTACTTCTGAGATATTGTGTTGTGGGGTAGTTTCTGGTGCTTTTGTGGCAAAGAGTATTGACAGTGGGAAAGGAAAACTGTAAGACTCCATCTGAAAACAAAGATGTCATATTTTGCCTTTTGTCCCTTCAGAAACTCCTATTCTCATTATGTTACCATTTCTGCTTATAGCAACATCTTTATTGAACTATCCCTTTTGACATAGGCAATCATACATTTGTATAACTGAAAACAAACCATATTGCCATATTTTCAATTACAAACATTAGAGATCATATATAATCTGTATGTTATTTCATCTTAAACTGATTTCCAGATTGTCTGTTCTGACTTGTAAATAATGCTTTTGATTAATCAAAATCTGCTTTATGCTTCTGTATCGTGTAGTCTAGCATCCAAGTCATTCAATGAGGCTTCTATATCTGGTATCATAGCTCAACAAGAATATATTATTATGAAGAATTCTGTCTCCTCATATTGAATAGTACTAGCATGGCACTTGGTTTAAAGAGCTTTTCTAATAATGTTTAAAATATTTTTTTTAATGTTTACCATATCTGCTTGAAAACCATAATCAAGGTTCTTATGGCATTGTTCTGGAACTTTGCTAGTGCTCAGATTTACTTTTGATAGCAGAAATATTAAACTATAACATGAAGATCTGGACTTTTGGCAGGAAACATACATTTACCTTAGCAGAATTTTTCCCAATCACACGTCCTGTTCAAAATTCATATTTTTTTCCTACTAGAAACTAGAATTAGAACATGCTGCAATTTAAGAGTCACAGAACAGTTTTTTTTATTTTTATTTTTTTTTTTATTTCACCTACCACATACGCCACCTCACAGAGTATCTTTAATAGGTAAGGGGTAAGGTAGTAAGAAAAGATAAGGTAAAAAATACGAAAATATAAAGCGCTATATGATGTCATTATTGAATAGTTATAGTGACATTAATATACTTAAATTAGTCAAACACTAGGTTTGTTGAGAGCTTTGTTGACATGCTACTATACATGTGCCAAGAATTAATCTAAACGCGTGCAAAACATAAAAAGCATTGTTTTTTTGCAGGGGGCAAACCCACCCTGCACCCCCACACCCCTTGTTAATTATATATTCCAATTCCAAGGTCACACAATCCCTAGGGAAAGGGTGTATTGCCTTAGCCAGGGATTGTTGAGTTTGCATTCCTGTCGACCATCTGTTTAGTCAGCCAAATTATGTTGATTAAACAGATGTTGACCAAAGTATCATTTGACAAACTTAGAAGGACTCATTGAAACATACATGAGTAAACCAGGATTGTAAGATCTTACATTAATTTAGACTCTTGTTTAATAACTGATAAATTAGTGATACATGGTATACATTTTTTACAGCGAGAAAGCTGATGAAAAACTAGACATAATTAAGGATAACATTACAGGCCTACATAAAATAAGAGAGATAATTTATGCTAAAGTTCTATGCTATATCCATGAGAAAAATCTAGTAATAATGAAAAATAGTACATTTACAACATATCAAGTTAAATTATGACAGGGGGTACTAAAAAGTCTAGACTTTTTGTAAAATGTTGCATGAAGGAAAAAACAGTTGAAGAAGTTTGGTAGAAATGGAACTTTTCTAATATGTGAAATATATTAAAGGTGTATCAGGAATCCATAAAGAGCATGTAGTTTTAATAGTTAAAAGAAGATAGAAAGGAAATGGCTGAATAACAGAATGTTACTTGGTTTAACATGTATTTTTATAAAGTATCTACTGATGTGATTGATAGTATTTTGGGTATTATAAATCTCAGGGATATATACTGCCACTACCAACTAAGGTACAGATTGGATTGCATCCCTGGTAATGTAAATATAGATTGAACTGAATTTTTTAAAGTTTGTTCTCATTAATTTGGTACAGTCCATAACAAATCTGATAAATTCCTTTGATATTAGCCAAAACATGGTGGGGGGGCAAGATTGGTGCCACTTCTTTGAAAGTATAAATCATGATATTAAAATGATAAGATGTGCTGCTTTAACATCCCTTTTAAAGCTATTTGAATAATTATCAGTTGAACAGCTAAGAGAATATTTCAGAATTTGGTCCATAGCTTTAAAGGAAAGTATCTCATAAAAGCAGTATTATTTTGTTGGAATGGATTTAATAAGTATAAGATTGACCAAAGTGAGTTTGAGTTTATTCACAACTGTATTAAAAGTATTTTGGACAGTGGCAAGGAAATTCATTTTATTAGCCTACAAAGAATTACATGTGACTAATGATTCTCCTAAAGTAGATTTGGCCTAATTTAAGGACAGAAACAGCATTAAGAAAGCTGATTTTAAATAGCTTACATTTGTCAGTATTATGGAGTTTCCTAGGGCTCAATATAGGGATATTTTTTTCAGACGATACCAATGAACACTATTAAAGGTTTCGCTATAATATCGAATATAGATATTTATGTTGCTATGACATTATTCTATGATGGAAATGACGCTTGCACACGTATTAATGCTATATAATCAGATTTTGAAATTTTAACATTTGTCTAGACAACATTGTTCCAATGTAAAGGCTAGTAAAGCAGAAGCTATGTTATATTCTCTTTTACTGCACATGTGCCCAAACCACTATAATCTGTTCTGTTTGACCCTCTCTGCAATTAGCGCTACTTGGGCTTTTGCTCTGTTGAACTCATTTCTTTATATATCCCAGAATGTGAATCCTACCACTTGTCTCAGGCACTTCATCTCCACCAGCTCTAGCTTCCTCAACTGCTTTGGCTTCACTGCCCATCTTTCTGTACCTTACAGAAGTACTGGTCACACCATGGTTTTGTGCACCTTACTTTTCATCTTGTTTGGCATTCTTCTGCCATACACTACCTCTGACATTCGGTGCTATTTGGCTGCAGCCCCTCTGATTCTAGCTTTCTTCTCATTTACATTTTCTTTCTCCTCAACCACCCCTCAAGATACTTGAAACTGTTAACCTGTACACTGTTTTCCCTTCTCTCTTCATGTTCAGCTTCTCCACTTGCTGCCATGACGACTGCCTTATCTCTACTCAGTGTCATCCTATGTGCCTTCAGTTTTGGATTCAATTCCTCTATCATTTGCTGACGTTCTTGTTCAGAATCTGCTTGTAATGCCACATTGTCTGCATACAGCCACTTTGTTGATGTGCCTCTCCTGACTTGTTAGCTAAAGTAATCTATCAACAGTAGGAACAGCAGTGAGGTCGGTGATGAGCCTAAAACACATCCACTCCCATGGGAACCCCTCTGTGAGTAAGAACATGTTCAGACTTGAGTCATTGGGTCTTGTACATAGTCTGCAATAATTCCACCAATGTTTCCAGGACTTCCAACCATCACAGGACTATCCAAATCTGTTTCTTTGTTACCTTGTTATATACTCTTTGCAAATCAAGGAATGCCCTCTTTGACTCTTTCCTCATCTCTGACTTCTTTTCAGCTTTCTGTCTCTGTATAAACATCGGGTTGGTTGTACTGCATCCTGATCTGAATCCAAACTACTCATCACCCATCTTAGTTTCTACAACTGTCTATAAAATTTTCATACAGAGCAACAAGAGTTTAATACCTCTGTACTGCTCACAGGTGTGAATGTCCCATTTGTTCTTGTACACTGGCACTCCATTGCTTATTCTATGTTAGGTGAAAACTGCAGACACTATTAGACCCCTTCTTATGAGAGCTGCAGTTTACAAGAGCTCAGCCAACCATTCTAGATTCAAGGCAAGTGAGACTTCCAGACTATACTTACTTCCAGTACACACAGAGGCATGCATATAATGTGTATCAGTGAAATTGTTAGTTTATACCTGCTGATTAAATATGCATATTTTAAATGAAAGGCAACAACTTAAAGCAGTTGAATACAATGAAAATCTGTGTTAAGTAAAGCAACTGAGGAACACAAGCTGTTGATACTTAAAAATGAAGATTGTTACAGATCTAAGTTCTACACAGAAACATGAATAGATAAAGTAGGAGTGTACAAGGACATGAACTTAAGAAAAGTAACATGGTATTTAAATATGCCTTTTTTGGAAAATAAGAACGGGAAAACATTTATGAGATTATGAACAGTCTATTCCCTTTGTTGATCTTTGTATTATATCACCAAAGACAGCAGGCAATGAAATTATGTCAAGATCCAGCTTTTGTTTACATTAAAATGCATCAACATTTATTGTCAGAGCTAGATATGGGGCAGTTATCCACTAAGGGTGGCTCCAGTAAGATAAGAGAAGCTATTTACACATTGCATTGCACTGTGTAATTTCATGTATTCCAAATGACTGATGAAAGGTAGTTAAACTAATATAAACAGCAAATACAATTAAAATTGCTGCTTTTATGATGTACACATATTTTAAAAGATCAAACGGGTAAAAATAACTTTGTAGAAGTTACACGACTGCTTGTTTTAGTAAATAAAATTAATAGCAATTCTTGACTGATTAGCACCACTGTTCAGAAATATTATTATACATGGATGTTAGGCAACCATTCATAATTTCTTATAAAAAAGACCAAACTCAAATGATGAAAACACAACTCACTATTCAATATAGTTAATTTTGTCTGATTTATGGTATCTGCAATTACATGGTGAACAGAGATGACAATATTCAGAGACAGGCTGAGAGAGTGAAAACAGAGGGCAAAGGAGTGACAGGGATTAATACATTGCAAGATTTTTACAGCCACAAAACATAAAGTAACAGAGAATACAGTCAGAACTCATCTCCGCCATGATTTAAACTATTTTGAAGGCACATATGTCAAAAAGCATTGTGATCTCAAAAGCCTTTGAGACAGAGAGGAAGAATGAGGAAATGTGACTGAGTGACGGGGGGAGGCTTCAGTTTAAAGTAATTTGAATCATTTAATGAATAGAATGTGAGAGACAAAAGCTGATATTGTTATCTGGGATGCTTAAACACATGCCCCTTTGGGACAGCACTGTCATTTCTATCAGATAATCTTATCAGAGTGCAGCCTTCTTACAATTCTCTTGGGATTACAAGCTTGTATCTTTCCAGTCAGAAATCTGTTGGATTGTTCTTTAATGTGTTTCATGAGGCAGGAACCTGGTTATATACATCTTGCAGAGTAACTGGGACAGAGATAAATATGCATTTGTTTTGTTGCTTCAACTTAATATTAGCCTAAACAGATGGTTTCTTGTTCTGCTGGTTTCAGCCATACAATGTTTGTGAAGGTATTCATTTACTAAAACAGACTGTGAGAGGCTACGGCTGATTGAGTTTTGGAGTCATTTAGTTGTCAGTCCACCCAGCCTAGGGAGACACAGAATTGTCACTTTCTGATTAAATAACTCAAACGAGGTCCAAGCATAGGTTTTTCTTTGTAAAGCTAGTCTCACTAATATGTACAAAGAATAAAAAAAAACACAACCATTAACTAAATATATTTTCCAACAACGGAAAACCTTATTTCTGCATGATTCTCATAACTGCAGTTTATATACTGTTTTTGTTATATATGTTCCTGATGTTTCTTAGGTAATCTTACATTTAAGCAGTGTTTTTATTGTCCTGACAAACATGATAATTAAGAATGTGAAAGTTCCTTAACAAAATGGCTGTTTGACCTACTTAAGAATAATTATAAACAACTGAATAGTCTCTGTCTTCTATTACTTTGTCACCCAACTTAATAACTGAAAGTAATAGAATAGACACTGAGTGGACATGTCCTAAGTTAAAAAGAATCCTTCTCTTAGGAATGTTTTGACAATCGGTACTTTGTACTTTAAAATGTGTCTCACCTCCTCAGCTAGATGCATATGCATTACTGCCCTGTCACACATGAGATACCTGTCTAAGCCTGATGTGTAACAGTCAGTTTCGTTGTTCAGGTGGATGGGCTATTACATAACTGAGCATGTATTTATATTTGTACGCATATGAGAAACTGCATTTACTTTGGCTTTGCACCAAATGTAGGAGATAATACTACAGCCGAGGCACAGGAAGTATTAAGGTGGGCCCTGCTGTCAACAATACACTTCTGATCATTTTTTTCTCTCTCATCGTAGTGATCCTAAGCCAATCCCTATATGTACCCACTTAGTTTGACATTGTTTCTGTCTTGTGCTGTTTCAGACTTCTGCTCTACCTTCCATACTTCCAATCAACCTCTCATATCAAGAAATCTGAACAAAACCATAAATAAAATTGGGAAAATGCCACAAAATAGGGACAATTTTTTTCATATTGCTCTTAGAAACTTAGAAAGTTGATATAACAACAGGTTTTGCATTGCCATGAATTTTCTGAAATCTATGAAGTCTGAAATTCAAATGTCTGTCATTATCTTACAACTTCAATCTTTAATGATTTGCCACTAATTTGCCAGAAAACCACAAAATCTATGAAAAATGGACCAACAATATGAAGCCAAAATCTGGACATTTTGTGAAAATCTGTACAGCTGACAGGTATGTTTTCCATGCTTTGATAATTGATACAAGAACTAGAGACTCACAGTATTTAGCCAGTAGATAATGAGGGCATATTAATCCACATAAGAACTGCTACAGTCATAGATAATGAGGGCATATTAATCCACATAAGGACTGCTACAGTCATAGATAATGAGGGCATATTAATCCACATAAGGACCACTACTGTCATAGATAATGAGGGCATATTAATCCACATAAGGACTGCTACAGTCATAGATAATGAGGGCATATTAATCCACATAAGAACTGCTACAGTCATAGATAATGAGGGCATATTAATCCACATAAGGACTGCTACAGTCATAGATAATGAGGGCATATTAATCCACATAAGGACCACTACTGTCATAGATAATGAGGGCATATTAATCCACATAAGGACTGCTACAGTCATAGATAATAAGGGCATATTAATCCACATAAGGACTGTTACAGTCATAGTCTGCTCCAGACCTTTTAACTTCCCCTAATTTGGGGGAATGTTCCTATTCTCAGACCTGATTTAGGATCCTCTTATTTTTGGAGATATGTCCTTATTTTCAGGCTTGATTTACCCCATACAATTGTCAGAATCACTCTCATCATGTGATTTTTGTACCTGCCTTCACTAAAAACTAATGTAATAGTGGCAACAGCAATTTAATGAAAAAGGAAACACATCTTACAACTCCCATTTTCTGAAGCATAAATGACCTTATGTGGTAGAATTTTGTGATACAGTTTGAATCAACAGATTTTACACTGTCTTTGATAATGTGCTTATATTTTTCCAACATTTTTGTCACCCTCTGTTTTTAAACGCATTTCAGAGTAGTATCCCACTTTTCTACTGGAAGTGGAAAGAGTAGTGTGCTATTTGGTATTCAAATTTTATGCTAATTAGATGTCCATATTTTTAGTTGGATGCTCTTATTTCTCAGTGGTTGTTGCTCCTGTTTTCTTTGTCTGCAGGTAAAGAGGAATAGGTCCAGTAAAATGTGTTCATTTCTGTTAACCTCTGTCTTTCAGGGACTTATCTATATATGACTTTTCATCACATTTTCTATTTTAGCATTTTCAACAGTCAAAACTTTCTCTATATGGCATTATAGAATATGAAGCATAAGGTTTTTTTTTTCCTACTGTCAGCTCTCTATGCCAAGAAGCCGTATTGGGGTTATTGCCTATAGGCAACATTTGGCCCAAGAAGCACGTGTAGGAATGTAGGACAGATGTGTGTACATCTGTTATACTAGCTATCCAATTTTAAAACTGCTGATATCAGTTCAGCAGACTTCATTAAGCATGACACATGCATGTATTGCTACATGGTTGCTATCCACTTCTCATCACCAGCAGATGAAGTCATGCATTTATTCTTAAAAAGGCATAATCAGGCCATTGTATTTACAGATTAAACTATGGAGTTTTTTCTGACCAGTGTGTGCCTTTTTGCACCATTCTGATGAGCACCTAATAGGTATGTCTGCCAAATGTTATGGTGAAGATGAAGCAGAATTTTAAATGTTTATGAATTATACTGTTATTTGAAAGTTTCAGCTAATGCAATTTGTTGAAATAGCACTTGATAAAAGAATAAAAATACAGAAAAAAATGCTTTATTTGAGGAAAATACCTCCACATTTCCAATGTATGATGAGGCCATCTACACTCATTATTATAATCAACCCTAACATTGTTTTTTAAGGATGGAATCAGTTATTCCCCAGAGCTGAAAATTTGGAAAAATGTCCATTTGCGAAGTTTCTATAGGCAAATGGTCACTACCAAAGTGTATATCAACAAATGCAAAAATTTCATGTGTCACCCTATTCTTAAAAAATAGCTTCTAACTGTTATTATGTAAAACGTGCTTATGTTTCAAACAATTGCCAAAAAAAAGTGTGGTGAGTTATAATTTGTTTACTGACACAACTGAGATGAACAGAAGTAAAGTTATGCAAACCATCTCCAAATACATATTGTAAACATGATAGCAGTATTGTATAAAAACAATAATTATTATCTGATATGGCAAGTTAACAATGAACTACATGCAAGTGCAAAACAAAAACCTTATATTCCAAGAAGAGTAACATATATTATACTAAAAAAGAAAAACTGATTTCCATTCACATATGCTTTTCAATAACAGCAGTCTGTGATAGTTCTATTGGCATAAATGCTGGGGTTACAATCCGTACCAACTTACTTCTAGACAAAGAAATTAAATGCAGATCTGTTTCCTGGTTTATCTATTTATTTTTTAAGCTGTGTTTAAATTATATTTTTGACAGTTTCACCCCATAAATACCAAAAAAGTATGATATTATAACTCACACAGTGACACTCCCAGGGCTACTAAAGACATGTCTCAAGATTTAATAAACTCTGTGTAGGAATAGTGTAATTCCTAGATGGAGTGTATGCTGGCCGTGTCTGCAGCTCCGTCTCGGCAGCGTGCCTTGCATATTAATGAAGGTGTGCTACTGAGGGAGAGTCATGTACACGGTTACTGAATCAGTGCTAGGGATGTGTTACAGTGCTCACAGATGTGTAACACACCCCTGCACTACGAAAGTGCCATACAGCTCTGCAACAAAAAAGAAAGCATCTTCAGACACTTACTCATACAGTAGATTAGTTATTTCACACAGGGGGCACACCCTGCACTGTCAAAGTGCGGTACAGCTCTTAACGATTAAAGAAAGTGTCTTCGGACACTTATGAATTTTTTATTCATTTTTGTCACACAGGGGGTGTGTTACAGTATCTGTAACACACCCCCTGTACTATCAGATTGCCATATCGCACCAAAAGTAAATGTCCCAATGTGTTTTTTCTTTCACGTTTCTTTTTTTTTTTTTCTTTTTTTTTTCTTTTTTCAAGTTTAAGCATAACTGAGGGTGTTTGCGCAGTGCAGTGCATTGCTAAGCAGTGCTTAAACATAATGAAAAGCTATATAGAAATGTATAGCTGAAAACTTCACAGCCAAGTTAGCAGCTGAATGGTTAGAGTCATGGCTTTGTGTGCAGTAAGTGCATGGTTCGAATACCAAGACAGGCATTTCAGCTTTTACATCGGAAAACATTTCTATTTATATGTCTATTTTTTTTGCCCGGGTTATTGATATTTGTCAACAAGGTTAGTGCAGCTGGTCCAGAATCCCAGTGTCAGTGGATATATGAGGTGAAAAGCTTCAGTTAAACACAAGTGTATAATAGAGTTCAGTCACACACCAAGGTACAGTAATTAAAGTAAAATATAAGCACATAACAATAAAGTATTAATAATGAGTAATTAATGTCAAAAAAAAAAAATAAATATATATATATATATATATATATATATATATATATATATATATATATATTTATGTTATCATGTAGAACTCTTGTTTGCTGTTAGCTAAACCATGCTAAGCAGTGCTGAGCCAAGCTAAGCAATGCCTAAACAGGACCTGTCTGAGCAATACATAGCAATGCTCTGCTCCGTTAAGTTTGTTTGAGCATTGCTAAGTAGTCCCCTTCTAAGCAGTCCACAGCTGAGCGGATTTCCACACCGCTAAGCAGTGCTAAGCATTTGCCACTTTAAGTACTGCTCAACTCAGCTTAGTGGGTTTGCACACTGTTGAGCTTTGTGTAGGAATGACATAATATATACTATAATAATAATAAGCATCTTGTAAAAAAGTACACTGTGGTTGAAACCATGAAGGTAATAACTGGCATTCATTAATCATCTACAGGATATCTAGTACAACTGCATTCAGAATTTTGAATTTAATAAACCACTATGTCATGTCACCCTTAATAAAGTTATTTCCACCAACTGTTGTGTTTCTTTTGGTCTGTTGTTGAAGAAATAGAATTGTACAGCTGCTCCACAGCAAATATCGCTATGACACCATGAAATTAGTGAAGCTGTGCTGATAAAGCAGTGTTATGTATGTTCAAGTGTAAATGTGGAACTGTAAAATAAGATACAATGAAATTTGATATATGTTCTGCACTAAGATCTGAACCTTGAATAGCAATGTGTAATGTATTATAGTGTAGCCCCTCAGGATTGTCTTTTGTTAACCTTTGCATTTCAGCTGTACTTCTTCCTGAATGTAGTTATGCTGAGACTGTGACAGGTGGAGACTGCAAATATATGAAGTGCAAATGTATATTGGTTGGGTATGCAACCCAGCACCCTCTTATAGTCTGTACAGATCACACATATTCACATCCAATAGGGGTTAAATGTGCACACCTGTATTTCAAGTATTAATGCACAGTTCAACAACTATCTCTGTCATGAATGAATCTCATGCATGTATATATCCAACTGTCACTGAAGTCTTCGACACTCTACTGATATTAGCAGAACAGACTTTGTAACCAAGTGAGTTTTAGGCACAAATCAATCAAGCAGCCCACGGCAGTATCCCAGTACCTCAGTCTGATAAGAAATAGATATGTTGTTGATTTTTGCCACACAGACCAGGGTTTGAATCCAGGGACTGGAACTAACATATATTTATATTTACAGACAAGTAGTCTTACCTATTTGTAGAAACTGTCATGCACTTGTAAGAGATATTTTCTCCATAGGGCTTACAGGTAAAGAAATGATTGTAGTAGCCATAGGAAGGGTATACTAATAAACAGTGTCCAGATGTACTAGTGTGTAAACAGCAGTGCTCATCAAGTTGATAGCACTCAATTAAATAAAATGTCAGGCAGTAGAGTAGTATTCCAACTGAAATAGACCACTGAAATGTTCTATTGTTGGTACGGCTGTATGCCAGGTGCATGTGTGAATGTGCGCCAATAGTCCAAAGCTATGCCTGCAATTTACAGCAGGTTAGGCATATACACCATGTTCTGTGCCTGATGCATGTTTCTCAAGTGTCACACTGTCATGGCTACTGATCACTGTTGCCATTAACCTTGGACACAGATATAATTCCATTTGAAGTATGCCAGTAGCACCCTTACGCAACATCAGTGCACGGTACACCTTGTTACTCATATATGTTACCCTGACATGTACAAGTCCCCTGTAGTTATGTACCTTTAGTTCTTACAGCTAGGCTCATACCATTCCATGATGACAGCTTGAGAGGTATTGACATGCTACAGAAGCTTTAGGGCACATGTAGATGTAAAGTAAGGGCAGACCTGTAAAGTATTAAGCAGTACTGTTGTGAAAAATATAGCATATACAGTTGTTAATGAAATGTTTTTTTCTCTCCCCCACACCTTATCTGCACCACAAAGTATTATTGTTATACTAGGGTTATGGTTTCATTTCCATGTATATTGTTCTGAAAAACTTATGTTGGGCCTTGTGTTGTATTATGGTTCATATATTTCAATGGCTGCATACTAACATACCTTGTTGAAATTCCACTGTTGTTGGCCTGTAGCCATAACTATTTTTGGCATGCTGTTACAGTAATGACTGTTATCCCATTTATGCCTGTGTTCTGTATGCTATGCAATTCTATTGTTCTGGGTTAATTGGATCACCCATGCATGCTTTTATTACTAATGCTGAAATGTTTTCTTCATGACTAACTAATACACTTTGATAAACCTCAACACTCTAGCATGTTTGGGAGGCAGATCCCAGCAGATCAGTCTGTCCCGCCTCATCTGGCTGCTGCACTGTGTCCCAGCATGTCTGGGACCCAACTTCAAGCTGCTTCCTCTGCTGGTACTGAACTGCCTCAGGGGATGGGGTCCATCCACCCCCAAGAAGTGGGCACTGAGAGGACCCTGTCATCTGACAACAGTTCTGAGGTATGGTGTGCAGGGTCATCTAGCAGGACTTGAATGACCACCTGTGCCAGATAGAGGGCAGACTGGCACACCTCGAGGGCAGGCACCCAGCTCCCAGCATAGACACCTTCTGGGCTGTGAAGGGGCAGTGGTAACTGCCCATGGGTGGGGACCTCAGTCCCACTGTTTCCATCTGGGGGCATTTGGTCCTCCAATTACCAACCACACTCCCCATCCAAGGTGTTTACCCCCTCATGTGTCATACAATGCCCCTGTCTGCTGTCTTGTCTGTCCCCAAATGCAACCTCATCTACCCAACTTACCTCCCCAAATGTACTTACAACCCTTCCCCAACATCCCACTCTCAACTTAAAAAAAGGGCGTCTGTGCCAAAAAAAAAAAGCCGTCTCATACATAGCTATCCATTTTGCCCCATGTACACTGACATTAATCAATTTCCCCATGAATTAATCAACAAATGTATGTCACCCACAGCCCTCCCTGTTGGGTGAGAGGCTCTAAATTCCAAATTGTCCAGATTATGCACAGCTGTTGCTGCACAAGAAATGGAGAGCTATGGTCCTTTCCTAGACCAATCCTGCACATCCCTAGCTGCCTTTCATAATGTTTTTCCCCCTGCTTGCCCCCATTTCCCCACTTTCTTATCACCCCTTTTTTCTTTTCTTTTTTTAAGTGGGGATAAGTGACATGAAGCAAAGCTAAGCACTACTTGTCATTGTGGCGTGTCACGCAAAACCACACAAACCTGCTTAAAACTGCTTTAATCACTCTGTCTGATTCAGACACTGTTCTGCCCATCAACAAAACAACCAGTGCTGGTAAGTCTTGAACCCAAGACACTGTGCAATAGATTCAGATCAAAGCACCACTAGGCCAATTCAGCTGTGAGGAATTAGTACTGCTTTTTTAAATACATCACGCAACAGTAGAGAACAAAGTCACTAGCATCAAGTCTCAAACCCAGGACCCTGTGCACTAGAGTCAAAGCAACACACCACTAGGCCAAATCAGCTCCGGGCATCTACTACTGCTTTTGTAAATATATCATGCAGTACAGTCATGTAGCAGTAGGGAAAAAAAGACAACGCTGTCAGGTATTGAAGCCAGGACCTCCTGAGCTAGAGTCAGAGAAGCGCACCACTACACCAACACAACTTGGAGGAGTTAGCGCATTTCTTTCTAAATATATCATGCAGTACAGTGATGTAACATTAGGGGAAAACGACACTGCTGACAAGTATTGCACTTAGGACTTTGTCAACTACAACATAGTGCATTACACCAGCAGGCCAACTGAGCTCTGGAGAACAAGTAGTTTTTACAAACATATCCTGATTGTCAGTGACATACTACTCCTATATATACTGGGACAAATCACACTGTACATTTTATAGGGTTACCATCTGTCCCACTTTGCGAGGGACAGTCCCTTTTTGGCCAGTTGTGTCCTGCCAAAAAATTGACAAAATAACTAATGTCCTGAGAGATTAGGACAAACATTTTCTCTATATGTTATGTAGTACTTGCATAAAACAGTTATTCAGCGGATCTTGTTGTGCAGCAGAAAGGAGAAATAGAGACTTTGGTTGATTCTAAGTATCTCCATTTACATATTCTTGCTTAAATTTGCTTACTGCAGTTTATTTAAGTCATTTTATAACTTATTGCATTTATTTTAACAGCATTTACTGTTTTTGGCTACATACTCAAGTGTGCTAGCCTGCTCTGTATTTAAAGTGAATTTATTGCTGATTTAAGTGTATTTATTGCTGTTTAACAAAAAATAAAAATAAAAAAAAAAATCTAGTTTGTTGTCCCACCATTTTCTAGTACTAGAATAGTCTGGATTCAGATTTGATGTATTTGGGACTGTATTGGAGTTTCTGAGTTGCCCATACCTTTCTGTGATAGAGGGAAGCCTTTCTGCTTATCAGTAGAAGTGATAAGCGCTGAGCAGCCTATCTGACACATGTGGAGTGGTTTCCAGCTCTGAAATTGTACCTTATTGGCTGTTTTGGGCTTTATTTTATCCCTTTTAACTTTCTTCCTTAAAAGCTTGTGTTTGCATGGGTTTGTATGACACGCAGCCCCGCTAAGCTAGGGTAAACTATTACCAGTGCCATAAAGTCTACTCTTCACATTTTCCCTTAGATCTTGCTAGTTTTCTTCTTGTATGCACTTAAACTAGGTTATTAAGTCTAAGACTTGTTCAGATTTCTCATAGCAATTACTGTAGCACACAAACTGCTACCAGCACTAAACGTTCCATAAAAGAAACAGCTTCAGTACTTAATAAATTGCACAGCCCTCTGGGCATGTCCAAAGGTCAGTTCCCTGTGCTTTTTCCTATTAACCCGGTGAACCTGGGTATTCTGAGGCAATGCATTAACTGCCTCATAAGCACTGATAACCCTCTACTCTTACCCCACAACACTCAGACTTGTGAGAGATGCACCTACATATCCAGATTGGAAGCCATGGACTCTCTAGCCAAGACTGCAATAGCCAGTCAAGAGGAGAAGGTCAACACTGGCACCACACCACAAGGAACACATAGCCACACACCATCACAGCTATCACATAATAATGCAAAACACACACACACACACACACACACACACACACACTCACACACACACACACACACACACACACACACACACACACACACACACACACACACACACACACACACACACCTTTGCGGAGGCTCTCAATAAAAATCTATCCAAACAGTAGAGACCTCCAAGGCAGAAATGCATGTAACCACTGCACCACAGCAAAAACCATGTGACACATAGTTCACACAAACAGCATGCCACACAACCAAAGCTCCTAAGGCAAACCAGCTTACTCAATACACTTGTCATAGGTGACTCAATAGTAAGGCACACTGATGTATCACTCACTAGGTTGAATAAGGAGAAGTAACGGTCAGCTGCCTGTTGGGTGCAAGGATACACCACATAATACACACACTCAGATCACTCCACAACAGGTACAGATATGACTCGGTCATTGTCCATGTTGGTGTGAACTACCAGAGATGCAACTCCCCAGATTACATGAAAAGAGACATGGATGAGCTCTCAGATCAATTAGCTCAGGCAGGTATGACCGTAGCTCTGAGTAGCACCTTACCATCATCCAGAATGATACCACAGTACAAACAAAAAATTATTGACTTCAATAATTGGCTAAGTTTCTGGTGTCATTCTAAGGAGATCCAGCATCTGCCTGCCTGCGATAACATGATCAATAGACCTCAATGCTTTGCCAGAGATGGCCTGCATCTGTCATTCCTACGATTCTAGGTACTGGCCAAGGTCCTTGCCACCCCTATAGTGCCTTTTTAGGCAATGTCCAGAAGACCAAATTACCACCATAACAACTACAAGCAAATGTAAACTGAGGGTTATGCTACTCAATGTTAGAGGTCTAAATCTCAAGATGCACTCATTCAAAGTGCTCCTTAAAATGGAGAACATCGACATTTGTACAGTAACTGAGACCTGGTTCAAGGCTCCTGAAAGCACCCCTGTGCTACCAGGTTATAACTCATACCACACCGTTCAGCCCAAAAACATGTACCAAAGCCCTAAAGGCAGTGGTGTCACCATATTCATAAAGGATATGCACACCTCCAGGTTAGTAGCTCAACACAACGCATCAGAGATACTCCAGGTACAAATAACACTGGATAAGACTGTAATCCAGGTTGTTGCCTTCTATAGATCCCCCACCATGTCCCAAGACTCCGACTCCACATTCCTGAGTACCCTGGAAATTATTAAGGTTCATCCCAACACATCCACACTGGGTACTTTAACTACCACTCCATTAACTGGGAAAACTACTCAAGTACCAACACACTTGCTCAACATTTTCTGGAATTCATTAATTCCAATGCCCTGGATCAGCTCATTCTTACCCCCACTAAGGGTAACAACATCCTGGATCTGGTTATTACAAATATGGGTGACCATTGCTCTACAGCAATTGTCAACTCCTCCCTGGTCAGATCTAATCACAAGCTAATCACCGTGGATATCCACATCCCACCCACACCCCCTGCAAAGGTAACCACTGTAAAAAACTTTTCCAAAGCAAACTTTGGGCTTCTAAAAACTGAGATGACTAACTTCACAATGCCCATGCAAATGGATAATAAATGCAGAACTGCCGAATGCACTGTATGAACATGTACACAAATGCATGGAATGGGCCATACCCAATAGAACCAAGACGCTCTCCTCCAAAAAAAAGGAAACCAATCTGGTGGTCCCCTGCCATAAACAAACTCTACAACAGAAGGAAGAAACTGTTGCAGAATAAGGTGAAGTCCCAAAACTTGAAAAACTCCCTTGTTAGCCTCAACAAAAAGCTGAGATCCCTCATCAAATCCACTAAAGCTAGCTACAATAACAAAATTACAGCAAATTACAGCAGCATGGGTTAGGTTGCTATTAGATGCGTATGTTTATTACCTCTAGGAATTGCTACTCTTAACTGCTCCACTGTCTTGAGGCACACTTTAACTGTTTGTTTCTACTGTAGTCTGGCAAGCTGCCTCAAGGTTTCCAGGGATCATTTCTGTTCATTCATCCTCTCTTTCCCCTTTCCTTTACAGCCTGTGTCCCATTGCTAGTGTACTCCAACCCAGCAGTTTAATGCTAAAGACACAGGACATTTTTATACCATTATCTGCCGAAGCCGCTACTATAAGTGTGACGCGTGTGAGTTGTATTAGCCTATTGATTGGTTCCAACTGATATGTACAACAAATAGTTTCTGCCTGCTCCGTTCACTTCACTCCCTTCCCTGTCCCCATATCCCACCAGCACCCAGCACACCTACACTTATTCTAGCCAAATGTCCTTCCCATTACAGTCACAACCAACCACACCTGCAACACCAACTCTAACCACATTTCCAGCCTACCATTAACCTCCCACCTTGAGTACCATGGTCCTACACACACTACCTATACTCTTTACATACACCCTTCTTGCACACATTACATCTTACCAAATTACCTTTATACCCCCACCATAGGTTCATAGGTTCATAGGTTCATACTAGGCTATCTGCCCTAGGGCATTTATAAGCCTAGCCAGAGTGTGTTTGGCTTTTGCCACCCATTTTAAATTAATTTTGCTATGCCTTTTTTTGAGGTTAGTATACTGTGCCTCTGTCTAACAGTGACACAGAAGTGATAACCGGGGTAAACCTACGATCTCCCATCCACTCATCAAGATTCCTCTTGAAGAGAGTCAATGTGGGACTCTGCCTAACCTGGAATGGGATTTTATTCCAGAGTGAAGGGAGCCTCTGGGTTATGAATCTGTCCCTCCAGCATGTCCTATTTATTTCAGTGCTGAGGTTCAAGTCTCTCGAGCGCGTAGCTCAATGGGATTTGGATTTTCTGAGGTGCAGCATGTCCATTAATTCCGGGTTGGACATGGCTTTATACGTCAGGCACAGATCGCCTCTGAGCAGGCGGTATGCCACTGAGTAGAGCTGGAGTTTCTTTAACCGGGCAGCATATGGCATCTGTTTGAGCCCTTTGATCCTCTTGGTGAGGTACTTTTGGGGTCTTTCCAGTTGCTACAGGTGTCTGGTAAGGTACATCCCAAAAGGGGCATCATACTCAATTATGGGCCTGATGAGGGATGAGTAAAGAGACATGATGACCTCCCCTGATCTAGATGTGAATCCCTTCATGATTAGGTGGGCTATATAAAATGTTTCTCTAACCACTTTGGCCACGTGGTTGTCAAATGAGAGATTGCTATCAACTTGGGTCCCCAGGTCCCTAATGACTTCTTCTGTACTTAATGGATTACCACCTATGTGGTAATTTGTGGGCACTTTGTTTTTGCCAAAGGGGATGACTATAGACTTTTTGGCATTTAGCTTGAGGCCATGGCTCTGGCACCAGTTGTCTGTTTCTATGAGGCCCTTTTGGAGGATGCTTGTGTCGGCTGGAGAGTTGATTATGGCGCCCAGTTTGCAGTCATCTGCGAACTTGGTCAGCCACAGTCCTTCCGTGTTGGCCTATACCGCCGAGAAATATATACCGAACAAGAGAGGTCCCAGGACTGAGCCTTGTGGGATGCCACTTGTAACTGGTTTGGAGTCTGACATGGCTCCAGCAATTCTAACCATGTGGGTTCTGTCCTTGAGCCAGTTTGCAACCCATCTAGTGACATAGGGGTTTATATTTAAGCTGGTGAGCTTATCTATAATGCCCGAGTGGGGTATTGTATCGAAGGCTTTTGCGAGGTCCAGGTAGGCTGTGTGGACCACCTTCCCCTCGTCAATGGCCTTGGTGACTGTTTCAAAGAAATCGACCAGGTTTAAGAGGCAGGATCTGCCCTTAACAAAGCCAAACTGGGTAGGATCCAGTGTCTGTAGGTCCCCAATATCTTTATTTACGAGGTCCATGATGATCCTTTCCATAGCTTTACAGACCAAGCTAGTCAGGCTTATGGGGCAATAGTTTCCAGGATCCGTTGAGGCACCACCTTTGTGGAGAGGGACCACTGTTGCTGTACGCCACTCTTTGGGTACATATCCTGTAGTAAGGCTAAGATTGAACAGTAGTTTTATGTTTGGGTTTAGCTCTTCTTGGAGTTCATGTAGGACGCAGCCCGGAACACCATCTGGTCCCATTGATGCTGTGTTTTTTGCTTTGGAGAGGGCGGCTCTTACCTGAGCATCTGAGATGTCAGGGGGGCAGCACTCTGTTGGGATAGATATTTGCCCTTTTGGTGGGGATGGGGGGGAGAAGTTTACACTGAACCTGTCAAATAGGATGTTGGCAATGTCTGTGGGCTCGGTGTATTTTTTGTCATTTTGGACTAATTCTGAGCATATCTGGGAATTCCCACCCAGGTTCCTAACATAACTAAAGAAAGCCTTGTGATTATCCTTAGTGTCCTGTGCAATTTTTCTCTCGAAGCTGGCCTTAGACGATTTTATGAGTGCCCGTAGTTTTTTGCTAATACTGATCAGAGATGCCTTCCCTTTTTGGGATTTTGCTCTATCATGTAGTAGCTTCCTCCTTCTATTGTATAGTTTGTTTATGGCTGGGGTCCACCAGACAGGGCGTCTGCCTTTGGAGGATTGGGTCTTGGTTTTATTTGGGATTGCATGATCCATGCATTCCTGAAGGTGTTCATAGAATGCGTTTATAAAGGATTCTGCAGTCTGGGCCATATTTTCCACAGGCCCGGGGGCTTTGAAGGATTTCGACTCGGTTTTGAGGCGTGTGAAATTTGCTTTATAGAAGTTTTTCACTGTGGTTTTCTGGGCAGGGGTGGGGTCAGGATGTGAATATCCAGTGAGATTAGTTTATGGTCTGATCTTACCAGTGAGGGATACACTTCTGGTCTGGAGCATAGTGTCCCCATGTTGGTGATGATCAGGTCCAGTATGTTTTCCCCTCTTGTGGGAGTGGTAACAAGTTGTTCCATAGCATTTGAGTTTATAAATTCTAGGAACCTTTGGGCTAGGGTTTTGGAGCTAGAGTAATGCTCCCAGTCTATGTTTGGGTAGTTGAAGTCACCCATTATAATGGTGTTTGGAGAGACCTTCATATTTTTCAGTATTCTCAGGAAGGCCGAGTGGGGTTCCTGTGTTTGGGAGGGTGGTCTGTAGCAGGCTATAAACTGGAAGGCAGTTTTACCCACAGTTAGTTGCACATGGATAGTCTCTGATGCTTCGTGCTGTGCCACCAACCTGGAGGTGTGGGTATCTTTGACGAATATTGATACTCCCCCTCCTTTTGTGGTTCGGTCCAAGTTTTGGGGCCAAAAAGCATGGTATGAGGTATAACCTGGTAGTGCTGGGGTGCTCTCGGGAGCCTTGAACCAGGTTTCTGTTACTGCACAGATATCAATGTTCTCCATGCTAAGGAGAGTTTCGAGTGCGTGCATCCTGAGGTTTAGACTTCTGGCATTGAGTAGCATTACTCTTAGTTTCTTATCCCTTGTGATACCTATGGAGGTGGGTTTGTCTTTTGAGCCTTGCCAAAAAAGGCACTATGGGGGTAGCAAGAGCCTTTGCCAATATCCAAAAGCCCACGGTGACAGGTGCAAGCCGTCCCTAGCGAAGCATCGTGGCTTGTCGAGCATGTCATCCCAGGCTGACAGGCATTGGATCCCCTTTGAATGACACCAACACTTAAGCCAATTGTTGAAATTGATCAGCTTGTCTTCATATTGTGGCATCATTCTTGGTGAGGGTAAGATGCTACTCAAGGTCAGGGTCATACCGGCCTGGACTACATGCTCAGAGAGCTCCTCTATGTCTCTTTTCATGTAGTCCAGGGAGGTACGTCTCAGGTCATTCACACCAGCATGGACAATGACTGAGTCATATTTGTACTTGCCTTGGAGTGACCTGAGTGCTTGTGTTATGTGGTGGATCCTAGCGCCCGACAGGCAGCTCACCGTGACCTTCTCCTTGTTCAGCCTGGTGAGCGGGACGTCAGTGTGCCTGACGATAGAGTCACCTATTACAAGTGTATCAGGTGCGTTGTTTAGCCTTAAGGGCTGTGACTGTTCGGCACACTGTCTTTGTGAGCTATGTGTTGCACGTGTTTTGTTTTGGGGTAGCGGTTGCTTGGGTGTCTGCTTTGGAGGTCTCTGCTGCTTAGGCAGTTTTTTATTTAGAACCTCCGAGTATGTTTATGTGTGTTTATGTGTTTGGTTTGTTGTCGTGGTAGGTCTATGTGAAACTGGAATTGTAGTGAGTGTGGTTTCCTTCTCCTCCTGATTGGTTATGCCAGTACTGAGTTGAGAAAGGTTAGCCTCCAGTTTGGCTATATGGTTGCATCTCTCACATGTGTTGGAATTTGTTGGGAGGAGGAGAGGGTTGTCTGTGTACATGAGGCAGTTGTAACATTGCCTCAAGATTCCCAGATTCACCAGCTGGACCGGAGAGGAGATTGACAACTGACCTTTGGACATGCTAGAATAGTATTGGGAATTCCTTTATAATTGAAAAAAAGGGCCAGTGGGGAACAGGGTACTCAAGGGGAGTTTGTGAGGGTGTAGTGCTTTTAATTTTTTAGAGCTGACTTATATAATTGCTTTAGTGAGCAAGTGCCAGGTAACTTAAATGCAATGTGTTACAGGTAACTTAAATGCAAAAATGACAAACAGTAACTTTCTTTCAAGTGAAACAAGGAAATAAGTACAGTAAGCAATGCAGATATCACTAGGGATCCACAGAAGTGCTAAAAGGCTGCGTTTTAGGTGGAATTAGCGTTTCAGGGAAATAAACAAGCAACAAGCATACAAACAAAGCTAGATTCAGCAGGCCTGGATCTAGTCTATGCTACAGCAAACAAGGTGTACCAATTTCAGTAAGAAACAGTTAGAATATGCAGGCACTATAAGCCTTTAACCAGAAATTCCCTGCTCAGAAGGGCAGAGTCCAGCCTCTCCTCCCACAAGAGTGCAGACCGCAATCCTTCTTAACGTAAAATAACTGGCCTGAAGCCCAAGTGCTTAAACCAGAACTAATACACTTTTAGAATAACAGACACTGAGCTCTCAATCAAACAACTTACACTGCACAGCTACAGTCACCACCCCTCATGTCACACCATCACACAAGTCATACACCTCTCACAACATATACACCCCAATGCACAACCTACTTAAGCTATCACCTCCACCACACAAACAGAAAGCCTCCCTAATGCCTTACAAACTATCCCTCAGTCTAATTTATCTATCACCCACTTTACCCAAACAAAAAACTACCCCAAAACTTAAACTAATTCTCTCATTGCTAAAACTAACATCCTCAGCCATAACAATACTTGTCTTCAGCGGAGACATCCACCCAAACCCTGGACCACACAACACCTCCACTGATAGTCAGCCTAACAACCTCTCCCACCCTCAAATTACATCCAATAGGAAACCAACTGACCTCCTTATTGTAAGCCTAAATATAAGAAGTATAACCAATAAAATCCATGAACTCCACGCTACCATGGACTTATACTCCCCTGATATTATCATTCTAACAGAAACCTGGCTCAAACCTCACATTACCAGTGAGCAAATTCTCCCTTCGGGCTACAGTATCCTAAGACAAGATCAGTTGCACAAAAAAAGAGGGTGGTGTAGCTGTAATATATAAACAGAATCTTAATATTCACATCCTAAACTTATCAGCCCCCCTAACTGACAAAGAAGAAATAATCTATATCAACCTAAAAGTAAACCAAGACAAGACCATTAACATAATAGGATGCTACTTCCCACCTGAAAATAATATCCCTCCACTAGAAAACCTCCTCAGCTGGGTAAATAATCACCTTCCACAAGAAACCGTAATATTAGGTGATTTTAATATAGACTGGCTATCCTGTTCCAACCACCATCCAGCCCACCATCTAAATCTTCATGTTTTTTTCCAACTTATCCAGAGACCCACCAGAATAAATAAGAATTCCAACAAGCATTCTACTCTTGACTGGATACTAGTCAGCAAGAGCCCCCAATCATACACAGCTGGCTGCTTACCAGATAGCCTCAGTGATCATACCCCAACCTTCCTACTCAAAGAAACACATATATCAGGCTAAACCCATTACCCATCAGCAAATACGTAATAAAGTAAACTTTAAACCTGACAACTTCATCTCAGCCCTAAAAAACTGCAACTGGACTCCACTAAAATACCTCAGCCTTGATGACGCTGTCCAATTTTTCAATACCACCTTCCTTAAAGTCCTAAACACCCATGCACCCACAAGATTTACTAGAGTTAAAGCCCAGTCTTCCCCATGGCTACAACAAGCCACTAGATCAGAAATGAAAATCAGAGATAGAGCCTGGAATCACTGGTGCAAGACAAAAAACCCTTATGATAGACAGAAAGTCTGTGAATTATGTAACAAAGTCAAAAAATTAATAAAGCAGAACAAAATCCTATATTACCAGTCTGCCCTGAACTCCACCCAAAACAACTCTAAACAATTCTGGTCAGCCATGAACTCTATCCTCCACCAAGGAAAAGTAGGAACCCCTCCACCAAACAAAACAAACTCCTCTGAAAACATTGCCACCTCTTTCAACACTCACTTCACACAAACCGTTTTATCACTAGCAAAACAACACAACCCCGCTCCCCTACCCCCTCCAACTACACCTAGTAACCTGCCCACTGCATTCGCTTTTTCTCCTATCCTTACCTCCAACACAAAAAAACTCTTATCAAAACTAAAGCCCACAAAACTAGCAGCTGACAACCTCCCAGCTGAGCACCTTAAATTTGCAGCTGAAGCCCTAGCCTACCCAGTTGCAATCCTGATTAAACAATCTTTATCTGAAAGCTATGTCCCTTCATAATGGAAAATATCCCACATTATCCCCCTCCACAAAGGTGGGCCCTCCACAGAATTCACCAACTACCGGCCCGTAGCAATTCTGTCTCCTCTATCAAAAATACTTGAGAGATGCATTCACTCTCAGGTTCTAGGCTATCTCCTTGCTAACAACCTCCTATTTAACACTCAGCATGGTTTCCAACCATACTACAGCACAACCACTGCCTTACTTGCTTTCACTAATAACATCCTTCAACATAAAAACAATGGTCATTTCAGCTCTGCAACCTTCCTAGACCTATCTAAAGCATTCAACATGGTCTCTCATAAACAAGTTATCACTGTCCTCAGTACTCTATCCTTGTCTCAATCTGTCACAAACTGGTTCCAGAGCTACCTGACTGACCGCCATCAATCTGTTGTTTGGCATAATGATATATCCCCCCAACTCCCTGTCTCAATAGGTGTTCCCCAAGGATCCATCCTTGGACCCTTACTCTTCTCCATATCCGCTAATAATCTAGCCTCTGCTACCAAACAGGCCACTCTCATACAGTACACAGATGATTCCACCATCATCTACTCAGCCCACTCCCTACCTGAACTTTAAAAGACCACACAGGATGCTTTTTCCTCAGTTAAAACTTGGCTTTCAGATGCACAATTAATACTTTACCCAAACAAAACAAAATTCCTCATCTCCCAACCCACCAAACACAATCTAAACATCCACCAATTTAATATTAAAGCCAATGACAACACCATTATCCCCCCAACAGACCACACCAAACTACTTGGAGTTGAAACTGACAATAACCTCAAGTTTGACATCCACATCTCATTAACCATTAAAAAAGTACACAAAAAAAACTAGGAGCTTCATGCAGAAATAAGCAATTCCTCACCAAAACAGCCAAGATTTCAGTTGCAAATAGCCACCTTATCTCCACCCTACTCTACGCCTCTCCAGTATTTACCAACCTAAAGCAAAGTGAGTTAGGTAAACTCAAAGCTTGCTACAACAAAATAGCAAGGTTTGCCACTGGCACAAACTATCGTAGCCACCACTGCACCTCACTTACTGAACTAGGCTGGCTAAAACTCCCTCACCTCCTTCAATGGTACCAATTCTTACTCACCCACAAACTACTAAATCATCCTCTAAAAGTTCCCTCCCTCCAAAATCTACTCCAACCCTATCATACCACCAGACCACTACGCTCCAGCAACAAAAATCAATTACAGGTAACTAAAACCAGGAACTCTGCTGGAGAAGCTCTCTTCTCTTACGCCATAGCAAAGTTATGGAATACCCTTCCTCACATTATAACGTCTGTGTCATCACGCACTAACTTCAAAGCTGCTCTAAAATCTCATTTAAAAGAGCACTGGGCATGCCCCTGTAACAAACCTCTCTAACATCTCTACCCCAACCTCTCTAATCCCTTTCTTCCACCCCTCTAACTACCTCAGATTGCAGTCAAATACATTGCTTGTAAACCTATATCTCAGCTGTAATCTTAGCTGCTGTTATTCAAGGGTAATAGCTGCTAGCTCAGCTATTAAAATACTTGCTAGTATTTATGGCACCAGTGATATAAGTGTTGTACCATTTAACTAAATAATTTCATTTTGAGCTATAACTGTTTACTACTATTGTTAAGCAAAACCTACCTATACTTTTTGTAACTTGTAATTAATTGTTGTTTTTATTATGGAGCTTTTCCCCCCGGGCCTCTGCTGAAAAAGGACCTGTGTCCAGTCGGATTTTCCTGGTCAACAAATGTAAATAAATGAAATAATAAATAAATAAATAGATACTAAAGACAATCACAAAGTCTTCTATAGTTATGTCAAAAATCTACAAGGCAAAGCTCAGATCTGCTCTGAGCTACTACACAATGGTAACTCCTATATTGAGTCAACAGACATTGCCAATATACTGGATGACAGATTCAGTGCCAGCTTCACCCCCTCACACCCCTAAAGGGCCAATCACAATACAGAGGAATGCATAGTACCCAATATTACAGCTGCACAATTTAAAATTGCTCTGTCCAAGGCCAAGAATGCAGCATCCATGGGACTAGACAATATCCCTGGCTGTGTTCTACATGAATTACAAAATAAACTGTCTCCACACCTGTGTGCCCTATTCAATTATAGCCTCACTTCAGGCTTTGTCCCTACCGAATGGCACACTGCTACAGTCATCCCACTCCACAAAGTGGCTGCGACTATGGACCATGGAAATTACTGCCCCATTAGACTGAAGAGTCTGGTATGTAATGCTATGGAGTGCATCATCAAGGACCTAATAAATAAGGACATAGGGAATCTACAGACTTCAGACCCCACACAGTTTGGCTTTGTGAAGGGTAGATCATGTCTACTCAATCTGGTAAACTTCTTTGAGTCTGTCACCAGAGCTGTGGATGAAGGCAAGGTAGTTCACACAGTCTACCTCGATCTGGCCAAGGCATTCGATACAATTCCTTACTCAGGAATCATCAATAAACTCACTAAACTAGGCATTGACCACTATGTCCCAAGGTGGGTTGCAAACTGGCTCACTGATAGAACCTACAGTGTGAAAGTAACAGACTCCAAGTCAGACTACTGACCAGTCATGAGTGGCGTCCCACAGGGATCGGTCCTGGGTCCTCTCCTGTTTGGCATCTACTTTTCTGAAGTCCAGGCCAAAACCAAGGGACTCTGGTTGACCAAGTTCACAGATGATTGCAAACTGGGAGACATTATTAGCTCTCCAAATGATGTTGACATTCTACAGAAAGGCCTCACAGAGACCAATGACTGGTGTCAGAACCATGGCCTTAAGCTCAATGCCAAAAAAATGCATCGTCATTCCCTTTGGGAAGAACACGGTACCCATGAATTACCACATCAATTGTAGTCCACTGAACACCAAAGGTGTTATAAGAGATCTGGGAACACAAGTGGATAGCAACCTCTCCTTTGACAATCACATTGCCACTGTAGTCAGAAAATCCTTCTATGTGGCACATCTCATTTCAAAGGGTTTTGCATCTAAGAAGAAAGAGGTCATTGTCTCTCTCTACTCTTCCCTCATCAGACCAGTTATCAAGTACAATGCCACATTTGGCATGTACCTCACTAGACATATGCAACAACTAGAAAGACCACAAAAATACCTCACCAAGAGGATTCTAGGCCTTAAACACTTGCCCTATGTGGATAGAATAAAAAAAAACAGCTTTTCTCTTTATCATATCGCTTACTTAGAGGTGATTTCTGCTTGACCTACAAAGCCATGTCAGACCCAACACTGTTAGATATGCTACATCTAAAGAAATCCCAATCCCTTTGGGCCATACACTCCAGAGACCTCAACCTCATTACACAATCAACAGAACTTGTGAACCTATGAACATATGAAACAACTAAATGTTTTCAGAAACAGAATAAGCAACTAAAATTCTACAAGAAGCTTTTCTTTAGGCAAAAAGTGAAGTTCTGTCCTTTGTTTTGGCAGTGGGTATGTTTTGGACTGCAAAATCTGATGTTTATACCAAAATGCCCCAGTTTGGGCATTTGAAATGGTAGCAACCCTAACTCGGGCCCCTGACACAGACAACAAACCAGTACACAAATAAATGCTGCTGTTGGATGTCCGGGAGACCTACAATATCAGGTACAGCTGACAACTGCACAGACTGTTGCTGAAGGAACACAGTTCTGCTCCCGACTTATGGAAGGGTTGTCATAAAACCCATTCTATGTGCTGACATACTGGCAATGCAGTGCACAGTGCATTTATAAACCATGACAGACAGGTCAGTGTCACACGTCATACCCATCTGAATACACATGTCCATTCCAATCATGTGTAACATACTGTATGCATGCACATGTGTCTTACAAATAAACCTGATATAATATAATATAATATAATATAATATAATATAATATAATACATTATTAGAAATACATCATATAATATACATTATGATAATATAATATAATATATTATTATGATATTATATATATATATATATATATATATATATATATATATATATATATATATATATATATATAAGGTTGTGCTTGTATTGCTCAGGCTGTGGATTGTATTACTGAAACTAAGTGGAAATTCCTTAAGATTCCAAGAGCAGGATAGGTTCATAGGTTCATAGGTTGGTACTAGGCTATCAGCCCTAGGGCCTATACAAGCCTAGCCATAACAATTCCCTGGCTATTTCTTCCCACACTATTTACTTCCCTGGACCCCTGTCTAGCAGGGCGACTGTCGTGATCCCCGGGGTGAATTTCCTTTCTCCCATCCAATCGTCAAGGTTCCTTTTGAAGAAGACCAAAGAGGCACTCTGCTTGACATGTATGGGCAATCTATTCCAGAGTCTGGGGAGTCTTACATTTATTTCACTGAACTGCACTTCTGAAATGCTTATAATTGTGCTATACAATTGATCTACTAAGGTTTGCACTGTTATAAAGCTTTTTTTATTGTTTCACTGCATTTATGTACTGTTTTATACTGTTTTAACTGTATTTTTCAATGCTAGATACTGTTTCATTACTCTAATTGCATGTTTACTGAATTACTTAACTGTAAACTTCTTTTTTCAAACTGAGAGTTGTATTTTCTGTTTATGAGTGCTCTATCTGAGCTTTTCTGTGCATTTTTGATTTTTTTGAGTTTCTGTGTTCTACAGCTAGGAACTGTAATAGTGTGCATTACTATAATTGTCTGTTTACAATTAAAAGCATTCTCTAGACTCTGCTTGCTCCTTGATCTGTTTAAAACTTTAATTTAGTGGTTACAGCTAGGAACTGTAATTTTTCCCTCCCATCCTCTCTAGGGTTTGTGGTGTTCTTATACTTGGTGGCTTTGCAGTTGCCCACCCATACTGTATATTTAATCTGTGACACTACTACCAGTCTAGTGTCATTAGTTTATTCAATCTAATAGAGAACATTTATGAAGGCCAACCCACTCAGATTCTTAATGTTGAATTAACTTCTGTTCCAGCTTTCTCCATTTCCACTTTTACTGAAAAAAAAAATTCTAAGCTTGCTTCCCCTCTTTCCTGTGGCAGGTCTTGTCCAGATATGGATTTGCTGTGTCCAGGACTGTTTGTGAGCTTTTAAGCTCCCCCCCCCAGACTTAACTAGGGTTAAACTATTCCTGGCACCATAAAGTCTGTTCTTCAAATTTTCCCTTGCAACTAGCCAGTTTTTTAGTTTTAGCACTCAAATCTGTTTCTTTGAGCTCAGCACTTGTTCAGAACTCATTGTAAGCACTAAATAAGTTACAAATTACTACAGCACTCAACTTTCCTCACTTGTCTAGAGGAAAACAGTTTTTGTACTTAATAAATAAGCACCTATTCAAGCATGTCTAAAGGTCAGCTCCCGTTTTTTTCTCCTGTCTACCTGATGAATCTGGGCATCTTGGGACAATGCAGCAATTGCCTCATGTACACAGACAACCCTCTCCTCCTACCACCCAAGACTATAACCTGTGGGAGATGCACTTATATAGCCAAACTGGAAGCAAAGCTCTCTTCACCGAAGACTGAACTAGACAGTTAAGAGGAGAAGGTAAACACTTGCACCGCACCACACTCCTTACATAGTACCTCAAAACCTACACCACCAAAACACACACACACAGAAGCACAAAATACACACCTACATTCACGGAGGTTCTCAGTAAAAATGTGCCCAAACAACCGAGACCTCCAAAGCAGAAATGCAAGCAACCTCCACCCCCCAACACAACCCAAATGACACACAGCCCACATACTCAGTGTGCCACTCAACTACAGCCCATAAGGCATAGCATACCCAACACTCTAGTCATAGGTGACTCTATAGTCAGGCACACTGATGTTCCACTCACCAGGCTAAACAAGGAAAAAGTTACTGTCAGCTGCCTGTCAGGTGCCAGGATCCGCTACATAATGCACACACTCAGGTCGCTCCACAACAAGTACGACTATGACTCTGTCATTGTCCATGTTGATGTGAATGACCTGAGACGTACCTCCCTGGACTACATGAAAAGAGACATGGAGGAGCTCTCTGATCTTGTAGCCCAGGCAGGTATGACCCTAGCCCTGGGTAGCATCCTGCCATCACCCAGAATTGTACCACAGTACAAGGACAAAATTATTGACTTTAACAATTGGCTAAGCTTCTGGTGTCATTCTAAGGGAATCCAGTACCTGTCTGCCTGGGATGACATGATCAACAGACCACGCTGCTTTGCCAGAGATGGCCTGCACCAGTCACCCTTGGGATTCCAGATACTGGCAAAGGCTCTTACCACCCCAATAGTGCCTTTTTTAGGCAAGGTTCAAATGACAAATTCACCACCATAACAGGCACAAGCAAGCAAAATCTGAGGGTAATGCTACTCAATTCTAGAAGTATAAACCTCAAAATGCACTCACTCGAGGCACTCTTTAAAATGGAGAACACTGACATCCGTGCAGTGACCATCAATTCTGAGTTGGACATGGCTTTGTAAGTCAGGCAGAGACCACCTCTGTTTAAGCGATATGACACTGAGTACAGCTGGAGTGTTTCTAGTCGGGCTGCATAGGAAATATGTTTGAGACCAGTAATCCTCTTGGCAAAGTACTTTTGTGGTCTTTCCAGCTGTTGGAAGTATCTTGTGAGGTACATCCCAAACGGGGCATTGTACTCTATGATGGGTCTGATGAGTGACGAATAGAGGGGCACTATAACCTCTTTATTTCTAGATGTGACCCCTTTAGTAATTAGATGGGCTACATAGAAGGATTTCCTAACTACTTTGGCAATATGATTGTCAAAGGAGAGATTACTATCTACCTGGGTCCCCAGATCTCTTATTACCTCTTCTGTATTAAGGGGGCTGCCACCTATGTGGTAATTCATGGGTGTTTTGTTTTTCCCAAACGGGATGACTATGCATTTTTTACATTTAACTTGAGACCATGACTTTGACACCAGGTATCCGTCTCAGTAAGGCCCTTTTGGAGAATGTTCGTGTCAGCTGGAAAGTCAATTATGACTCCCAGTTTGCAGTCATCGGTGAAATTGGTTAGACATAGTCCTCCTGTGTTTGCCTGTACTTCTGAGAAGTATATGCCGAACAGTAGGGGTCCCAGGACCAAGCCTTGTGGGACACCACTTGTGACTGGTTTAGAGTCAGACCTGGAGCCTGCTCTTCTTACCGTGTGAGTTCTGTCTGTAAGCCATTTGGCAACCCATCTCATGACGTAGGAGTTTATGCTCAGGCTGGTGAGTTTTTCTCTAATTCCCGAGTGGAGAATGGTGTCAACAGCCTTGGCGAGGTCAAGGTAGGCTGTGTCAACTACCTTCCCCTCATCTATGGCCTTGGTGACTGTCTCGAAGAAGTCAAACAGGTTTAGTAGACATGATCTGCCCTTAACAAAGCCGAACTGGGTCTGGTCAAGTATTTGGAGGTTCCGGATATCTTTGTTAATGAGTTCCATGATGATGTGCTCCATAGCCTTGCAGACCAGGCTAGTCAGGCTTATGGGGCAATAGTTACCATGGTCAGTTGTGGCCCCTCCTTTGTGAAGCAGAATAACCATTGCTGTGCGCCGTTCTATAGGCACATAGCCTGTGGAGAGGCTGAGGTTGAACAGTGTGTTTAGGTGGGGGGTTAGTTTATTCTGTATTTCGTGCAAGATACAGCCTGGGACACCATCTGGCCCCATTGACACTGTGCTTTTGGCTTTTGAATGGGCTGTTTTCACCTGTGCGTCTGTGATTTCCGGGACACTACACTTTTTCGGTATTATTGTGGGCCCTTTTGGAGGTGAGAGGGGGGTGACGTTTGCACTGAATCTATCTGCCAGAATGTTGGCAATATCAAGTGGGTTCAGTATATTTGTGCTATTTTGCACTAGCTCAGAGCATATCTGCGAGTTGCCACTTAGATTCTTGACATAGCTAAAGAAGGCTTTGTGGTTATCTTTTAAATCCTTGGCTATTTTTCTTTTGAAGTTAGCCTTGGAGGATTTTATGAGGGACCTTAGTTTCTTACTGATAGAGATCAGGGATGTCTTTCCAACTTGGGATTTGCTTTTTTTCTGAACTAGTTTCCTCCTTCTATTGTATAGCCTGTTTATGGAAGGCGTCCACCATACTGGTTTCTTTCTCTTAGGGGAGTGAGTCTTTGTTTTGCTAGGGATGGCGCAATCCATGCATCCTTGTAGGTGCTCATAGAGTGCATTTATAAAGGTTCCTGCATCTTGGACACTGTTATCCTTTAGCGTCGGGGCTGGGAAACTTACCACCTCTGTCTTAAGTAAGGTGAAGTCTGCTATAGAAAAGTTTTTCACTGTGGTTTCCTTGGTTGAAGGTGGTGGTGTGGTGTGGACATCCAGAGTGATTAGTTTATGGTCTGATCTAACCAGTCACGGGTTGACCTCTGGTGTGGAACACCTGTCGCCCATGTTGGTGATGACCAGGTCCAATATGTTTTCACCTCTGGTAGGGGAGTTAACCAGCTGATCCAGGGCATTTGAGTTGATAAATTCCAGGAAGCGCTGGACCTGGGAGTTTGTACTTGAGTAGTTTTCCCAGTTAATGGTAGGGTAATTGAAATCGCCCAATATCAGGGTGTTCGGTAGGACCTTCATGTTTTCCAGTGTCTCCAGAAAGGCGGAGTGGTGGTCCTGGGTCATGGAGGGTGATCTGTAGTAGGCCACAATTTGCATTGCAGATTTGTCTGATGTTAGTTGCTAATGGATGATCTCGGAGGTATCATGCTGTGCCACTAACCTGGAGGTGTAGGTATCCATGATGAATATGGATACACCTCCTCCTTTTGTGATTCGGTCCACGTTCTGTGGCCAAAATGTGTGGTATGAGTTGTAGCCCCGTAGTGCTGGGGTGCTCTGTGAAGCCTTGAACCAGGTTTCAGTTACTGCACAGATGTCGATGTTCTCCATACTGAAGAGTGTTTTGAGCATGTGCATTTTGAGATTTAAACTCCTGACATTGAGTAGCATAACCCTCATTTTTTTATTTGTGTTGTTTACGGAGGTGGGTTTGACTTTTGAGCCTTGCCTAAAGAAGGCACTATGGGGGCAGTAAGAGCCTTGGCCAGTATTCGAAAGCCTAGGAATTGCAGGTGCAAGCCATCTCTTGTGAAGCAATGAGGCCTGTTGAGCATGTTGTCCCAGGCTGACAGACACTGGATCCCCTTTGAATGACACCAGAAGCTTAGCCAATTGTTGAAATTGATCATTTTTTCTTTATACTGCGGTATCATTCTTGGTGAGGGCAGGATGCTACTCAGGATCAGGATCATACCCGCCTGGGCTACATGATCAGAGAGCTCTTCCATGTCTCTTTTCATGTAGTCAAGGGAGGTATGTTTCAGGTCATTCACACCAACATGAACAATGACAGAGTCATATTTGTACTTGTTCTGGAGTTACCTGAGTACTTGTGTTATGTAGCGGATTCTGGTGCCTGACAGGCAGCTAACAGTAACCTTATCCTTGTCCAGCCTAGTGAGTGGGACGTTAGTGTGCCTGACTATAGAGTCACCTATTACTATTGTTTTAGGTATGTTATTTTGCCTTAAGAGCTGTGATTGTGTGGCACACTGATTTTGTGTTTTATGTGTTGTCTGGTCTGTGACGGGAGGTGAAGGTTTTTTGGCTGTCTGCTTTGGAGGTCTGTGATGCTTTTGCAGGTTTTTATTTAGAGCCTCCGAGTATGATTTTGTGTATTTATGTGTATTTTTTGCCAGTGCTGGTTTAGTATGTATATGTGAGGCTGGAGGTGTGGTGCAAGTGTTAACCTTCTTCTCATGACTGCCTGTTCCAGTCTTGGGTAGAGAAAGCTTAGCCTCCAGTTTAGCTATATAATTTCATCTCTTGCATATGTTGATGTTTTGTGGTAGGAGGAGAGGGTTTTCTGTGTACATGAGGCAGTTGTAACATTGCCTCAGGATACCCAGGTTCACCAGCTGGACTGGAGAGTATACCTAAAATTGCCCTTTGGTCATGCCTGAATAGTAGGGTGAGCTGCTTAGTCACTTGGTTGGTGAGGGGTGAATAATGAGCCTCGCCCTGCTGGGCAATCAATTGTTGGGGTATATTAGTGCTTGCTATTAGGTCTGAGCAAGTGCTGGACTGTAAGATGCTTTTTAAGTGCTTAGGATGAGAGTTAGACTACTTTCAAGGGAAAAACTGAAGAGGAGACTTGGTGGAGCCAGGATAAATTTAGCCCTAGCTAACCAGTGCTGCCGAGATGTGCAAAACTGTGCAAATGTGGTTTTTACACCAGGTAAATGAAAGAGATAAAAATTAGCCCAAAATGGCCTATAAACTACTAAATTCTGGGCTGGAACCACTCCTCCAGGGTAAGGTTACCATACGTCTGGGTTTCCCTGGACACGTCTTCTTTTTTGGGCTCCTGTCTGGGCGGTTTTTGAAAATTCTGTGATCAAATCGCAGAATTTTCAAAAAAAAGACATCCCTATTTTGGAGTCTTTCCTTGGCTTTGTTTTTTTTTTTTTTTTTGATTGGCTCATATACCGGTATACGATCCAATCAAAAAACGGAGCTCTGTTCAATGCGGAACTGCTTGATGTTCTGCATTGAACAAAAGAGGGTCCACTGTGCAAGGTTTTGATTGGCTCATATACCGGCATACGGGCCAATCAAAAATCCCCAAACACGGACCTTTTTACCTTTTTTTTTTTGCTCTTCAACCTAAGAGGGGAGCAAAAAAAAAAAGTCTTTCATTTTATGCTCTTCAGCCCTAACAGGACAAAATAATATGTGCTGGTAGCAGCACATATTTTTGTTCTCTTTTTCATACAAAGAAATATGGTAACCCTACTCCAGGGACAGATAGCTGCTCAAAGCTCTCTCTCTCACAGGTGAACAGAGAAACCTCCCTCTATTCAAGTAAGGTATGGGCAACTCAGAAAATTGTAATACAGCCCTGAATTCAGCACTAGCCTGAAAACTGGACTATACTAGCTTAGAAAGGTGGGAAACAAGGAAAATTTGTTTCGGAAAAGATAAGGCAAAAACAGTAAAAAAAATACACTTAAAACAAATTTAAACAACTACAAACAGCAAAACATACACTTAAAACAGCTTTAGATGACTACAAGCAATCAAAAAAGGCTTTTAAACAAATTACCCTATTAACCAGTAAAAAATCTCAAAACTGAGCCCTGTTCCTGTAGTTTTCAATCAGACAAGTTCTAACTGCACACTCCTGCCACTGGGATGGAGGAGAACCTTCTCCAAAAAAGAAAGCCTGGATTAGTGCTCAAGTTATGCAAACAAAACTAGATTCAGCAGGCCTGGATCTAGTCTATGCTACAGCAACCAAGGCGCACCAATTTCAGTAAGAAACAGCTCAAATATGCAGGCACTATAAGCCTTTAACCAGAAATTCCCCAGCTCAGAAGGGCAGAGTCCAGCCTCTCCTCCTACAAGAGTGCAGACCACGAGCCTTCTTAATGTAAAATAACTGGCCTGAAGCACAAGTGCTTAAACCAGAACTAATGCACTTTTAGAATAACAGACACTGAGCATTCAATCAGCAGTTCCCAACTTAGAAGGATGTAAGCTACCTGTCCTGCCACAACAGTGCAGACCACAAATCTTAATGTAAAATAACTGGTCTGAAGCCCAAGTGCTTAAACCAAAAGGCTTAGAATGATAGCTAAGGTACAACCCAACACTCTAATAATGGGTAATTTCAACTCCCCTACCATAAACTGGGAAAACTACTCATGTACCAACTCTTTTGCTCAACGTTTTCTGGAAATCATCAATTCCAATGCCTTGGATCAACTTATCCACACCCCCACCAGGGGCAGCAATATCCTAGACCTGGCCATCACCAACATGGGTGACCGGTGTTCCACACCAGAGGTCAGCTCCTCGTTTTTCAGATCCGACCACAAGCTAATCACCCTAGACATCCACATCCCGCTCCCACTCCCCATTAGGAAAACAACCATAAAAAAATCCTCCAAAGCCAACTTCATGCTTCTTAAGACAGAAGTGGCAAACTTCACGACACCCATGCAGATGGACAATAGAGGTACGACTGCTGAATCTTACACATATGCACTTTATAAGCACTTACACGAGTGCATGGATCGTGCTATCCCTAACACAACCAAGATGCTATCCTCCAAAAAAAGGAAGCCAATCTGGTGGTCTTCTGCCATAAACAAACTCTACAACAGAAGAAAGAAACTGTTGCAAAAATGAGTAAAATCCCACAATTGGAGGAACTCTCTGGTCAGCCTCAGTAAGAAGCTGAGATCCCTCATAAAATCCTCCAAAGCAAGTTATGAAAACAAAACGCCACTGATTCTAAAGACAACCACAAAGCATTCTATAGCTATGTCAAGAATCTCAATGGCAACACTCAGATCTGCTCTGAGTTACAGCACAATGACACTAAATATTCAAAGGGGATCCAATGTCTGTCTGCCTGGGATGACATGCTGGACAAGCCACGCTGCTTCGCAAGGGACGGCTTGCACCTGTCACCCCTGGGATTCCGGATATTGGCAAAGGCTCTTGCCACCCCCATAGTGCCTTTTTAGGCAAGGCTCAAATTCTAAACCTACCACCCTAGAACACAAAAAAGGAAAAAAACTAAGGGTAATGCTGCTCAATGCCAGAAGTCTAAATCTCAAAATGCACGCACTCGAGGCCCTTCTCAGTATGGAGAACATCGATGTCTGTGCAGTGACAGAAACCTGGTTCAAGGCTCCTGAGAGCACCCCAGCACTATCAGGTTTTACCTCTTATCATGCGTTCCGCCCCAAAATCCGGACAATACCAAGAAAGGAGGGTATCCATATTCATCAAAGACACCCACACCTCAAGACTGGTGGCAACGCACGATGCATCGGAGACCATCCAGGTGCAATTAACCATAGGCAAGACTGCTCTGCAAATTGTAGCATGTTACAGGCCACCCTCACAAACTCAGGAACCTCACATGGCCTTCCTGAAAACACTAGAGGGGATAAATGTATCACCAAACACCATCATACTAGGTGACTTCAATTACCCTAATATAGACTGGGAACACTACTCAAGCCCAAACACCCTAGCCCAAAAGTTCCTGGAATTCATAAACTCAAATGCCATGGAACAACTAGTCACCATCCCCACAAGAGGAGAAAACATACTTGATCTCATCATCACGAACATGGGAGCACAATGTTCAACACCGGAAGTATACCCCTCACTGGTGAGATCAGATCACAAACTAGTCTCTCTGGAGGTCCTCATCCCACCCCCACCTGAAATAAAAAAGACCACAGTAAAGAACTTCTCGAAAGCCGACTTCACACTTCTAAAGACTAGTGTGGTCTCCTTTAAGGCCCCCGAGCCGACGGAAAACAGTACTCAAGCCGCTGAATCACTTACAAATGCCTTCTACCAGCACCTGCAGGACTGCATGGATAAGGCAATCCCAAGCAAAACAAAGACTCTTTGTACCAAAGGCAAGCGTCCACTCTGGTGGACCCCAGCCATAAACAAACTCTACAACAAAAGGAGGAAGCTACTACAAGATAGAGCAAAATCCTTAAAAGGTAAGACATCCTTGATCACTATAAGTAAAAAACTAAGAGCTCTCATAAAATCATCCAAAGCAAATTTTGAGAGAAAAATAGCTAAAGACTCAAAAGACAATCATAAGGCCTTCTTTAGCTATGTTAGAAACCTGGGAGGAAACTCCCAGATATGCTCAGAACTAGTTCAAAATGATGTGAAGATTACTGATCCTACAGACATTGCCAACATACTGGCTGACAGGTTCAGTGCAAACTTCTCCCCTCCCCCAAAGGAGAGATATCTATACCAAGCGATTGCAGCCCCCAAACATCTCCAACGCCCAAGTGAGAACTGCTCTCTCCAAAGCAAAAAACACAGCATCCATGGGACCTGATGGTGTCCCCGGCTGTGTGCTCCACGAACTCAACGAGGAATTAAACCCACAGCTAGGACAGCTGTTTAATCATAGTCTTACCTCTGGATATGTACCCAGGGAGTGGCGCACTGCAACTGTGATCCCACTTCACAAAGGCGGTGCCTCCACCGACCCTGGAAATTACCGCCCATTAGCTTGACAAGCCTTATCTGCAAAGCCATGGAGAGGATCATAATGGACCTCATAAATAAAGACATAGGAAATTTGCAGACTTTGGATCCATCCCAGTTTGGCTTTGTCAAAGGCAGATCATGCCTTCTAAACTTGGTTGACTTTTTGAAACAGTCACCAAAGCCATTGATGAGGGAAAGGCAGTCCATACAGCCTACCTCGATCTGGCGAAGGCCTTTGATACAATACCCCACTCGGGTATCATTGAAAAACTCATCAGCTTAAATGTTAACCCATACATCACAAGATGGGTTGCAAACTGGCTGAGTGACAGAACCCACAGGGTCAGAGTTGCTGGCGCCATGTCAGACTCAAAGCCTGTCACAAGTGGTGTACCACAGGGCTCAGTCCTGGGCCCACTCTTGTTTGGCATCTACTTTTCCAGTACAAGCAAACACAGGAGGGTTATGGCTGACAAAGTTTGCAGATGACTGCAAACTGGGCCATAGTAGAAAACACATCTGACACAGATATCCTTCAGAAGGGTCTCACAGAAGCGGATAACTGGTGCCAGAGCCATGGCCTAAAGTTAAATGCCAAAAATGCATAGTCATACCCTTCGGGAAAAACAAGGTTACCCCTAGCTACCAAATAGGTGGCAATCCACTGAGTACAGAAGAAGTTATCAGGGACCTGGGGACCCAGGTTGATAGTAGTCTGTCATTCGACACCCATGTAGCTAAAGTAGTTAGGAAGACCTTCTACATTGCCCACCTTATCATGAAGGGATTCTCATCTAGATCAAGGGAGGTCATAGTCTCCCTATACTCATCACTCATCAGACCAATGATTGAGTACAATGCCCCATTCGGAATGTATCTGACCCGACACTTGCAGCAGCTGGAGAGGCCACAAAGTTCCTCACCAAAAGGATAAAGGGTCTCAAACATCTGTCCTATGCTGCCCGACTGAAAGAACTCCAGCTCTATTCAGTCGCTTACCGCTTGCTCAGAGGTGACCTTTGCCTAACATACAAGGCCATGTCAAACCCAGATTTGATGAATATGCTTCACCTCAAAAAATCTAGATCCGTCAGAGCCACAAGGGCGGGAGACTTAAACCTCGACACGGCTATTAATAGGACGTGCCAGAGGGATAGATTCATCACCCAAAGACTCCCTATGCTGTGGAATAAAATCCCGGTATATGTGAGGCAGAGCACCTCGCTGGCCTTGTTCAAGAGAAATCTTGACCAATGGATGGGAGATCGCAGATATACCCCAGGGATTACCTCAGTGTCACTGCTCAACAGAGGCACAGCAAAATAATGGGTATAGTTCCCCATACTAAAGGGGTGGCGTAAGCCACAAAACTATGGGCTAGGCTTGTAAATGCCCTCGGGCAGATAGCCTAGTATGAACCTATGAACCTATGAACCTATGAACCAACTGATATTGCCAATATCCTGGCAGATAGGTTTAGTGCTAACTTTACCCCCCTCTCACCCACTAAAGGGCCCATGTTTATATCAGAAGAATGCAAATTTCCTGTAATCATGGCTGCACAGGTAAAAACCTCACTCTCCAAAGCCAAGAACACAGCATCCATGGGACCTGACAACATCCCAGGCTATCTTCTACATGAACTACAGAATGAACTGGCTCCCCACCTATGTACCATGTTCAATCATAGCCTCACCTCAGGCTTTGTGTCCATTGAATGGCGCACCATGATGGTTATCCCACTTCACAAAGGGGGGGTCACAACAGAACCCGGGAACTACCGCCCCATTAGCCTGACGAGCCTGGTGTGCAGGACCATGGAACGTATCATCATGGAACTCATAAACAAAGACATTGGAGATCTCCAAACTCTGGACCCCACATAGTTCAGGTTTGTAAAAGGCAGATCATGTCTCCTAAACCTGATAGACTTCTTTGAAGTAGTCACTAAAGCCATAGATGAGGGTAAGGTAGTTCACACAGCCTATCTAGATCTCGCCAAGGCGTTCAACACCATCCCCCACTCTGGAATTATAGATAAACTCACTAAACTAGGTATAAATCCCTATGTCACAAGATGGGTTGCCAACTGGCTTACTGACAGAACCCACACCATGAAAGTAGCAGCCTCCAAATCAGACTTTAGACCAGTGACAAGTGGAGTACCACAGGGTTCAGTCATGGGTCCTCTCCTGTTTGGTATCTACTTCTCTGAAGTACAAGCTAACACAGAAGGTCTTTGGCTAAATTTGCAGATGACTGCACACTAGAAGCCATAATCAAAACTCCTAATGATGTGGACATCCTACAAAAGGGCCTCACGGAGACAGATGCCTGGTGTCAAAGCCATGGTCTCAAGCTCAATGCCAAAAAGTGCATTGTCATCCCCTTTGGTAAAAACTCTGTACCCATGAACTACCACGTAGGCGGTAATCTACTTAACACCAAAAGTGTGATAAGAGACCTTGGGACACAGGTGGACAGTAGTCTCTCCTTTGATAATCACATCGCCACAGTGGTCAGGAAATCCTTCTACATGGCACACCTCATCACAAAAGGTTTCTCATCCAGGAAAAAGAGGTCATTGTTCCCCTCTACTCATCACTCATTAGACCCATTATAGAGTACAACGCCCCTTTTGGTATGTACCTCACAAGACATCTACAACAACTGGAAAGGCCGCACAAATACTTCACAAATAGGATTACTGGCCTCAAACAGATGCCTTACGCAGATCATCTCAAAAAACTCCAGCTTTACTCCATCGCATATCGCCTACTCAGAGGCGATCTCTGCCTAACATACAAAGCTATGTCAAACCCAGAGCTGTTGGACATGCTCCACTTAAAGAAATCCCAATCCCTCTGAGCTACACGCTCTAGGGACCTAAACCTTGTCAATACAATAAACAGAACATGCTGGAGGGATAGATTCCTGTCCCAGAGACACCCATACTCTGGAACAGACTACCTATCTATGTCAAACAGAGCTCCTCATTAGCACTCTTCAAGAAAAATCTTGATGATTGGATGGGTAATAGGAAATTCACCCCAGGGATCACTTCTGTGATTCTGATTGACAGGGGCACAGGAAAATAATTTTCTTGGGTGGTGAAAACCAGGGTACCTTTTTGGCTAGGCTTGTATAGGCCCTAGGGCCAATAGCCTAATACCTACCTATGAACCTATATATAATATATATTGCTAATATATTGTATCTAATCTGTCACATTCCTAGCATGTGTCACATCTGGACACCAGTCCTGGCCTACAGCCCATTCTGTAGCACAGCAACTACATGCATGTCAATGCAACATAGGTATAACTGAGCCATGCAATGTCCAGCAAAACTGGTTGCTCCCACCACAGTCACTGCCATTCACAGTAGCACGTTAAAGGCCTGCAGGGTGGGACACATTTCACAATTATGAATATGTGTTCAAAATATCACCTACCACATTCTGGATTGCACTATTATGTAACATATGTACCAGTGGCACATGCATCACCTGGACTGTTACAGGTACGCTCAACCAGGCCATGGTGTGACAGGACAGCTGACACTGCTCCCAAACTGACAGTAACAGCTTGCTGTCCCCCTATGTCTTCACATTCCCCAGTCTGACTCCTGGCCAGAATGCAGCTGCTGCAGCCTGCTACACCTGCAGCAGTATGTCCAGCTACCTGCTACAGACCTAACATACCTCCCAAACACCTAGAACAGAACATCCACAAAAAACTCGTACATCAAGGGTTGGGGGGTGCTCATTTGAAAGGGACATGTGTCACAGTCTCCCCCTTCAAACATACACAGCTGATAGAACAGCATCAACTGTAGCAGCATGCACATTCAGATAAAAAGGATGTATGACACTCACATCTGCCTGTCTCCTTACTGACTCCAACACACATTGTTCAACAGTACACTGCTACAGAATCTGAAAGTCTGTTAACAATGGCCAGAAATAGCATGTAAAACCGTGGACATAACACATCAATCCAAACAGTGGACACAATTTATACCTACCCTCATTAAAGCTGTAGCTCCCACACCTCAATAATGTCCTCCTCACAGGCCAGGAAAAGGGGCAAGGCCTACATGAAGGCCTTAATTATAGCACTGTGTAACCATGCCATTGGCTAATGGAAAGGAAACCCAGCTGTTCTGGATGCAATTAGCAAGTGGGAGTCACAGATTGGTGCACAGGCAATCACCTGTTCATGAGCATTACCTACAAAAGGCAAGCTGCTACCTATGGTAAACAGGTCTGACACTTTATTCATGAGGACAGACTGCAATTCTCTAGGATACTACAACTGCATTTCTTCACTCAAAGGAGTATAGCACTATACCAGGTATGTCATTGAATGAAGCATGCAATGAAATGCAGATGGTGGGATGCAGTCATGGTAAATAAGTATTTAAACTGTAGGTCTCAACAACATTGCCTGTACTGATATGTTGCTGTTAGTCTGCTGTCCAGCACCTACAGACATCCCTTACGGCTCTGTCTGCAGTGACATAGATCACAGGTCTGGCCCCTGAATCACCCCAGCAATGGTCAGCTCACATATGACTGCAAATGTTGTCTGTTGTATAATACTGACAGTAAGAATTGATGGATACAGCCGGCATATTACATCATGTACTGTCAGTGAGCCCCTCTCAGTCTGTGAATGTCATACATGCTTAGTTCAAAGACTGCACAGGTGTCCCTCACCATTAATGATGTACTCTGGCTAGGTCATTGTGTACTGCACACCTGTATCTGATTGCATGACACCTATTGCTAGCATACTTGGTGACCCCCTACAGCAGGACAGCAGGTTATAGGTACTAGTAGTGGGGGGACCCTGGGTCTGGCTCAGTAGCAGTGTGTACATATTGAGCATACAATGTAAGGAAATGCATACAACACCAGATAATCATGTAACATTACTGTGTTCCATGGGTCTGCCATGTCACAAATTCATTCCCCAAACTCTGGGGACAACCATCACATATTGTCCAACAAGTGTCTAGAAATACACATTTGTCTGGCAGGGGTCTACATCTGTCAGGCACATGCACACATTTTGCAAGCATCTGGGTACTGCAGATGCCAGACAGCTATGAGGAGGACACCCTACACCACATATGCTCTGCTCTCAGTTATTGTGTAGCACAGATGTTGCTGGAATTTCCACATGCACTTGTAGTACCACTCACCTATTTTTTGGATGTAGGCTGGATGACATAGTACAGTAATGTTGCCCATAGGGGACACCCAGCAGTCGATGACAGTGATGGGTGTGGACACATAACTACATGGTCTGTCACACCACTCAGGCCATATCTGCTAGCCCTGGTGTTATATCAGGTTACTAGGCTATGGGCCCTGAGCAGCCATATGCCTAGGCCAGATGTTAGCCCATGTTTATGCAAGGCAGCACCTGATGCCCCCATCCAACAGGGACACAGGCCAAGTGTGTATGTGCAGTTAACCATCCAGTTATCCAGGCTACGCCTGCAAAGGTGTAAATAGCTAGCCTGCCTGATGTGGACATAGTGCCCATTCCACCACAGACTGATTGCATGGGACACACATCTGAGCTGCCAACAAGGCCACTTCATGTCACACACCAGGTTGAGAGTGTGTGCATGTGTGTGTGTGTGTGTGTGTGTGTGTGTGTGTGTGTGTGTGTGTGTGTGTGTGTGTGTGTGTGTGTTAACAGAGTGGAGCATGACTTGCAATCATGCAGCAGTCCCAGCAATGTGGAGTCCGTAAGTGCCTTGCATGCCACACTGAGGTCACCCATGAGGATTATGTATGAAACTTAGTTGAGGGTTGACCTTATGGCCTATTGCTGTGTATCAGATGTTTGATGCTGTGGTATTCCCTGGTGGGGAACCTCTATGATGTCCCCAGCTGCTGCATATGCTGTGTGATGTGACTGATGAACAGGGAATTATAGACATTAATGATGCTCATTGGGGGGATGCGGGGATGATTATACTCCATGTCCCATGATGACATACCCTTATGTATGACATAGGTCATGTAGAAGGTTTATCTTACAATGAAAGCAACATTGTGTTGACATGTCATGTTGCCAAAGATTTGTGTCCACAGCACACTCATGACTGATTGGGTGCCTAGTATGCTGTTTGTACTCTTATAATATGTGGGGACATCACTCTCCCCATAGGGGTTCACACTGCATGTCTTGGCATGTGGCCTGAGGCCATGTGTCTGGCAATAGTCGTGTATCTGTGTGAGACCCTCCTAAGCAGATGTCCACATCACTAGGGAATCTGGTGACAGCACACAGCATGCAGTCATGTGGAGACATGGTCGGACATAGAGTAATGGGCTATTACATGCACCTCAGATGTGTACATCACACATAACAGAAGACACACACTGAACCACAGGTTACACACCTACTTATGGGTGAACCACTTGTGGTTTATTCCCCTGTGTGGAATATGTGGATCATGTGCACTGATGTGCTACCCCTATGGTAACATATGGTGTGATGCATACTTGGCAGTGTAATATCTATGATGGCCATGTCAGTTATACTGTCACATAGTTTGTCCAGCTCAAGGTAGGCATTTTGCAGTGCCACTCCTGCCCACGTCTTTGGTGACTGGGTCATCAAGGTCACCTGAGTGTAGCAGAAACGAACCCTTCCTTAGCAAAGACTAAGTGTGCATAATGGAGTGTGTCCAGTTCGCACATGTCCTTGTTAATGGGGTTCACTTGAAACTTGCTATGACCTTGCAGAATAGTCTAGTTAGGCTGCTGGGTCTATCATATAACTGAGTGGGGGATGCCCCACCTTAGTGTAAAGCGCTGAAAGTGGTCATCCATCAAATGGATGGGACAAAGGTGGTACTCAATCCTCCTTTCAAAGTGGTTCTTTATGGTATTACAAGGTTATGCTTGCGGTCAGGTAGGATGCATCCTGTGATGTGATAGGCTGCCATGGCATATGTATAGGATGACTATCACATGGCAGTGGTGACCTGTTCCCCACATATAAGAGACAGGGGACGCACTGTGCATATTCTGATATACTGATGTGGAACACAAAGGGTGAAGCCTACACCAACTCTGTCATGCATCCAGTATGCTATACCAACAACACTGGTATAGCTGGTATCCTTGCACACCACAAGTGAGCAGCCACTACCTGTGCTGTTGCAGGCATATGTGCAGTAGGGGAGATGACTGTCTGTAGTGGATGTAGACAATTTAAGCACTGTGTTTGTTGTGCAGGTTTGCAGGACCAATCCCATTTTAATGTACATGCTAAGGTGACATTGCTCCAGAATGGGCACCTGCTCATACTTTGTCTCAGACAGCAGCATGTTACCCTGTTATGGACAGTATGTACTGCACATGTCCAGCAGACAGGTGTACATATCCTAGCAGAGGATGATGTAGGCCTGTTGTGTATACCTGACTATATGCATGTGTACAAATGCACATATAGCACTTGTGGGTATGTGTACATATCGGTGCCAGTCCTGAATGAGGGGTTGGGGGCTGTGAGGCTGTGTAAACCCTCCCAGGAGGCTGTATTCCATGTTGGACTTGTACGTATGGCAGAGCCTAGCTAGTTGGGTATTGTGGGAGACGGTGACTGCAGACGTGACTGCATGATGGTTGCTTTGCCATGGAGGATGACACTGTAGGGATGCTGCAGTGGTAACCCATGTTGTGTGATGTCAACTGCAATACACCTTCACCTCATGTGGGGGTAGCCCCTGGCCGAACCAAGGTGTTTGTACATCCACTGCTGATGGCTTCCTGGTCATTTGTATGCTGGCATGGGTACATCTTACAATGTATGTCAGGGTTGTTCAACTGTCCCAGGATCAGGGTATAGACCCGACTCCTAATGGGCCTACTTTAGATGATCGAGCTTTCAAAAGTTTGACTTTCATGTGGCCGAGGCCATATGATCTAACTTTTGAAAGTTCGACCATCTAATAAAAAAGTTAAAAAAAAGAAAAAAAATGACCTGAATTGTTCTAGCAGGGGGGCAAGCCTCCCTGCACCCCCCCTGCAATTTATATATTCCAACTCTGAGATTGCACTACAGTGCAGGAAAAAGGGAAATCTTCCTGTTCTGCGCTGTATGGAGATCTCCATTATAAACGTTCGAACTTTCAAAAGTTCGATCATATGGTCTCGGCCATATGAAAGTCAAACTTTTGAAAGTTCGATCATATGAAGGCAACCCCTCCTAATACAGCTGATGAGGTCCATTTAGGCAGAATGGACTTCCTGGTCACATGTGGTGGCTGGTACCCAGCTATGATTTGCATAGGTTTGTGTTGGCAATGTTGAATTGCCCCTGCAATGTCCCCTGTGCATCTTACTGCATGTACAGTGTGGAGGTGTGTATGTGCCTCATGTATATGGAAACCCCATGTCTCATGGCATTACCGACAACACTTTGCCTTCTGCATGTATGATAGAATGGTTGACCATGTAAGGCTGGGGTGCTCGCTGCAGGTTTGAAACATGGTCTGTGTGAGTGCAAAGATGTCTGCTGTTCCCAGGGTAGGACTGCTTGCAATGAGGGCAAAGTCATGTGTACACCTCTAGCATTTAGCAGCATGGCCTTCAATGTGGCTGTACTGACTCTTGTATGTTGGTATTGATAACCTCACTAATGCAGACACTATGGTCTGGTGGTAAACACTGCCAGACACATGAAGATCAGTGAAGACAGACGGAGGCCTCTCTTGCAGAGCATTGTGGTCTGTGTACCATATCATCCCAGACTCACAGGTACTGGAAACCATAGAATATCACAGCATAAATGTGCACGTGTTAAGGGCAATAATTCCCTGATTGTATTGTGGCATCTGTCTGGGTGACAGCAGAATGCTGCATAAGGCTAGGGACATACCTGCCTGGGACACATAGCCACTGTGCTCACTCACTGAATATAGTCCATGGACGTACATGTCAGGTCAGGTCAGGCACACCAGCATGTACAGTGACAGACCCATGACAGTACCTGTTGGTGGGAGACAGCTGTGCGTATGCAATATGGCCGAGACTGTCAACTATCAGAAAAGCAACTGTGACTATCCACATACCCAGCCAGGTCAGAGGCACACCAGTGTGTCTCCGCTGGAGTCCCCTATGTGTAACATGTTTGACATGGGGTCACACCTGCATGACTGTGGGACACAGGTATGTGGGCATGTGTGGTATGTGTTGTGTATGGCTGTGTCATTCATGTGTGGCTTGGCCTCAGAGATCCCCTTTGTTTGTGGATGTGTATGTTGAGAACCACTGCAGATGTCTGTGTATGTTGTGTAGGTGTCGGTGGTGTGTGAGGTGTACTGATTGTGTTGACAACCTGTTTGGGGACAGACATGCAGCCTTAACAGGTAGAGAGCATAGACTGCAGGTTCCTACAGTCATTGCATCTCTCACACAGTGTGTTTGTTGGTGATGTCTCTAGATGGCTGTCCATCTGTGTACATGTAGCAGGTGCTACACAGTGATAGGACTACAATGTCAACCACACTGGCTGGGGAAACTGTAAGACATTGTCTAGCCATATAGTCCAGAATCTGAGGGAGGAAGGCCAGAGAGACCTGAGGGGTGGGGTTACAGACCAGGTGATTACTAGTACAGTAGCAGGCTGACACCACAGCAGACCATGTAGACAGCCTATGAACAAGCAGCAATAGGTGCAACAGCTACATGCAGTGCAACACCTCATAGCACATGCAGCAAGTAGCATGAAACATCAGGATTGGGGGGGCAATGCATGCTGTATTGCCAGTTTGTTGCCGATATCCACAGATATATTGTGTTGATAGATGGCAGGGGTATGATGTGGGGGTTAGCGATGGTGAGTGCTGGCAAAAGTGGATATGCAGGGTCTGTACCTAATGGTGAGCAATTTATGCTGTTCTGTGATGTCTTCCCCTGTTCATGTCTTTCAGGTGGACTGTACAGAAGATGCAACGCAGCCTTCTCAGAAGCTGAGACTTCTGCAATTATCAATGCGCTGAGACTCCATCACTGGCTGCTGCTGTCAAGGAACCACCATAACCAGCAACAACATGCTCCCCTGAGGGCAGACCAGGTAGCAACACTGAAAAATGTGGGCCACTGGGACAGGAGCTATGAACAGATCCTACACCATGCTACAGATGTCATACACAATGCACAGCAAAGGGCTGCAGTTGTGGCCAGGGACCGTGCTGACACAGGGGGAGGGCCTGGTACACAACCACCACTTTCAGCCACAGAGGAGTTCCTGGCAAACCTGGCGTCAGCCACCAGCTCACAGGAAAGCATCAGTACATATGTCATGGAGATGGGTGACACCTAGGAAGTGTCCAGGTAAGCCTCCAGTAGTCATCATGTTAATACTGTAGCAATAATAGTGGCAGCCTCTGCATACCTGTATGCATATGTCAGGTCAATCTGCATCTGTGGTTGGAGTTTTGTAATGCACACATGTGCACACATATTGTGAATGTCAGCAATGTAAGTAGTATCACAGCTTGTACTGTACATGTTGATAAATGCACATATTATCCTGTACCATTGCCATATGTGTGTGTGCTGACAATACCTCTTCCCCACAAATCCATATGTACTTCTGGTGTGGCTGGGGAACATCAGTCTGTAGCTGGTGAGTGTAAACTGTCATGTTATAGATCACCTATACCCTAGGCATGTTAAGGGCTACCAGTTTGCCATGCACACAACTGTTAAGCGTAACCATATTGCAATATGTTTCATGTTCACTTGTGGTGGAGTTCACTGCAGTGCATCACACTGGTAATCACAGTAAAATATTTGCAGGAGCTGTGACATATTCCCCACAGAGTTGTGTACAGGTGTAGCCAATGTACTATACAAGGGTGCATTACTATTGTGTACATGGGTGCACTGTGTGTTAGGTGAAGGTCCATCACATACTCTGACTTGTCACATATCTCACAGGTGTATTGTACTAGCAACATTAAATGGATGTAGCTATACTGCATGTTGTTGAGGGCCTATCCAGAGTGTGTCTGTTGTGGTCTGATTGTTGGTTGAGTATGGCATCAGTCAGAAGGTGTGGTCTGCATGTCTTTGTGGCACCTAACCTGTGTGTGTGTGTGTGTGTGTGTGTGTGTGTGTGTGTGTGTGTGTGTGTGTGTGTGTGTGTGTGTGTGTGTGTGTGGGTGTGTATCAGCAAACATTATAGTCATGTTGTCTTCCCCTCACAGGTGAACATGGGGGTTAGAGTGTATCCCCCTCACAACCTGATGTCAGTGTCTCATCAGACTCTGATGAAGATGGTGAACATTGTAGGCACATGTGGGGTTGCTGGGTCCTGAATCTGCCCCATTAGTTGACACCAATGTCCCCACATAAGGTCAATATGCCCATACATACCCAGTCCCCAGCAGCCACAGATATTGAGCAGTTGGAAGGTGGTGGCATCGAACAGGGTAGTGTGGTGACTATGGCATCTGTGACTGTAGACAGTAGCCATAGCCAGATAGCTGGTGAGGTCCCACACAGGCAGATTGATAGGGGTGCTTGAAGGAGGACTGCTGCCCATTCAGCCCCTGCCAGAGGTCACAGCACATGTCACCTGATGCATGTTCCAGTCTGTCATAGAGGCACAGGCACATTGTGAACGGTACACCAGACAGATGTTCAGGGTCATGGGTGCAACACTGCCTGGCATGCATGACTCATTCCACATCATTGTTGATGCCTTACGTCATTCTTCTGATGTAGTGGCTAGATGGTGGGATGAGACATTGTCAGTCCTTAACCGTGCAATGTCTGTGCTTGAACATGTGGTGGGAGTAGGGCGTTGGACATGTGGACGTACGTCAGCAACAACATCAGCTGAGAGCCCATGTGTCCATACACAGTCACACTCCCATAATGGCAGTACAACCAGCAATAATGAAGGGATGGTACTGTCCACACTGCATTGTTGCAGGCCATGGGCACATGGACCTTGGTGGTCCCATGAGGCACACAGAGCCAGCAGACACCAGTCACCATCATGAAGTAGTACCACATCTGGCCTTGAACATGGTGGTGCCAGTGCCACTCCTAGCAGAACCAGTTCCCATGTTCATGGCTGGAGACAGTGAACTGTACATTCTGCCATGTATGTTCCACAACTGTCCAACATACCCTTGTGTAGGGCTAGCACATGGCTTGACTGTGTGCATGCACACACTCACACATCACTGTCACATGCAGGTCACCAACAGACACACACAGCTCCTCTCAATGGCCCAGCTATTTGATCAGCATCCCTCCAGACACACACACATGATGTCAACTGTATGTCACAGCCTAGGCCTTTGCCATCTCCAACCACACCCTGTGCATGTGATGATACCTGTGCTACATCCTTGTTATCCATACCATTGATGCATGGACATGCTAGTATGTGTCTGATGCACAGGGTGAAGGTAATGGCAGTTTGTAGTGTAGTAGTGTAGTAATGTTATGGGCTGTAAGGTGTTGTCTGCTGCCAGTTGTCATGTGTATGCATCAAAGTGTATGTACTTTTGTGCCGTGATGCTTTATTACTGTTAGTACTGCTGACTGACTGTTGTTTCACAGACCTTATACTGTTTCTGTCCCAGGTGTCTGTGTGTGTAAGTCATGGTGAGCTGCTGCCATTACAGAAGCACAGGATCACGGGATGGCAAGACGGACACCTTTTCATTGCCAAGGTATGCATGGAACAGTATGTAAGGGACAATGGGGGCAGACAGCGTAACCTTGCATGCATACCCCTTGACACAGTAAGCAAGTCCTGATACATGTCACCTGGGTGTTCCTTAGGATCACAGGCTCATAGTTACAGAGGAGGTTACTAGAGTACTGGACCAGGGTCCCTTACTTCACCACCAACACAATCATCGATCAGCACCTGTTGGCCATGGCATTGCTGGACACAGGTTGGACCTCTGGGACAGATGTTTGTTTTCTTTTTCCCCTCCACTCAACCTTGAAGCAGTTGATGAGGACCTGTATCGTACTGTGTTTGGCAAATTTGCTGAGTGTATTCATGAGACAGGGCAGCCTCTGGTTAAAAAAACGGTCTCTCCATCAGGTTTTTGTGCTGTGTCATATGTGATTCAGGCCTGCTGTGCCAGTAATGCACACAGAGTAATACTCTCAAATATGGGGAAGCTGTTGTAGGGCTGAGCACAACATTGCCATCTAGGCATGCCACAGACACCTGTGGACAACCTGACTGATAACCACTGGGCAGTACTGATTAGAGGCTGTCTGCATGGAACAGATGTTGAGGGCCATGGATGACCTTTGCGTGTATTAACATAGCCTTTACTGTTTCTGCAGATGTCTGCATAGGTGCATAGCAGACCAGCCATGTTGTTAATGTATTGTTGTGCTGATGGAGGACTATTCAGAGGTATTGTCCACCTTTTGTCCCATTCCTATGCGGTGAACCATATACAAGCCTTTTCTGACCACTGCCACTAATTGTTGCCTGAATGCAACATTGTTAGCATGCTGAGTACCCTGGTCTGTCATCACAGTCTGTGTGTTTATGGGGATGCTGATGATGTGAGAAATAGTGGGGCCATGTCCTTGCTGTATGGTATGCTGATTCTGTTGTCTGCATTCAGCTTGAGGCCAGGACCTTGGCACCATTCCATACCCACTGTATGGCCCATTGCAATGTGTTATCCTCAGTTTGTAGCTCAGTGAGAGACTGCACACTGCTTACAGTTGACACAACCTTAGGCAGTACCTACATATGTGGGTGGTGGCAGTTAGCATTCATGCCTAGATACATGTGGGTCATTGGGGGCAGCAGGTAGTCACAGGACCTTCACATGTCTACATATTGCACACACACATAGGCAACACAGATTGTTTTTGCCACCTTTTCAAATGTGGACTGTGGGACACGTCTTGTAGTAACATGACAGTTGGCAGGACATACCATACCCACGGCAAGTGCAACACACAGGATTTCTTTTGGTTTGCTAATATGACACCTGCTTTGTGTGACATTACCTTAGCTTATGCTATTTGTCATTACATTAAGGTGCTTCTGATGTGAAATAGCTGTTCTATGCAATTAGTAGACTACTTTCTGAAATGTTTGTTGTCCTACACTGTGGGGACCTCAGTATTGTTTAGGTTCATAGGTTCATAGATTAGTACTAAGCTAACTGCCCTTGCAAGCCATTTTAAGCTTAGCCAATTATCCCTTGTGAGACTCAAACCATGCACCTTGTGTTTGTAAGGCAAATACCTTAACCATTAGGCCACCCTCACACCTTGCCAAACATGGACTGCAACCGGCAGGGTGGTACAGATGGTGGCCATACTTCTCACCTCTACATATTTCTGCAGAATGTCCTGATGTTTGCCACATATTTTATTTCCATTTATCATAACACTGTGCTTTTCTGGCAAATTGGTGGAAAATCATGAAAGACTAATGTTAGAGATTAATGATGGATATTATCATGTCACAGCTCATACCCTTTGGAAAATGCATGGGAATGCACATCCTGTTCTGGTATCTACTTTCCATGCTTGTCACAGCAATATGTGAAGGTTGTGCTCAATGTTTGGCCTTTGTCCCACTTTTCTGTATGGCTTTAACCAGATGGCTTTCTGTGAGGGAGTTGAGAGATATGCTGGTGGCCATAACACACACACACACACACACACACACACACACACACACACACACACACACACACACACACACACACACATATACACATGCCCACACACACCCACACACACACACACACACACACACACACACACACACACACACACACACACACTCATGACCTGTCCTTGTTGAGAGTAGAACCTCTACCTGCCTAGTTTTACATACGATACTGCTATATACATAACGCAAGCACCACAGAGCTACTATAGTTTTGCAGTGTCTGCTACTACTATTCAAGTGGTTAACATTTGCAGGTGCTGTTAGGATTGACACTGGGGGGTTAACAGGCCCTTAACATGGTAGTGCTATCTCAAACACACATACACTGCTGCATGGGACATGCATTGCAACACACATGTACACAGAGTTGCCACTTCTCAGATTAAAACACCTACCTATCTAGTTATGCACAATATAGACCGGCATGACTATTGCACGTGCCACAGTGCCTTTGTGTTAGAAAATGTGTAACTGTTCTTCTAAGGTGTATGACATCTGTAGGGGCCCTGAGTAGGTTAGCAATGGGGGAGTTAACAGGGTGGAACAGGCACACAAAATGGTATAACCATCACACCCACACATGCAAGACATCCACAGGGGACATGCATACAGAAACACATGCGCTCACACAGTTGAGAGTAGTCAGATTAGAACACCTACCTATCTACTTGTATGTACTATAGTGCTAGAAAAATATTGAATACACCATGGAGATTATATGCCAGGGACATAACTCACAACCTCTTACAGCAATTAATCTTGATAATGCCTTCAGGAATGGTGGGATAAACACCCCATAATATGGACACTTCTCATATATTGCTCTTACAAACCTACATAACTGATAGGGTAACAGAATTTACATCAGCATGAATTTTTAGAAGGGTATGACATCTGAAGCTGACATTTCTGTCATTATTTGTGATGTCAACTCTCATGGATTTGCCAATGATTTGACAGAAACCCCCATTGTTGTGAGACACGGACCACATATATGCTGCAAACATCTGGACATTCTACGTACATTTGTACAGATGAGTGGTATGGTCTGTAGCGTTTCAAACAATGCATCTAAGGTGGATGGCATCAACAGGCCCTTTAAAGTAATGCCATGGGAGGGGTCAGCAAGCCTTAAAATGATATAACCAACACACACAGGGGATATACTTCACACACAAACATATACAGAATTACAGTTGTCTGTATTGAGATTCAAACCCCTGTCTACCTAGTTGTATGTACTATAGCACTATCCACGTATTGCATGTGCCACACAGCTTATATGCCTAAAAAGTGTCCAACAGTGGATATAAGGTAGATGACATGAATAGGCCCTGTAAAGTAATGCAATGGGGGGGCCAACAGGGTGGAACAAGCCTCTAAATGGTATAACCAACACACACACAGGGATATGCTTCGCACACACACACAATATTACAGTTACCAGTATTGGGATTAGAACCCCTACCTATCTAGTTGTATGTACTATAGTACTATGTACTTATTGCATGTGCCACAGAACTTATATGGCTAAAGAGTACCCAGAGGTGCTTCCAAGCTGAATTACATCAGCAGGCCTTGTAAAGTAGGGCAATGGGAGGTTTACTGGGTTGAAAAGGTCTCAAAATGCTTTACCCTACAAACACACACCCACTTGCCATGGCTGATATTAGAACTCCTATCTACCTAGTTATATGCACTACAGTGTGACATACTTATTGCAAGCACCATGGAGATTATAAGGCTGAAGATTGTCCAAAGGTGCTTCTAAGTTGAATTGCATCAACAGGCTTTGTAAAGTAGGAAAATGTGAGGTTTACTGGGTTGAAAAGGCCTCAAAATGCTTTAACCTACAAAAACACACACACACACACACACACACACACACACACACACACACACACACACACACACAGACACACACTCACACATACAAACACACACACACACACACACACACACACACACACACACACACACACACACACACAAGGCTGGTGATGTGAAAATACAACCCCTACCTCACTACTATTACACATTGGAGCTCACCTTCATACTGGCACATGCCACTGGTTACAATTGGGGTGCAAATGGCTGCAGCAGGATATCACTCTATGCCTTCCATGGTGTCTCTTTCTCTCTCTCTCTCTCTCTCTCTGTCTCTGTCTGTCTCTCTCCCCCTGTCTATGCCTTTCTATAATGTATGTATTTGTATATGTTACCTATATATATGTATGTCTATCCCACTCAACAGATGTAGATATATCTCATATGTGCGACCTACAGATAGATGAGGGTAATCCTGTATGATGGGGGTGGGGGAGAGACAGTTAAAGTGTACATAGCTGTTTGCATGCAAAGATATATATATATGGGCAACACAGTTGTATAGTCAGATGTGGGTTTCGACATGGGCTGTAATTCTCTAAGTGTAGGAGCATGCCCAGTATGACCTTCAATAGTAAGAGTGGGACTCCATTCCAGAGTTAGCTGTAGTCCGGTCCAGGATTTTGTGTGCTACAGCTGATTGGCTGAGGAACCTATGTAAACAGTCCAGCACCTCAGTGATATACTGGCTGAGGGATCCTTTGACTGTGTGCTATCCTTATTAACTGAGTCGTATCCTGGTGTGGGTACAGAGTTCATTGGACTGAGAAGAGTTTTCCATAATATGTGTGGTATATTCCACATAGAACTGTGATTTCCTGGTATGTCAGTGTCAGACCAGTACAGAGTAATGCGATGAACTGCTGACAGACATTTGTTTACTGACTCCATATATTACTGCCATATATATGCTGCAAACATCTGGACATTCTACGTACATTTGTACAGTTGAGTGATATGGTCTGTAGCATTTCAAACAATGCATCTAAGGTGGATGACATCAACAGGCCCTTTAAAGTAATGCCATGGGAGGGGTCAGCAGGCCTTAAAATGATATAACCAACACACACAGGGGATATACTTCACACACAAACATATACAGAATTACAGTTGCCTGTATTGAGATTCAAACCCCTATCTACCTAGTTGTATGTAGTATAGCGCTATCCACGTATTGCATGTGCCACAGAGCTTATATGCCTTGAAAGTGTCCAACAGTGGATATAAGGTAGATGACATGAATAGGCCCTGTAAAGTAATGCAATGGGGGGCCAACAGGGTGGAACAAGCCTCTAAATGGTATAACCAACACACACACAGGGATATGCTTCACACACACACACACACACACACACACACACACACACAGTATTACAGTTACCAGTATTGGGATTAGAACCCCTACCTATCTAGTTGTATATACTATAGTACTATGTACTTATTGCATGTGCCACAGAACTTATATGGCTAAAGAGTATCCAGAGGTGCTTCCAAGCTGAATTACATCAGCAGGCCTTGTAAAGTAGGGCAATGGGAGGTTTACTGGGTTGAAAAGGTCTCAAAATGCTTTACCCTACAAACACACACCCACTTGCCATGGCTGATATTAGAACTCCTACCTACCTAGTTATATGCACTACAGTGTGACATACTTATCGCAAGCACCACGGAGCTTATAGGGCTGAAGATTGTCCAAAGGTACTTCTAAGTTGAATTGCATCAGCAGGCTTTGTAAAGTAGGAAAATGGGAGGTTTACTGGGTTGAAAAGGCCTCAAAATGCTTTAACCTACAAAAACACATACACATACACACACACACACACACACACACACACACACACACACACACACACACACACACACACACACTCACACACTCACACACACACACACACACACACACACACACACACACACACACACACACACAAGGCTGGTGATGTGAACATACAACCCCTACCTCACTACTATTACACATTGGAGCTCACCTTCATACTGGCACATGCCACTGGTTACAATTGGGGTGCAAATGACTGCAACAGGATATCACTTTATGCCTTCCATGGTGTCTCTTTCTCTCTCTCTCTCTCTCTCTCTCTCTCTCTCTCTCTGTCTCTCTCTGTCTCTGTCTGTCTCTCTCCCCCTGTCTATGCCTGTCTATAATTTATGTATTTGTATATGTTACCTATATATATGTATGTCTATCCCACTCAACAGATGCAGATATATCTCATATGTGCCACCTACAGATAGATGAGGGTAATCCTGTATGATGGGGGTGGGGGAGAGACAGTTAAAGTGTACATAGCTGTTTGCATGCAAATATATATATGGGCAACACAGTTGTATAGTCAGATGTGGGTTTCGACATGGGCTGTAATTCTCTAAGTGTAGGAGCATGCCCAGTATGACCTTCAATAGTAAGAGTGGGACTCCATTCCAGACTTAGCTGTAGTCCGGTCCAGGATTTTGTGTGCTACAGCTGATTGGCTGAGGAACCTATGTAAACAGTCCATATACTGGCTGAGGGATCCTCTGACTGTCTGCTATCCTTATTAACTGAGTCGTATCCTGGTGTGGGTACAGAGTTCATTGGACTGAGCAGAGTTTTCCATAATATGTGTGGTATATTCCACATAGAACTGTGATTTCCTGGTATGTCAGTGTCAGACCAGTACAGAGTAATGTGATGAACTGCTGACAGACATTTGTTTACTGACTCCATATATTACTGCACAAATTGTTCTAGTGTGCACATTCACTGTTTGTCTGGCCAGTGGTTCCCCTTCCCCTTATATGTGTCTCTTTGTCCTTCTGTAGTCCAGTCACAGGCTTTGTCCACAGTTGCTGCTGTTATGTATTTGTAGTTATGGTGTGAGTGGGGTAGAAGTTGTAACATCATACACAGGGTTACATACTTCACACCTCTGAATGTACCTGTTTATCAGGTTCTCCATCATTGGATCCCTACATCTGCTGTGGTCCTCAAACTGTTTGTGTTGCAATGTTTTTATAAGGCTACATGCTGGCCATAGCTGTCAAACTATTACAGATTGACATATGGACAAACCCATATATAACAGCAGACACAGGCCCAGACATGGGGACAGGGTGGTAATATTGCCCTTCCAAACATAGACCGTTAGTAGAATGGATTTGTATTAGCTTGCATTTTCTTATGGGCATGACATCTGCTTCTCAATTGTCTGCCGTTGATATTTTCACATCAACCTTTATTGTTTTGCAAATAGTTTGGCAGGCAAATGCAATGCAGAACAGATATATGAGGCATACATGTGGACATTCTGTGACACCCTGTCATGCCAAGGGTATGGATGGTGCCCGCTGACTTGTTGTCAGTACTGACACAGTAATGTGGCAGCCATTTATATTCTGGCACTACACTGACTTGTCACAACCTGCTGTTCTACTAGGCACTTTGTAGGTTACTCTGAGCTGTGTACTGTCCATATCATTGGAATCATAGGAGGATCACAGGAGGTTACTAGGCTAATGGCCCTGGGGCCCTTACAATCCTAACCAAGAGTTTATCCCCAAAAGAAACCTCAGTCAACACCTGCTGCCTCTGTCAATGACGGACACAGGTGGAACCCCTGGGACAAATTTGTGGTTTCTTATCCACTCATCAAGGGTGTGCTTGAAGAGAGTCAGCAAGGTGCTCTGTTTGATGTGTATGGGAAGTCTATTCCAGAGACGGGGCAGCCTCTGGGAGACAAACCTGTCTCTCCAGCAGGTTTTGTTAATGTCACATATTAGGTTCAGGCCTTTTGAGCGAGTAGTGCATGAGGAGTTAGACTTATGAATATGAAGCATCTTTAGTAGGGCAGGGTCTGAGATAACCTTGTAGGCCAGACAAAGATCAACTCTGAGCAATCTGTACAATACCAAGTAGAGTGATAGTGATTTCAGCTTGTCAACATGGGACAGGTGTTGGAGGCCATGGATTCTCTTTGTGAGGTATTTCAGTGGCCTTTCCAGTTGGAGCAGATGTTTGGAGAGGTATATCCTAAACGGGGCATTATGCTAAAATTATTGATTTAATGAGGAAGTAGTATAGAGAGGTAATAACCTCCTTTTTTTTCTGGATGCAATCCCTTTACTTATGAGATGAACCAAGTAAAAGGCTTTTCTGTCTACTGCCGCTACATGATGGTGGAATGTGAGGTTGTTATCAAACTGAGTTCCCAGGTCTCTCACCACAGGTTACGTGCTTAGGGGGATGCCGTTGATGTGGTAATCAGTAGGGTTCATGTTTTTGTCAAATGGTATGACGATACATTTTTTTCCATTCAGCTTGAGACTATAACTTTGGCACCAGTCATTAGTTGCTGTGAAACCTTCTTGGAGTAAGGCAACATCATATGGGGAGTCAATGACAGCACCCAACTTACAATCATCGGCAAACCTGGTCAGCCACAGGCCTTTTGTCTTTGCCTGTACCTTGAGAAATAGATGCCAAACAGTAGGGTTCCCAGGACAGATCCCTGGGGAGCTCCACTAGTGACAGGTCTGCTATCGGAGGTGGAGGTGCCTATTTTGACTTTGAGGGTCCTGTCAGTGATCCACTTGGCCAACCATCTGATGAGATAGGGATTTATGCCAAGCTTTGCTAGCTTTTTAATGATGCCCGAGTGGGGGATTGTGTTAAAGGTCTTGGCCAAGTCAAGGTAAGCTGTATGTGCTGACTTTCCCTCATCCAGGGCCTTGGTGACAGTCTCAAAGAAGTCGACCAGGTTCAACAGGCAAGATCTGCCTTTGATGAATCTGAACTGGGTGGGATCAAGTGCTTGGAGATTGCCTATGTCCTTGTTTATGAGATCCAAATATGCTCCATGGCTTTACAGATCAGACTTGTCAAGGTAATGGGGCGATAATTTCCAGGGTCAGTAGATGCACCACCTTTGTGCAAGGGGATGACAATGGCAGTTCTCCATTCTGCTGGAATGAAGCCAGTACTTAGGCTGTGGTTGAAAAGGGTGCTCAATGGCGAAGCCAGGTCTTGCTGGTGATGGTGCAGAATACAAACTGGCATACTATCAGGTCCCATGGAAGCTGTGTTTTTTGCCTTGGATAGGGCCTGTAACACTTGCCCTATAGAGATTTGAGGTGCGGGATACGTATTGGGGATGTTGAAAGGGCATTTGGGGGAGACAGGAGGGTGAAGTTTGCACTGAACTTATCTGTAACCAGGCTGGGTAAGTCAACATGATCAGTGTATGTGATACGGTTAAGTACTAATTCTGAACAAACCTTGGCTTTGCCATGGAGGTTCCTGATGTAAATGAAGAAGACTTTATGGTTTCCCTTTGTTATGTAGGCTAGTTTTGATTCATAATTGACCTTGATGGTTTTCACTAGTGATCTAATTTGCTTGTTAAGGCTAAAGAGGGAGTTTTTCCAATTTGGAATTTGTTCCCTATTACCCTTGGACAATAGTTTCTTCCTTTTGTTGCTCTGTGGCCCTCTGTCCCTCCATTGTCCAGCTTTGCTGCAGTAACAAATATTGACTTCTGGATAGTGTGTACAACTCCTACCATAGGTGTAGCTAACATGCAAAACAGTTGGCATGGCCAGTTTCAAATCATGGACCCTGTCAACCACAGCCAGGTCTGAAGAAGTTCACGCATTGGCAGTGTTCAAAAGTGCTTACTTTACTTGTATAAACTTGTGGTTTTGGAGTGAACCCTTGCCTTTGTTGTTTTTTAGTTTACTTCCTGACAGTATTAACCATGCACATACATAGCAAATTGACCCCTGCATATTGTGGAAATGGAACAAGTTAGCAAGTTGAATGGGACAGCGGTGGGAATATGTGGTCTGCTGCTATTACCTTACAAACATAAATGTTACTGCAGTTTTATGGGAACACGGGTGTGTTGGGGGGAGGGGGCATACCTCTAAACTGTATATGTTTTCACAGACTGTCCAGATGTTTACCTCACTTTTTGGGTCCATTTATCATAATATTGTGGTTGTCTAGAAAAATACTGGCATATCATTAAAGACCAAAGTTAGAAAGTAATGACAGACATTTGAGTTTCAGACTTCTTACCCTTCAGAGACTTAATGCAACTGCAAGACCTGTTAGAATATAACTGTTTAAGTTTGTAAGAGCAATATTTCATAACTGTCCCTATGTGTGGGCCTTTTCCACACATTTCTTTATAGCTTTGGACAAATGCCTTCCTGTAAGAGGTTGAGAGGTATGTACGGGACTCCAGCATTGACATCCATGCGTATGACCGATGACCCCATTGTTTGTTAGTCCTTCACATATACTGCAGTGTGTTTTGCCACCATGGGGACTACTGCATATTGTGGAGCAGCCAATATTTAGGAGAGAGTTCCTGTTGTCCCACATAGCTGTCATTTGTTTGCTGCTATCGCCCACCCACTCCCTTGCATACATGCAGCAACACCATAGATATGCTACCACAGTCTACTACTCCATTCATTTGTTGTTAAGAAGAGTGACTTACCTTGTTCCTGCAGCAGTTGTGAGGACAGTGCTTCAGGGCTGACTCTGTCAGATGCATGCAGTACACAGCCTATACATGGTAAGATACAGGTAGTGTGATGTGTGTGGCATCCTTTTTACTTGGTGTGTGAGTCGGAGTGAGGTGTCAGTCCCTGGGTCCCTAGGGTGTCAGTGTATGTGCTATGCATTGCCTCTTTGCCAAGGCCAGGCCATACTGGGCATACCTATGTCTGTCTACAGTGACAGGCTCAGGGGGTTCCTCCACTGAGTCCCCCTGTGCCTGTGGGGATCTTAGCAATGGTGGTGGGCTGTGTGCCCCTTACCTGTGATGTTCCTGCCGCAGCTGTTTCTGCAGGGTCATATTGTGTAGCATGGCAGATACTATGAAAATGTGTGTGGCTGAAGAGTACTGCAGGGCTCCACCAAATATGTCAAGGCAGCAGAACTGTGACTTGAGCAGCCCAAACACATGCTCTATGATGTTCCTATTTGGTACATGTGCTTCATTATAGCGTTCTAAAGTGGGTGTGCGCATTTCTGATGGGTGTCATCATCCACGGTTCCACTGCATAGCCAGCATCATCCACTAGATGGCCGTATGGGATGTCCCCCCTGGCAAATGCCTGGTACAGCTGTGATGCATGCCAGATGTGGGAGTTGTGATAACTGCCAGAGCTGCCAGCATACACATTCATGATAATGCCCTGGGCATCACACATGACCTGGCAGCTGATGGAATGATACCCCTTGCAGTTGACATAGACTCTACCCTCCTCACCAGGTTGTGCTTTGATATGCACATGAGTGCAGCCTATGGCACCCAGTACATCTGGGTAGTGTGCTACATGGTGGAAAAGATGCATATTGGGGGTCCTCTCCTCAGGGGTGTTGGGGAAATAAATGTGCTCACTTGCATGTGTTAGCATGACATCCAGGAACTGGTGGAGTACCCTGGATGCAGATGCCTGTGAGACTCCCATGATGTCCCCAGTAGGTCTTTGGAAAATACCTGTAGCTAGTTTTCATAAGGCTACACATGCCTCTGTCTCCACTGGGATGGCTCCCCCTCTGTTGGCTCTGGGTCTGAGCTGAGCACAGTAAAGCTGAGTGAGTTCCTGTAGTATGTCCCTGTCCACCCTGTAGTTCTGTACTATCTCCAGCTCATGTAGCCCCTTGAAAGGTTACCCTGGGTCTGAGCACTCTTCCCCTCCTCAGTCTGGGCTGATTGTCAGCATCATTATCATCACTGACCTCAGCCTGTAGCACACAGAGATGTAGCAAAGCAGCAGCAGCCCCTACCATTTTGTTAGTTAATATTCCCAAGTGTGTACTCCAATGGTGCAAAGTAGGTGGGAAATAATAAGATCGAAGAGTGTCTGCATACTGGTGTGCTGTAGATACAACCTGTGTGATTGGCTGACTATCATACATTCAACCTGCCAGCTATATTATTGAGGGGTTTGAATGGGTCAGTGACTGAAAGAGGGCTTATTGGTCATTTTTAATTGCTTGGCTTTTCTAAGCTATTTCCTTGTATTTTATTTTTTGTTATTTTTCACTTTCCTCCACTTCTAAGCCCCCTGCCATAGCAAGCAAACCTGTGGCTCCAGTGTAAACATTGCTCAGCAGATTTGACCTTCCCCTGTACATGAGCATGCTTAGGTTTTCTTTAACCTGCTAAAACATGAGCAGCAGGGTTCAGTATAGTTGTGCCATCCAGGCACGCCCCAGTGTGCTTATCCATACTGTTACACACCTCCTTTTTATGTCAGCTGTCTTTTCTGCCTTCACTACCATGATTCTAGCCCTTACAGAATTAGTACCTGCGGACATGGTGGCCCATTGTGCTATTCAATAAATTTAGCTCATTTACATACACCTAATTGCGTATACCCTAGATACTGCACTACACCAGAGCCTATCTCCTTAGCAACCACTATAACCTGCCATTGTATGACTCTGCATGCTGGCCACTAGAATGGGAAAATTCAATATAGCTTTAAATGTCATATTTTACAATTTTATTTTTTTGCAAACTAGTATGTTTGCATGTTGCTGCGTGCCACTTAAACATGGGATACATGACAAAAAATGTTTTTTATATATTACAATACTTTTTTACATCACTGGCCATAGTTTTTGGCCATTTGCATGGCTACTGCCCATTATATAACCCTTTATTTCAGCTCTTGCCGCCCCTATTGAAATTGTATCCTCTGGTACATGGCCAAGAACTGCGTACATTTTTCTGCTTTACACGGCACCTACATGGGTGCCTTTATGCTTCCTGGATAGCAAAATCACCTCATCTGCATGGTTTCTGCCAGCAGATGAAATGATTGGCATTCCATGGACACTTCTGTGTCCGAACAGTGTCGGGATGCTCGTGCACACCCCGAGCCTAGTTTCCTGGATCTCTTGCCGGCCATGTACCATGTTCGATCCTTACCATTATTCCTACACAGAATTTGGCTCCATGTAAGGTTTATTGAATTACCCCCATAAACAATCATTGATTTTGCAATAGAGAAATCTACACTGCCAAGCCCCCTCCCCCAACTTGAAATTTTCTCTCTCTCTCTCTCTATATAGATATATATATATATATATAGATATATATATATATATATATATTTTTTTTTTTTTATATATATGTCTTTCTCTCTATCTATGTCTATATCTATATCTACAAATATACATATGTACACACACACACACACACACACACACACACACACACACACACACACACACACACACATACAATAAAATGATAGGTATGCTACCTTCATGATTGTGTAACAGAAACGAGAGGGAGAAAGTCATAAAAAAGTATAAGTCACATTCTGCCTCTTCTCCAAGCCTGACAGTAATTACAAGAAGACAACAGCCACCAGCAGGTTTCCCTTAATAACAGCATTAATTAGCTAGGCTAACTTGTTTACAAGTATAGCCAAAGAGTAGCTTCAATAGCATCCTGGCTATCATCACTGCTACTTTAAGTATGCCAGCCTATGGTTTGCAAGCACAATCAAGATGTTGTCAAATCAGTAGCCGAGTCCTTCATATAGATAGGTAATCCAAGACATTTACACAAGGAGTCAGTCCAAAATAATAGAAATAAAATAAAAACAATAAAAAAGGCTAATATGCAAGATCAAATGACAGCAATAACAAAGCAACACAAACTGTACAAATTTAGTGGGAGAAAAATTTGTGAGGTGCTAAGAATATGAGGAAGCTGTTTGATTCAGGGAACATTGCACTAAACAGTATATGGGGTATACAAGAGATTCTAAAAGGTTCCTGGGAGAACCAAAAGCTTTAGATGGTAATGAATTTATTAGTCAAGTAAGACAAGCCTGAGCGAGACTACAGAGTAGACAGGTAGGAGTGTGAGACCTGGGGTAATAAGCAGAAGAAAATAGGTGGACGTCATCACAGGAAAGGGAGAAAGTGAGAAACGATTCCACAGATGGGAGGAAAAGGAGTAGGAAGCCAAGATGAAATGATAGAAGCAGACAGCAATAATAAATGATACATGGAAACTAGATCCAGCTATGGATATATAGGAGCAAACACCACAAGGAAAAACAGGTGGGACAGAGGGACACTCAGGCAAATGGGAGGGCTAGAGGCCAAAACAGGCAAACAATGCAGGATGATAAAAAATGGATCCAATGAAAGTCATAGAAGGAGGCAGCAGCACAGGCAGTGAAGAAGCCTGGAGAGATAGAGGTGGAGTGGAGGAAGGTCACAGGTATCAGGAGTAGAGAAAGGGGGAATATAAATAAAGGAGCCATGATTCCATTTTGAGACAAAGAAGCAGGGTTTTGTTGATTAAAGACTCAATTATCAAGGGGATTAGGAGGTTAGAGAAGGGAGAAAGGTGACAGCGGGTTACAGTGAAACCAGTCTCAGACCTTAGACTTAGTAAGACATTTGAGGAAGGGTCCAATGTTGCCACCAAGGGGGAGGGTTGAATGCATTTTTGATGCATTTAAACACCAGTGACCTGTCTTGTGAGGCACAAGGACCAGAGAGGATATAATATTTTCAAACTTCTCACCTGTACCATCAGACAGCACACTGATAAAAGACAGGGTTAGGGAGTATAATGACTTGCCATCTCACTGGACAAGGAAAAATGGCATGATACTGAGAAAAGGATGGAAGAAACAGTAAAAATATAAGTTTTATGCTAGGGACAGGCTCCATCTAAATTCAAAATTTGTGAGTTGGTGAATAGTGCTGGGCTGGAAAGGTATGCCACAATGATCATATTAAGATGAAGTGGGAGACGGAATGTCACAAAAGCAGAAGGAAGGGTAGGCATTCAAGCGGAAATGGAAGCAGAAAATAGCAAAGGAGCAAAAGGGTGCCTTAAAACCTGAACATATACTATTACTTTGCAATGCAAAGAATCTGAATAAGAAGATGAAGATACAAGCAGAGATGAAAGACAGAATGGTGGATATCGTTAATATAATAGAAATGCAGGCCAATGAAAAAGGGAATATGACATGAACATGCTTGGGAGTATGTTTTCCAAAGATGACAACATTCAGAAATTCAGATTGTGTAGCAATGTAAATAAAGGAAGGCATTAAATATGAGCTTCTGAAGACAGGAAGACAACCACCCAGTGAAGCAGATAAGTCATTACCTAGGTTAAGTGTCTTGGCAAGTAAGGTAGAGGAAGGGGTATACTTCTGGTAGGTCAGTACAGTGACCATCTCTCAGGTATAAAGAAATAATACAAAGAAACTAGTGGTCTTAAAACTTCATTGATGAGCCCAGTCACAATAATTTCCAAAAATCATGAAATTCAGGTAGTGTTCCAATGCAACAAACCTTTTTTCGTCACAGAAAAGAGATCCCTAGTAACAAAAAAATCCTGATGTTTGGAAATTATTGTGATAAAGTTTTAAGACCACTAGTTTCTTTGTTGTTTTATTTTTTTCCTCAACCCTCATGGTAGTGAGGTTGGAACTACACAGATTCTTGTGTTTGTTCATTTTTTACATCTCTCAGATGCACATAATAACAATGAAGGACTCGCATACCTCTGAACTGTATACATTTTCACAGACTGTCCAGATTTTTGGCCTCATATTTTTGGTACATTGTTCATAAAATTATGATTTTCTGGCAAATTAGTGGTAAATTATTAAAGATTGAAGTTTGAAAATAATAGACATTTGAGTTTCAAACTTCATATCCTTCAGAAAATTCATGCTAATGCAAATCCTATTATTCCATCAACTTTCTGAGTTTGTAAGAGCATTATTTAAAAATCGTCCTTATTTTTGGACCTTTGTCCCACTTTTATTTATGGCTTTGTCCAGGTTTCTTGTTCTAAGAGTTTGAGAGGTATGTGAAGAAGAAGGAGTGAGATAAAAAGACAGAATAAAGTGTGATAAATAGAAAGAAGAGGAAAATGCTTATGGGGGATCTGGATCTGTTAAGAGCAGACTGAGCAATTCTAAACTCCAGAGTAGAGAGGAAGTAATTGTAGAGTGAGGTCTGTGATCATGATGTGTTTGTCCAACCACTGCAGAACTGTACTGGAAAGGATAGAATTCTGGCTCTAACCCTAATCAAGAACAGATGGGGTCGTGGATGTTTAGGTAAAGGCACAGTTAGATAAAAATAATCATGCCTTTATAGAGTTTAAAGTGTGGTAGACGATTAAGAATACAAACATGAAATGTTGAAGGATTGGTGAACTGAGAATGAGGATGAAATGAGTTAGCAGACTGGGGTAAAAACAAGGGAGTAAATAAGCTACGAGAACGGGTCAGAAATGAAGTATGCAGGGTTATGAACAGGTATTTGAGGAAGAGGCAAATGGATGAGGCCAGTTTGTCTGCATAAAAATGTGACACTAGCACTTATAGCAAATGTTGTAACAGGGATGAGATGACAAGGAGAGATGGGGAAACAGAAGAGGCACTGCGTATTGGGACTGATAAAAAATGCAACAAAGGTGGTAAGAGCAGCAATGGTCTGGGTAGTAAGGAGATCAGAATTAAGGGTCATAAAGGTAAACAAGGAGGTTTTAGGTACATAGCAGAGAATGAAGGAGGGACATACCTGTGCAAGTTAAGCAAACTGGGTGGGAGATCACAAAACACTGAAAACCCAGAGGTGCCAAAAGAATAAATTGTTTCACAAATGAAAGCAATAGAATGAAAGCAATTGTATGGTGCCATAGGTTCATAGGTGTTTACTAGGCTAATGAGCACAATGGTCTTTTTAATCCTAGACATGCATCCCAAATCTCTGACAAGTTTTGATACCCTTGATAAGTGTAAGCATGGGCCTGGGAGATGAACCATTTACAGGTTACCTGTGTCCAGTAGAAACATAGCTGCCAAACCAGGGATGAATTTCCATTTTCCCATCCAATTGTCCAAGTTGCACTTATATTGGGTTAGTTAATGCTTCACATATATGGGGAGCCTGTTCCATAGACGGGGTAGTCTCTGAGATACATACCTGTCTCTCCAACAGGTCCTGTTTGTATCACAGGCAAGGTTTAAGTCTTTAGAATGAGTAATTCTGCTGCTGTTTGAGATGAACCATTTACAGGTTACCTGTGTCCAGTAGAAACATAGCTGCCAAACCAGGGATGAATTTCCATTTTCCCATCCAATTGTCCAAGTTGCACTTATATCGGCTTAGTTAATGCTTCACATATATGGGGAGCCTGTTCCATAGACGGGGTAGTCTCTGAGATACATACCTGTCTCTCCAGCAGGTCCTGTTTGTATCACAGGCAAGGTTTAAGTCTTTAGAATGAGTAATTCTGCTGCTGTTTGTTTTGTGGATATGCAGGAGATCAATCAGAGTGGGTTCTGACAATGCCCTGTATGTCAGGCATAGAGCTCCCCTCAAAAGCCTGTTGGAGACAGAATACAGGGATAGGGCCTTGAGGCAATCTGCATAGAATATTTTACTTATCCCCTGTATTCTTTTAGTGAGGAACCTTTGTGGATGTTCCAGTTGTTGGGTAGGTACATACCAAAGGGGGCATTGTACTCAATGATAGTTCTGATGAATGCTGAATACAGTGGAACAATGATTTCCTTGGACTTAGATGCCATACCTTTGTTTATGAGCTGTGCAACATAGAATGATTTTCTCCCCACTGTAGACATGTGATGGTCAAACACTAGAATACTATCTATTCGTGTCCCTACATCCCTGACTACTGGGTCAACTCTAAGGGGTGTGTTGTCAATATGATAGTTACCAGGGATGGATGACTTCCCAAAAGATACTATTATATTCCATGCTGGGAATGAGGCAGGACAGATGGGAGGAAAGCTGTGGACAGACAACAGAATAAAGAGGGAGGAGGTTGACAGGGAACTGGGGGATCTTAGTGAGGATAAAGGACATGAACTAGATAGGCTACTTCCTAGAGCATTCAGGAATCTGGGCAGTATGTTTGTACATTCTGAATGGACAACTTAAGTAGATTAATTCATACTGCTGACGTACCTGACACCTGTAAGATAGAGTGTGAAGAACCTCAGAGAAACAAGTAACAGGAAAAAAACTTGAAAAACTACAAACGTTCAAAGGTTCATAGGTAGGTACTAGGCTATTAGCCAAAGGGCCTATGCAAGCCTAGCCAACAAGGTTCCCTGGCTTTCGCCACCCAGCAGGGCCATAAAAGTGATTCCCAGGGTGACTTTCCTATTACCCATCCACTCGTCAAAATTTTTCTTGAAGAGTGTTAGTATTAGCCTAATTGTAGTTTCAAGGAAAGTCTTGGAAAGAATCTTGAGATGAATACTGGATTCTTTTGTAAAGGACAGCTATCTTAGTACAACAACACTTGGGTTTGTGGTTTGAAGTATCTGTCAAACAAACATAATTCAGTTCTATGAATCTATTACTAATGAATTTGACAGATGACTACAGGAAGGTATGATCTACCTGGGTTTTGTTAAGGTGTAGTTGGACAAGCTGGGCATAGAAGCAAGGCTGAACTAGACTGCAACTTGACTGCAGAGTAGGACACGCATAGTTGTGATGAAAAGAATAACATCATAATTAAGCCGATTGACTAGTGGAGTATGGCAAACATTACCTGTGTGAACAATACGCTTTATTGTTTTTGTCTCAGACATATCCAACCCTTTAACTAATGAAACATACTTAGGGCCTCCAATGAAAGACTGGGAAAAAGCATACGTACGATTTGGGAAGGTTTATTAAGTAGGCAAAAGATAGTAGGTGTGGTTCGAGACTAACAATTGCAAAGTACTACCTGTGGCCTAGGCAACAGCAACCCAGATGTAAAGCTTCAGCTGGGAAGCATAACTGATGGTATTCACACCTGAAATGGACCACCCAGAACACAGTGAGAAAGCAGTGGCAGCTGAAAATAGAATGTTGTGGTGCATCCTCTGAGAAAGGACACCAAAAACAAAGCTATAATGCTTCTACTTCACAGGGCCTCAGTCAGACCATGCCTTGAGTGTTGGAGACCATTTATAGAAGAAGACATTAGACAAGTAGATAGAATCTATAGTAAAGCCACTAAAATATGTAGAGGATGGAGTATCAAGTATAGGACCACAGATTAGAGGAGCCAAAATTCTTCTTAATAGAGATCGGAAGAGGTGAGAAAAACATGCTATAGTGTAAGATCACAGAAGGGATATGTAAAGCATTGAAATGGAATGAGAGAGAGTGGAGAAGGAGAAGGCATCATATAAGTAATACACCCCCTGGATATGTAAGAGTACTTCTTTACAAAATGTGACTTTAGGCTCATGTAAAGGACACCAGAATGTGTGATACAAAACAATCCATGGAGCATTCAAGAAAGAAAGGACCACATGGAAAACTGATAATGAGGGGGATCAGAACAGAAGTGAGATAGAATACTGATTGCACTTACAGGGTAGACTAGATAGGCTTATTGTCTCCTTCTGCTACTAAGAAAATGCAATGTTATAGATAAGATGAGACACACTGGTTACATTATCTTGAGTTATTTTATTTTTTTTTTACTTAAGTACATGGTGTAAGAATAAAGTCCTGAAAAATATTGCATGAAGTAATATGAAGTAAATTTAAAGGATAAAAACTACCATGGGAATGTAAGACTAGGCTTCTCAATATCTACGCAAATCAATAGCCTATCAAGTACATATGAACCTATAAAACTAAATTTATGCTCTCTTTCAAATTGCTGTTGTTAGGGCCTTCAGATACAATAATTTGCTGCTAGGAACCCACAGTATGATCTAATTGCAAGTTAATTCTTAACTCGAGCCATCTTACTTTGAAGTTACAGGTATGCCTATACATACCTCAGGTTTCGTGCCCACTGAGTGGCACAGAGCTACAGTTATCCCACTCCACAAGGGGGGATCCACCTTGGATCCCGGAAACTACCGTCCCATCAGTCTGACGAGCCTTATCTGCAAGGCCATTGAGCGTATTATCATGCAACTTATAAACAAAGACATTGACAATCTTCAAACACTGGACCCCACCCAGTTTGGGTTCGTGAAGGGCCGATCTTGTCTCCTGAACCTGATTGACTTCCTTGAATCAGTCTCCAGAGCAATAGGCAAGGGTAAGGTGGTCCACACAGGATATCTAGACCTTGCCAAGGCCTTTGACACCATCCCTCACTCTGGAATCATAGATAAACTTACTAAGCTGGGCATTAATCCCTACGTCACCCAATTGGTTGCTAACTGGCTTACTGATAGAACCCACACTGTAAAAGTAGCCAACTCCAAATCCAAGTCCAGACAAGTGACAAGTGGAGTACCTCAGGGTTGAGTCCTGGGACTGCTCCTGTTTGGCATCTACTTCTCTGAAGTACAGGCCAACACTAAGGGTCTCTGGCTAACAAAGTTCACAGATGACTGCAAACTGGGAGCCATTATTGAATCCCCAAATTATGGGGATACTCTACAAAAGGGATTTACAGAAACAGATGCTTGGTGCTAGAGCCATGGGCTCAAGCTCAATGCCAAGAAATGTATAGTTATCCACTTTGGGGAAAAACATGTACCCGTGAATTACCATATAGGTGGCAATACACTAAACACTGAAAGTGTGATAAGAGACTTAGGGACACAGGTGGACAGTGGTCTCACCTTCGATAACCACATTGCCACAACAGTCAGGAAATCCTTCTATGTGGCACACCTCATCAGTAAGGGCTTTTCATCCAGAAAAAAGGAGGTCATTGTCCCACTATACTCATCCCTCATTAGACCCATTATAGAATACAGTGCCCTGTTTGGTATGTACCTCTCAAGACATCTGCAACAACTGGAAAGGCCACAGAAATACCCCTTAAAAGAATCACAGGCCTAAAGCAGATGCCCTATGCTGACCACCTTAAAAAACTCCAGCTATACTCTGTTGCATATCGTCTACTCAGAGGTGATCTCTGCTTAACATACAAGGCCATGTCAAACCCAGAGCTGTTGGACATGCTACACTTAAAGAAATCCCAATCCCTCAGAGCCACACACTCCAGTGATATAAAACTTGTCATCACAATAAACAAAACATGCTGGAGGGATAGGTTCCTGACCCAGAGACTCCCCAAACTCTGGAATATATTGTCCATACATGTCAAGCAGAGTGCCTTTTTGACCCTCTTCAAAAGGAACCTTGACGATTGGATGGGAGAAATGAAATTCACCCCGGGGATCACTGCTAGACAGGGGTCCAGGAAAGTAAATAGTGTGGGAAGAAATAGTCAGGGAATTGTTATGGTTAGGCTTGAATAGGCCCTAGGGCTGATAGCCTAGTACCAACCTATGAACCTATGAACCTAAAGACACATCCCTACTAACTCTGCATAATTAAGCCTGACTCAGCCATCAGATTTAAATAGATAGTATTTAAGTAGTACCTTTAAACCTGTATCCATACTGCTGAGCTGTTAATGGAATAGAAGACTCTTTACAAAGTATAATGACAAGAATTCTTAAATAGTATGAATTTATCAGGATCATTAGATCATCTAACAGTTTCCATGGAGACTGATCTATGACATTCGTGGTGATATACCTTTCTCAGACCTTGGCTCCAAAGTGTGCAATAATCACCTCGGCTAACTAATAAACAATAGAATGAGCCCTTATTCAAACCAGCTCTTACTAAGCATTTTCCTAGTAACTGAACATACAGATATGGCATTACATAACTACCAGTATAATTAGCCAGCATACAATAATCAGACTCCTTCTGTCCTTAATTCAGGGAAGTTTATCAGATGGAAGTTTTCCCAAACCACAGTAACACAACTAATTCTACTCCTAGCCTGCTAAGCCTTTACATGTTCATTGATTCATCTTGCCCCGCTTTCCAGCTCTCTTTAATTTTGTATTTATTTTTTTATGTGCTTTTTTTTTAAAGACTGCCAATGCATTTTTACATTTACTACATAGCATGCTGAATTTGACAGTCAGCTTATTAGGATAAATAAATCTCATGCTATGTATTGCAGTATATCTCTTGTAATATAATATTGTCAAGTGTACTTGTATAGAAATTTGTAATGTTGGTGACCTGACTGCTTCTCCTTGTAAGTGATATTTGTCCTGGGGAGAAGGACAATTGTTTGACCTGCAACTGTGTGAGGCCACCAGTATGACACAACTGTGATGAAAACCAGACATGTGCAATAAGTAAGGAGGTGAAGAGGGAACAGGGAAGCCCTCAAGTAGAAATCAAATAAGCAACAGGTGTAAGTGAAAGTCATTTCAAAGTGCTTGCTCTGTGAGAATGGTGTTTGTTCTTATGCTGTCTCTGCTCACATTATAGACCTTTTGTTGTGAACTTTTATTACCTGTGGACCTTACCCATAAATAGTCTGCTATCCGGTAGATGTAACCCAGATAAGAAATGTAAATAAATACACAAAAACAAATAAATAAAATGATACTACTGCCCTCCTCATGAGACCCTTTCCCATTTGTCAGTTTTAAGAATGTATTTTGTGCCTTTCATCACAAATATCCTAAGCAGTCCCATGCTCATACCGGGATCCCAGTACTCCCACCACACACATTTTTCCATGTTAAAAATTGTGTAATAATGTACCCAACATCCCATTGTAAATTTAGTTCCAACAAAATCAATATCACAAACACAATGACCATGGTATACTATGCAAAAGTCCTCATTTGATTTGGTGGAAGCTTGCAGAGATGAACGATTCATAAACAACAAAGCTTCTTGCCCTCATTAGCTTGTTGCAGGTAACCCAAAAAAGACATCCACAAAAGCTCATAGCAGACATCAATGAGGCAGATTGCCTCAGGAAGAGGATGAGTAACTCAAACCATCTCTCTCACTGTTTGGAATCAATGCTAAATCCATTTTTAGCCCATGGCAGTAGTTTCATTAAGAACACTAATTATTTCTTACCACTGTTGCATTATGGAAATAGAAATATTAAATTTACTCTTCTAACTCATAACATAGTCTCTATTTAATAGTGTTGTAGTGATGCAATATGTCAGTATTTGTGTGAAGTTAGTGGCTATGTTAACAACAGACTGAACCCTATTTGCAAATTATTAAGAGTTTGTCCTTGAAAAATTATATTTCTTTTAACGATGTGATAGTTTCATCAGACAACTGCCACTGCAACGGCATGTATTGCAAATACAATAACATCACCCTATCAGTTTGGGAAAGGTATTTAAGTGCTTTCGGTCCACATGCCATTCTTGTTAATATATATATATATATATATATATATATATCCATATATGGTTCCATTTCATATCGTCAAATTATCATTTCATCGAATTGCAAAACATCGAGAGCAAATCGTCAAAAACTCAAATCGTCAAAAACTCATAACATTGAATCTCAAATCACTGAAAACTATAAAGCAACTAGAAATAACATCCCACAGAGTTTTTACTACGCTTATGCAGGGGGGCATGCCCCGCTGCACCTCCCACACCCCCATACATTAAATATACCAACTCCAAGGTCGCACTACAGTGGGGGAAAAAGGTAATTTCCTAACTCCACTGTAGTGCGACCTTGGAGTTGGTATATTTAATTTATAGGGGTGTGGGGGGTGGAGCCCCCACATGGGGGGGTGCAGGGGGGCTTGCCCCCCTGCATAAATGTAGTAAACAGTGTCTGGGATGTTATTTCTAGTTGCTTTATAGTTTTCAATGATTTGAGATTCAATGTTATGAGTTTTCGACGATTTGGTCTCGATGTTTTGCAATTCGATGAAATTATAATTCGATTATATGAAGTGGAACCATATATATATATATATATATATATATATATATATTGTTGATCTAAATGATTCCATTGAGTTCTTGACAAGCAGTATGTATCATTTTTATGCATTTTTTTAATTTGCATTTCTCTAAAGAGATCATCAGATTTAAGTATAATTATCTTACATAAATAATGATGACAGCTTGTCTACCAATATTTTCCAGAAACAGGCAGTGTGACTGATACTTACATAAATGCCATATGCATTACAGCTTTACATTTAATCATGTGATTCATAGTCAGATGTTATGGATTAATGCATTGATCACTGATAATTCTAATGCTGAACATGAATTAGATATTACGGTCAATTGTTTTATTGTTAGAGGCTGTCATAAAGCTAAGCTAAATCAAGCTAAAGAAATTGTACTAACAGAATGGTTGAATGAAGGGAAACCTTATTTCTCTAACAAAGGTGCAAGTGCATTTCGGCCTGTACCTCTACAGGCTAATGAATTGTGATTTCCTATTATTTTTAATGAGCAAATTCACCAGGTTAGTGATACCATTTCTAAAGGATGACATTGGCATAATTTATTATATTAAATTAAATGCATGTTTATTTTTGCTATTAGGCATGCCAAGAAATTTAAACAAGAGCAGCTATGTTACAATGATATACCAACTACCTCCTACTCATGGAGTAGTTAGAGAACTGATAAATTTCCTTGCTTTAAATGCTGCTTTTGTTGCTCTAGTGTCTCTGATGCATATCTGGCAAAAGCTATGTTATCAAAGCTAACAGAGTGGGATTCAGCAAACATTATATACCTGGTTACTTGTAACTGTTGCACTGTCTTCTATATAGGCAAAAGCATTATGAGATTATAGGTAGACTGACAAACATTGCTCCAGCAGTATGTTCTTGAAAGTGTTAGTACCACCATACTTCTTGAATGTCCACTATTTTGCAAAATGTCAGAAATTTGCCTCGTATTTCTGTCCTGACCATTATAAAAAAGTTTTAAAGATTATAGAAGTCAATAAGGCCAGGCATTAGAGTTTGATACTCCTTATTGTTCAGAATATGCAAATTGATGCAAAACTTTTTGCTGTGAAAACTGAGTCTTCTTCTTCTTTCGGCTTTTTCCCGGTTAGGGGTCGCCACAGTGGATCATCTGTCTGCTCATGTTTGGCAGAGGAGTTTTATGGTGTCGAGTTGCCAGCCCGGTGCCCAACCTTCCACAGAAGGCACACACACACACACACACACACACACACACACACACACACACACACACACACACACACACACACACACACACACACACACACACACACACCCACACACACACACGCACACACACACACACACACACACACACACACACACACACACACACACACACACACACACACACACACACACTCACACCTAGGGCCAATTTAGAGTGTCCAATCCACCTACTGCATGTCTTTGGGATGTAGGAAGAAACCGGAGCATCCAGAGGAAACCCACGCGACTAAAAATTGCCTCTGACTGCCCTCCATTATTTTTGGCTTTGTCCAGAATTCTTGAGCAAAGAAGTTGAGCAGTATGAGTAAAACACATTTTCCTATTGTGAGGTTAAAGTAATATTAACAAGAAAAGAGGAGGAAGCTCAGTAACACAGATATATGTGAGTATCCCTGTGTTTAGACCTGTCAAACTATGAGTTATAAATAACACTATTACTATTAAACCCTTTCTATGCCACTGTGGTGCAGTAGTAGCATTGTTGCCTCACAGCAAGAGGTTCTCCCATTCGATTCATGGCTAGATTGCGGGGAGTGCCTTTTTGTGGAGTCTGCATGTCCTCCCCGCGGTTGAGTGGGCGTTCAAAAGACATGCATAAATGGGTGTGCCTTAGTTGAAGGTTGAACGTCAAGCTAGCACCTCGGCGTTCATCAAAATTAGTGGACTGGAGTTCCACTGTGGTGACCCCTAATTGGGAAAAGCCAAAAGACAACAACAATTAAACCCTTTCTGAAGATTAGACATAGGACCATTAAACATTGGTAACTGACGTCTAGTATGCCATCGCTGTTCAGTGTTGGTGTTTTGTGAATGAATATATTACAAATGAAATACTTTCTATCAATCATTTATAATGTTTGAATAAATTACTATAGCAGTCATGTCACTTAAGCAGTGATTTAATGGCTGCACTGGCTATTTTATCATTAAAGCAGATACGGTTGCACTAGTTATGCAAGAAAGTTTGTTTATTGTGTATTTTGCATTGCTCATTGCTTTATGCATTTATTTTAATAAAAGTACTTGTATGTAGTTCTCAAGTCAAATGTTTTATTGCACTTGAACTTCATTTATACTTCATTGCTTGGATTTACCTCTTTTGAACCGCACTTACATGGTGGCGTGGGATATCCCATTTTATGACTATAGCGAACACCTGTGGAAAGTCAGTAGAAAAGGGATAACTGTCTGGTATCATGTATTTATTACAGTGACATGATGATGTCAGCTGCAATGCCTGCATGTCCTGTTGTGATGCAATCTTTCACTATGGTACCACATCTCCATCTGTATCTGTAGCAGAGGCCAACAACCTATAAACAAGTATGTCTGTGTGCACAGCTGACACTGGCTCAAAATTAGCATTAGCTTCACACATCCTGCAGGGATGGACAAAGAACGCACTTATCCAATTTCTCTTCTGATGAGCTCTAGTGTTAGAAAAATCATCAGCATCCCATAGACATTTCTGCTGTCCAGATCTATTGTGTCTGGATCTGAAGCAGAAGCAAATGGGCTTTTTATATTGAGTAAGGGAGCTCAGAATCCCATACATATTAAAAGAAACAAATACAATGGACAATTATTGAGAATATTTGATTAATGACCATCAAAAAGGAAAGGAAAATTACATTTACAAATCACGTTGGCAACTTTTGCAAGTAATAGATTGATCATTCTAGAGAATTAGAGGATAATAAATTAGTGAAAGCTAAATACTATATAAGGAATTTAATATCAATGTCTTGCAAAACTTGACTACAACCTGCGAGAGATGCACTTATATAGCCAAGCTGGAAGCCAAGCTCTCTCCAACCAAGAATGAACTAGTCAGTCAAGAGGAGAAGGTCAACGCCCACATAACACCACAATCAACACATAGTCCCTCAAAACCTTTACCACCAATACCCACACATAGCAATGCCAAACATGCACCTACATACTCAGAGGTTCTCAATGTAAATCTAAACAGGAAACGGAGACCCCCAAAGCAGATACACAAACAACCACCACCCACCAATACAACCAAAGCAACACATAGCCCAAAACACCAGTGTGTCACCCAGCAACAGCCCATAAGGCAAAACAAAGTACCTAACACACTAGTCATAGGTGACTCTGTAATCAGGCACACTGACATCCCACTTACCAGGCTGAATAAAGGGAAGATTACAGTCAGCTGCTTGTCGGGTGCCAGGATTTGTCACATAACACATGCACTCAGGTCACTCCACAACAGGTATGATTATGACTCTGTCATTGTCCATGTTGGTGTGAATGACCTGGGACGCACCTCTCTGGACTACATGAAATGAGACATGAAGGAGCTCTCAGATCTGGTAGCCCAGTCAGGCAAGACCCTAGCCCTGAGTAGCATCCTACCCTCACCCAGAATTATACCACAGTGCAAGGACAAAATGATAGACTTCAACAACTGGCTAAGTTTCTGGTGTCATTCTAAGGGGATCCAGCATCTGTCTGCCTGGGACGACATGGTCGACAGATCATGATGCTTTGCCAGAGATGGTCTACACCTGTCACCCCTGGTATCCTGGATGCTGGCTAAGGCTCTTGCCACCCCTATAGTGCCTTTTTAGGCAAGGTTCAAATGCTAAATTCACCACTGTAACAGGTACAAGCAAGCAAACTCTGAGGGTAATGTTACTCAATGCTAGAAGTCTAAACCTCAAAAGCATTCACTCGAGGCAATCCTAAAAATGGAGAGCATCAACATCTGTGCAGTAACAGAGAACTGGTTCAAGGCTCCAGAGAGCACCCCTGCATTACCAGTCTATAATTTATATTACACTTTTCGGCCATCTAACCTGGACCGAAGCACTAAAGGTGGAGGCGTATCAATATTCATCAAGGATATCCACACCTCCAGGATAGTTGCTCAACATAATGAATCCAAAATTATCCAAGTCAACTATCATTGGGCAAGACTGCAATCCAGGTTGTAGCTTGTTACAGATCTCCCACCATGCCCCAGGATTCCCACTCTGCATTTCTTAAGATACTGGAAAATATTAAGGTACAACCCAATACCTTAGGTATGGGCGATTTCAACTACCCCACCATCAACTGGGAAAGCTATTCATGTACCAACTCATTCGCTCAATGTTTTTTGGAATTCATAAACTCCAGTGCCTTGGATCAGCTTGTCTGCACCCCCACCAGAGGCAGCAATATCCTGGACCTGGTCATTACCAATATGGGTAACTAGTGTTCCACGCCAGAGGTTGACTCCTCACTGGTCAGATCTGACCACAAGCTAATCACCCTAGACATCCCACATCCCATCCCCACTCCCCATTAAGGAAACCACCATCAAAACTACTCCAAAGCCAACATTATGCTACTTAAGACAGAAGTGGCAAACTTCACGACAGCCACCCAGACGGACAATAGAAGTATGACTGCTGAATCTTACACAAATGCACTGTATAAGCACATACATGAGTGCATGGATCATGTCATCCCCAGCAGAACCAATACACTATCCTCCAGAAAAAGGAAGCCAATCTGGTGGTCACCTTCCATAAACAATCTCTACAACAGAAGGAAGAAGCTATTGCAAAAAAGAGTAACAATCCAAGATTGGAAGAACTCCCTGGTCAGCCTCAGCAAGAAGCTGAGATCCTTCATAAAATTCTCCAAAACCACAAAGCATTCTACAGCTATGTCAAGAATCTCAATGGCAACACTCAGATCTGCTCTGAACTGCAGCACAATGGCACTAAATATCCAGAACCAACCGATATTGCCAACATCCTGGCAAATAAGTTCAGTGCTAACTTTACCCCCATCTCACCCATCAAAAGGCCCATCTTAATACCAGAAGAATGTAAAGTCCCCATAATAATGGATGAACAAGTAAAGACTGCCCTCTCCAAAGCCAGAAACACAGCATCCATGAGACCAGACAACATCCTAAGCTGCATACTGCATGAACTACAGAACAAACTGGCATCCAACCTAAGTGCCATGTACATTCATAGCCTTACCTCAGGCTATCTGCCTACTGTATGGTGTACAGTGACAGTTATCCCACTCCACAAAGAGGGTGCTACCATGGACCCTGGCACCTACTGTCCCATTAGCCTGATGAGCCTGATCTGCAAGGTCATGGAACATATCATCTTGGAGCTTATAAACAAAGACATAGGTAACCTCCAAACCCTGAAACCCACTCAGTTTGGGTTTGTAAAAGGTAGATCATGTCTACTAAATGTGACTGACTTCTTTGAAACATTCACAAGAGCTGTAGACAAGGGCAAGGTAGTGCACACAGCCTATCTTGACCTTGCCAAGGCTTTCAACACCATCCCCTACTCTGGAATTATTGATAAACTCACTAAACTGGGTATAATCCCCTATGTCACAAAATGGGTGGCCAACTGGATCACTGACAGAACCCACATAGTAAAAGCTGCCAACTCCAAGTCCAACTTCAGATCAGTGACTAGTAGAGTACCACAGGGTTCGGTTCTGGTTCCTCTCCTGTTTGGCATCTATTCTCTGAAGTGCAAGCCAACACTGAAGGTCTTTGGCTAACAAAGTTCACAGATGACTGCAAACTGGGAACCATAATAGAATCACCAAATGATGTTGACATTCTACAAAAGGGCCTCACAGAGACAGATGCTTGGTGTCAAAGTCATGGCCTCAAGCTCAATGCTAAGAAGTGCATTGTTATCCCCTTTGGGAAAAACTCGGTACCTATGAACTACCACATAAGTGGTAGCTCACTAAACACTGAAAGTGTGATAAGAGACCTCGGGACACAGATGGATAGTAGTCTCTCCTTTGATAACCACATCACCACAGTAGTCAGAAAATCCTTCTATGTGGCACACCTCATCACAAAAGGGTTCTCCTCTAGAAAAAAGGAGGTCATTGTTCCTCTCTACTCATCCTTCATTAGATCAATCATAGAGTACAATGCCCCTTTTGGCATGTATCTCACAAGATACCTACAACAATTGGAGAGGCCACAGAAATACCTCACTAAGAGGATTACCAGCCACAAACAGATGCCATACACAGACCATCTCAAAAAACTCCAGCTCTACTCCATTGTATATCGCCTACTCACAGGCGATCCCTGCCTAACATACAAAGCTATGTCAAACTCAGAGCTGTTGGACATGCTACACTTGCCAGTCTCTCTGTACCACATGCTCCAGGGACCTAAAACTTGTCACCACAATAAACAGAACATGCTGGAGAGATAGATTCCTGTCCCAGAGACTCCCTATAACCTAGAACAAACTCCCCATTCCTGTCAAGCAAAGCTCCTCATTGGCCCTCTTTAAGAAAAACCTTGACGACTGGATGGGGAATAGAAAATTTACCCCAGGGATCACTTCTGCAGCACTGCTTGACAGGGGCACAGGAAAATAATTCTCTTGGGTGGCGAAAGCCAGGGAACCTTTTTGCTAGACTTATATATGCTCCAGGGCCGATTGCCTAGTACCTATGAACCTACGATAGCATAAAACTACCATGAAGTAATAAAAATCTAAAGACACCAAAATGAAGCATTCTTTAAAACAGAAGAACATTTTATCAAAGCCTGAGTTGCATCATTGTAGAAGAAAACCAATATTTTGCACAGTACACTGATTTAGTCCAATAAAAAACAAACCATGAAAAATAAAATAAAAATTTTGTAAGAAAAAAGCAACGTGTGAAACAAATATTGGTGAGGATTGTAGTAACTGAGTAACGTGAAGTGTAAGGCAACATAGAATTAACTATTTAAAAGAGAAGAAAAAATATATACAAATATTTGATTATAAGACTGGAAGATTGTCAGTATGTGGCACATTGGCTTATTTATTTAGATATTTAAAAACAGGCTAGCAAACCTACAATTCTCTTCAACCTTGGACAAGTGGTGGGAGCGTTAAATGAAAGAGCAGTTCTGGATGAATTTTCTAGTTGAGTATAGAACAGAAGCTGCAGTAAAAAGGGATAATTAGTAGGGCAAATAAAATAATACATGATAAATGTAAGGATCAATCAGATAAGATTAGAAAAGACCGGGAAAAGAGAATGGAAAGCCATTATACAAAACCAATGAGAGGATATTTGTTTGTCTTCTAGGTATGGAGCAAAATCTAGAAGGTTTAGAATGTTGGCATGGCTATTTTTATACCACAAGCAGACTCTGAACATTTTTTCCACAGGTAGACAGTGATTACTGGAGGTGTAATTGGAAACAGAGGGGTTTCTGGGAAAATGTTTTTGGAAATGTACATGTTAATAGATTTTAAAAATTCCCTACAAAATGCTTTCTCAGAAATGATGGGGAACCAAATTATTTTAACTAAGGAAATCATGCTTTAGAGCTGAAATATAGAAAATGAATTACCTAAATACAATAAGGACATACTAAATTTAATGATGTTGACTGAAAAAAGCAATTACTAGGAAATAAAACTCAAAAGTAAAAACAACTATAACAGAATCGCTGAATGCTGTAAGGCAGATAAAATAATTGTGGTGCCAGTTTGAAATGTTACAACCTGCTTTAACTGTCTCCCTTATCCATTTCTCATGTTTCTTTTCTCCTTGAAGCGGATACATTCAGACATTCTTTTTAGCATTGAAGGAGAATTTTTACAATCTCTCATCTAGATAAGTACTGTAGAAAGTGTCTGTGAATGGGGCTGTAATAATTCTTACTCCTCTTAGAATCAAACCCAATGGCAAATACCGCTCTAAATATACATGGTTGTAAAAAACATTCAGCTCAGTTTTATTTCTGTTGCCCATCTGTCCATATAGCTCATGTATGTGGGCAGGTATATTGGTAAGAAAAACAACAAATAAAACAGAATTTTTAGACAACAGACTGAACTGAAAATGTGTTGGTGGCTAGTCTCCCTTTTAATGACAGCTTGATATTTATTTTAACTACAGGTGCCTTGCCTTGCAAGTACTTTTTTCCTCGCTTTGTGTTGTACTTCACCAAAGTCAATAGTGATCCATCTTGAATAAATAATTCTGGAGAGTATTATAGAATGTCCTTTTTAAAGCAGTAAAGAGAGCATTCAGAAGTAGTCCATTATTACTGTCATCTATTGAATTGTCACTTACTGTCATAGTGCCGTTTCCCTAAAAACATCCTTAATGATTCTAGGGAAAATGATCATATATAGAAATGATAAAAATATTTGCACAAAAACAACATTTTCAAGCATTTTAGCAAATAACTAAAAAGTGAAAATATAATATTAACCATTAGGGTTGAAGACACTGTTTGGAAGGGTATGGCACCCTATAAGCTGCAGAGTGTACCAGTGGTCAAGATACTTCTCTCACATCTCCAGGGTTTGATCCTGGCCTCCAGTTGTCACTATCTGTCATCTTTGCATGTTATCCCCATGTCAGCATGGGTTTTCTTCAGGTGTTCTGTTTTTATACAAATACCCCAAAACATGATGGTTGGTTGGCTGCTATAAACTATCCATATTTCCTGCATTAGACCTTCCCTTGTGACCAAGGTCATGGCTAAAGTTTCTGGAACCATTTAAAATGATATGAATAGCAAACAAACAAATTACAAAGTAAAATTAATACTGTGGCATGTTGCCATTCAAATTATACTATTTCTTGAGTGAGAGACATGTTAAAGATATGTTCAAAAAGACCTACAATAAATTCAGCAAAATATGAAAGCTCGTAGGGAGAATTACCCACTGGGTTGAAAGAGCATTGTCCTGTAATTCCTGAAGTGCACTGTTAATAGAATGTTCATTAAATGTCTGGAATAATAACAATAATAATAGTAATAATAATAATAATTAGTATTATTTTTAGTATCATTATAATTTAGGGGTCCCAAAGTCAACATTCTCACTATCTGGGCTAGATTGTATTGCCTTGGCCTTTGGTTTATCACCATCATGAGTGTAACCACTATTACATATATCATATCTTGTACTTTATTGAATCATATCATAATCTCTTTAACTAACTGAAAGCAGAAGTTACTGTGATTTAACAGACTTAGTGTCAGTTATGATTCCTGTCCTCATTTTGGCTTAAAGTTTAAGTGAGACTGAGTTACCAGTGAACTAAATGTATAGGGAAAACCTTTTTTTTTCTGACAATTCTAGGATATCAGCTATTTTGTAAGTCAGGTATATACAGCTCTCCTACTCTTCTTAAAGTACCAGGAATTACACACTTTTACATAGCAAACTTAATTGTGTTGAATTCTGTAAGAGCACTCTTTTGGTGTTTTGACTCAAATACTGAAGAGCTGTCAATAAATAAGAAAACAGAGTAAATTTCACTATTTATACAAGCCAAATTGTCTGGCAATGATTAAGACAGTGAGAGTGTTATTCATTGAATGATTGATTGATGGTCCACTATTGAAAATACAGAAGTAGTCGCTCATAGAAGTGGACGGTTTTCTCACAATGTTATCTTTTTGGATTATCAAATGCAGGTTTTCCAGCAGAATAAAAAGCATTATAGTTTAAGAATTATAAATAAGAAAGTTTGCTAGAAAGTAAAGTGGGTAAATGACTGGGTAGATGAGGAGAAGATACCTGATGAGGGTGGAATAAATCAAAGATTATGACCTGGGACCTTGGAAGTCAAATGCAAATTGCATTCTCCAAAAAGCTATATGTTAACATCACCTAGCAGAGCAAAATTTACTCTGGTTTGCCTATGTTGTGTGTTTGCAGACATATTTTTCTGTAGAAAGTTTACATGTAGCTAAGTTGTGTACTATTCTGGGTGTCTTCCAAATATAAGTTATACAAGCATACTGTTTAGCATTTAACTTAACTCTTCTTTATTGTTTCCAGTGAGACAGGCTTCAAATGTTATTTTATTTTATTTTACATTTTGGCTGAGGTCTGTTTTCTTATTCATGATATGCAATAGAAATGTGAATAATCGGAAGTATTTCAGAAACTTGAGTTTTCAGAAAGTCAAAATTCATATTGTCAAGACAATATGATCGAGTTTCTGAAAACTCAGACTTCAAAAAACAACAAAAATTGACCTTTTTTTATGTTTTTGTGTGGGGGACAACCCTCCTTGCACCCCCCCCCCCCCATATATTATATATACCAAATCTGAGATTGCAATACATTAGGGAAAAGGGTAAATTCCCCGATCTGCATTGTTCTGTGATCTCCATTCAAATGCATCAAGTTTTTGGAAATTCAATCATATTATCTCGACAGTAGGAATTTTGAGTTTCTGAAAACTTGAACTTCTGAAGATGACCCAAGCCATCATATGATGACTCCGGAGACATTTGAATAGTGCAGAAGAAGCCATACTTTTAAATTAACATTTTTGGTGCAAGCATTTTCTTTATTTAAATAAGAAATATTCTTGCATTTTTCTAGCGCTTATTGACAGACATTGGTACAGCTAGTGGTGAAGTGAATTGGCCTGAATTCTGTTAATTTCTGCCCACACCTAATGGCTTCCATTTGAATAGATTCCATGTGGGTAACCATTGCTTGGGAAAATGGTCAGGTTGTGTCCTATGAAATAATCTGAAATATCAACAAGATCAATACATTTCAGTAGCAGGTAGCACATGATTAAATCAACCACACCAACAGTACATAGAAATGATTAATGCAAAAAGCTAGCTTCGATAGCTGTATGTATTCAAAACATGAACCATTTGGTGGATATATAGCAATTTAACAAGATTACGTAAGTCAATATCCAACTCACAATGTGCATCTATGTGATTTTAGATTTTTTTGTGTGTCATGAATGCTGTTTAAGTGTGGAAAAGCTGAAAAAAAAAGAGATGGAAAAAGTACACAAGAAAGATTGATAAAAATGCAGTGGGAGGGAATAGTTATGTACAATAGAATAAACAGCAATGTAACTTTAAGGAGTAAAGCTAAAAATGTTTTCTGGAAAGTTAAAGGAGTAGGTGACTGGGCATTTGGTGATAGGTACCCAATGATGGCAGAATAAATCATAGATTTTGACCTGGGTATGATAATGGAGGAGGGAGTGATATACCCCAGTAGAGGGTCTGCAGTGGGCTAATGGAAGCATGATGTTAGAAAAGAGCACACAGAATCTTTTGACGATAAGGTTGTTAAAATTTATATACACCTACATTGTCTGACTGCAGTGATCTAAAATGCTTAAAGACAAAAAGCTCACTAGCCAGACGTAAAAGTATAAGCTTTCTTACTCCATTTAAAACAGCCACCATTCTTATTACTCCATTTAACGTAGCCACTGTTCTACACATAACTCAAAACTATTTGATGAATGTTATTTAATGATATGCCATTCCACATCACAACTGAATCCTTCTAGATCTGTTTAGCAACACTAAGCAAATGAATGGATGTTCTTTAAGGATACACCATTGTGTCACAACTGAATCCTTCTAGATCTGTTTAACAACACTGAGCTGATCCATACAGACATTTAACAGCAAATACGGAGAAATCAAATTCAGGTGAAGAATGTATATTTCTTACCTAGACGAATTATAAAATGTGCTTTGATGTGTACTAGTTCGATAGGGTAAGCATGTACTAAAGCTGTAAACTCAAATCAAACAGTAGCGAGATCTGTAGGCTGAACATTTTAGCCAGTAGTGCTGACAGAAACAGAGTAACCACTACTCTGCTGGAGTTACCGCTTACTAATTCTAAATGTGAAATAGTTAGACTAGTCCCATATAACCATGTTAAATGGTAATCAGAATCAGAATGGCTATAAATGGGTGCTCAAGAATCTGAAGTGGTAAAACAGATTGAAGATCTGGGTACAATCACTGTTTATGATCTATTTTTCTAGTTCCATATACAGGACATTAAGGTTAGATCTATGAGAAACATTAGTCTGACCTTTGCTACAAAGGATTCTGGCTACCCAAAGGTCTTAAAGGCATTATTTATAACATGAATTAGGCTAAATTTTGAGTATGATTTAACATTTGTACTTTATCAATAGCAGATACTGTAACTATTGAATTGATATAAATGAGATATACTAAATTAATTAAATTTATGAAGAATTTAAAGTGTGAAGAAAGATTAAAACATTTAAATCTTTACACCAACATTTATAGGTTAGTAAGTGGTAATTTGTGATTAACATTCTAGACTTCTAGAGGTGAATGTTAAGGGAATATCTATGTCTTTCATTAGAAGATTAACATGCAGGCATGAGAAAAGGGGGGATTTTGTTGAGAACAAAAATTTAGCACAACTAAAAAACAATGATGGAATTATTTCCCAAAGTATACCAAGATTGCTGAACAGTCTTTCCCTGAGGATTAGGTAATCACAAACCTTAGACATTTAAAAGTCATCTTGACAGATATATTGGAGAGAACAAGTATGTATGTAATATGCAGCAGACTGTCATATTAACTGCCTAGCTGAGTGAGAATAGCAAGGGATTAACAATGTTACAGAGATACTATGAATATAAAGTCTGGTATCTATGATGGTGGGACTAGAGTGCAAATGAAGACCAAAAATGAAGCTAGGGATGCATGATGTTGACAGTTACCAAGTCTTAAAGTGCTAAGTGTCTGAAGAATAAAAATGTTATCATTTCATAGTTTAAAATAAATTTCATGAAATTATGCTTCTGATAACACAGAAATAAAGGCAACTAAAGACATGTTATATTTTTTAACTCAGTAGGTTGTTGGGCATAGCCTGAGTTTTCTTGTTACTTGTCGAACTGACCCTTGCAGAACTGGATTGACCACTAGGTGACCTAGGCAGTTGCCTAGGGCCCTTGTTGGCTGGGGGCCCCCGTGTTGGCTTAGGGGGCTGATAAAAAGTCCAAACACATCCATTAAGTCCAAAAGATGCATGTAAAACTGGAGGGCTTTGAGAACTCATGGAAACCTCAGTAAGAAAAGAGTAGCAAACCCCAGAAACCTCTAGGAGAGCATTAAGCAAATATCACCACCAATTTGATAGCTAAGCCTGCAGAGCAGGAATTATGAGGGCCATCCAGTACAGGCCTGTATACATACCGGCACCAATATGACAGTTAAGTGTACAGAGCAGGATATTGGTTAACTTATTCAGGCTCAAAGCATGTACCTAGATTAGAGGAGACAAGAGCCTGAATTCTCTACACCAACTAAGCAGATATATTTTCAAATGCATTTTCAAGGGCTGTTGTAGTTCACTGCATTTTCAAAGAATGTTGAGTTTCTGTGCATTTTCAAAGAAGGTTCAATTCCAGTGTAATTTAAAAAAATGTTGAGTTTCTGTGCATTTTCATAGAATGTTGAGTTCCAGTACATTTTATGTTCTGTGCATTTTCAAAGAAATTCTTAGTTTCTATGCATTTGAATGTTGAGTCTCAAGGGAAGACAAGATTACTGTTGCTCATGCTAAGTCTGTTTTCAGTGTGTAACTGTTTTGTTCAGCAAATGGCTATGATCAGTGGTCATGCTATAAAGTTTGAAATCAGTCTTAGTAGCACAACAGGTAGCATACTAGCTTTGGTGCAGAAGGCTGCGGGTTCTACTCCCACACCATGTAAATGGAGTGCTGACATTGTAATGCCCTTTAAGGGGGGATAGGTTGCTGCACTCCTGAGTGTGTCCTCATTTGGATGAGATGCTTAGTAACTATGAACCTGTTGTCATTTTGACTGCCATTCCCTATTGCAATATTACCAGCTTAAGATTTTTTTTTAATGTAACATAAGCAATTTATTCTTCAAGGGCAGTAGACACTGAATTTGTACATGAAACTCTGAAATGTAAAGTTGTTTACCAGCAGCAACCTCTTCATTAGTTAAATATCTCTTTAATGCAGAATTACGCAGGTGACTTTTGCTTCTGCAGAGATTGTGTATATATATATGACTGATATTGGTGGATTTTAATGACAGAAGTTTGAGTGACCTTTTGTGACTGAAATGATCTGTAATAGATAGTTTGTCACTACTGGTTCATACGTTTTGTTTCATTGCTTACTGAAAAATGTTGAAACCTACAAATTTAAAGCACATTATTAAACTGGTGCTGTAATATACAAGGAATATAATTTAATTCAGTCCGGATGGTGCATCAAAGAGCACATGCATGTATGCATGGTCCTAAAATAAGTGTAAGGAGCCTGTGGTTTGAAAACAGCCCAAAGGTAAATTTAATCCACCACTGGCCAGATACATTTTCTTTGAATGAGGGTTTTGGTGCTGTTTCGATGAATGTGAGTTTCAAAGGCAGAGAAATGTACTGTTCATGCTATGTCTATTTTCACTGTGAAACTGTGTTGCTTTGTTTAGCAAATAGCTATCAGTGTTTGTTCCATAAAATCTGAAATAAAAGTTTTAAATATTTCTAATCATTGTAGAAATAAAGAAGAAAATAGTATGCACACTGACAGGTTTAAACATTGTAGGATCTAGCTAGAAGTAGTCAAGCAATGGGACACTAGAACAGCTGGAGGGTTGTTATCAGGAGTGCTACTGGGTGGTAGGCTGCTGGGGGAGTGGCCTGATTCATTACCTTGCCTAGGGCCCCATTTGACCATGATCCAGCTCTGGATCCTTGTGACAATTCTTCAGATATGTACATCTATTCATATATATATATATATATATATATATATATATATATATATATATATATATATATATATATATATATATATATATATATATATATATATATATATATATATATATATATATATATATATATATATATATATATGGGTCTACTTCAGTTGGTCGACAACCCATTTCACTGACACTCATTTGGTCGACAGCTCATTTGATCGACAAACATTCTAGATGGGGGGCTGTGCCCCCCACACCCCAACTATATATAACAACTCCACAGTCGCACAACAGTGGGGAGGGGGGCAAATCCCAGGTTTTTGCCTTGAATACTTTTTGTCAATCAAATGAGCTGTCGACCAAATGAGTGTCAGTGAAATGGGTTGTCAACCAAGAGAAGTAGACCCATATATATATATATATATATATATATATATATATATATATATATATATATTTTTTTTTTACACAGATTCCAATAATCAGAGAACAATCAGCAAGGTAATGGAGAGAATCACAATGGAACTCAGGTAAATGCTCAAAACCTCCTTCTGCATGACATAACACAGCACAGAACTGTACAAGGAGGATCTGTGTACTTAACCTCATAAATTTCTTTGACAATGCATCTTTCACCCTTGTTAAAGGCATATCTATCTGTACAGCTCACCTTAACCTAGCTAAAGCATTCAACGATATACCACATGGTGGAATTATATATAAACTCAGCCTATCCATAGGGTTTGCCCCTAATACCTGAAGAACAGCCACTATGACCACTCTACCCATTGGTGGCTGTTTTACAGACTCAGGTAATTAGGCCGGTTGGTGTCACCAGCTTGAAAATCAAAATCATAGCATAGCAGAAATTACTTATGCAGACACGACTGGGTATGGGTGATGCAGGATTTCCCAACAGCTGGTGCAGTTTCAGCATGAGAGTAACGTCCACCTGATTATGGCTAGAAGGTTAGCATAATGGTTAAGGTGTTTGCCTTATAAACACAAGGTGCAGGGTTTGATTCTCACAATGGGTAATTGGCTTGTCTTAAAATGGCCCACAAGGGCAGTTAGCCTAGTACTAATCTATGAACCTATTAAGCAAAAGTCACTCATAGGTAAATCCTGATTACCCACACTCAGGAGATGATTATTGTTATTACATAATGACATTTTTTTAAGAAACAAAGATTACTTTTTATAAATTATATCATTTTATAAACAGAATTTAGTGCTCTTCCATTGATTCCTGGTAGTCTGGGGCATCTAAGATGCGTAAACACATGTGCTAAGCCTGTACCAGGGAGCACCTGCACAGTGCATTGATGTTTGCATCCAGTCTTGTTTTTTTTTTTTTTTTCAGGTGATTGTATGACCCTCCATGCAATCTATGACAAGTTCTAGCCTGCACACACAAACTTTTGTACTAACATTTCTTTTTCTGAGTTAATGCACTTAGGAGTGCAGTCTACCCCATCTGGCAATCAGCTATGCACATGGAATTAGGATATTTCCTGTAAGCCTGTAGAACAAGGAACCATTCATATGCCTTCCATGATTTCCTGGGAGAACAGAGGAAGCAATCACTGTCACTGCCTAGTAGTTTCAGAGATAAATGGATAAATGGAGAAGGAGAAGACAGCAAAAACTCTGTTTAATCAACTCTAATTATGGAGCACATTTAACTAATACTCAGCAATGTACTGATGCAAATATAATCATCCCATGCCTGCTCTGTCTTGAAATATGTTTTAAAAGGGTTTAGAAAAAAAAAGAGTAGTAAATGTCATAAACTTTGTAGCTTCTTCGTTGAAGAAATTGTAGTGAATATTACCAGCATTTCTTCAGCGTCAAGATTATATATCTGATACTGAAGAAATAATGGTACTCATATGTATTGCCTATGTTAAATTTACAATGAGCATACTGATTGGTTTCTCCAATCAGCATGCGCATTTTTGAATATTAAATAGGGTATGTTGTATAATAAGCTGTAATCTGCATATGGCCATTTAATGATGGTACTTCTTTATAACCTCATTAATAAAGAGGAGCACTTACTTTTCTTTAGATTTCATACTTAACACTTAGCATGTGATGCAATGCTGTCAGACTGAGGTTATGCATCCAGAGTCCAGCATTTACCTCCTAAATGTAGATCACCATAATTTAATTACATAATGTGTTGTCATTCATGCAACTAGTTTCCTAGCTCTACTATCTTTGTAGTCTTACTTGTGTTATACACTTGGTTCTGGCATTACACTCCCTTTGATTTTTACCTGTCATTCTTCATCTACACAACATTATTACCTCTTTGTTGCTAAACACTTATGTATCACTCACCCTAATATTTTTCTTTTTATGTTTACCTCATGAACATTTGAGATTTATAAAACTTTTCATATTTCTCATGCTACCGATTTGTTTATGTTGCTTTACAATCCATTAACGTCATGCATTTGTGCAGCAGCTTGAGATGTGTACTGTTTTTATATTTGTCATGCTACTGATTTCTGTGGCTTTCAACATTTCCTATACAGTTTAATTCTGTACCCCTTTGAAACTATTCCTTCCCGATTACATGAATACTTCTCCTCTAAAGATTTCCTCTCTCCCAGAAATAACCGAATATCCTTAAACTCACTATCCCACTACTCAAGTCTCCCTGTTCAGGCAGCCATGTAGCACTGGTGATAGCCATTCTTACCACACATTGATATACCTACTCTGATTCATTCTGCAACATATTAAAATGACTAATAGTTCTCCATTAATTCTGCACCCCCGTGAGATCTGTTTTGTAGTACAACTAATATAGCAGCATCACACTGAAGTCTTTCCTTTCAGACTAGTGCTAGCTGTGGTATTACTGTACTGTTCTGTCCAACAGTGATTTGTGAATGCTGCACTCTATACTTCAGCATATGAATCAAAGCCAATCATTACAGTGGCTTTTAACTCAAACGATAAAATCTAATACCATGGGGCTATCCCTTTTTCTTCCTAAAGAATGTCCTATGATGTAATGACAGAAGTAAATCAGATCAATACTATTTGCATAGCAAACTGCAGTTTGTTTTGCTATTACAGCATAAAACAGCCCCAAGCCAGGAATCATTAATTAATTAGAAGGGAAACGGTTCTTCTAGCTTAATCTTTATGCTGGCTTCTCACACCCTTTATGGATACATATTTAAAATATAAGTGATAATCTACTCAGGAATATTACATCACTAAATACAATCATAAGCTATATCAAAGCTGTATCAAGATCAATATGCAACTTGAATTAACATAGACACAGGGTGTTAAATCAGATAAGTCAGACAAAGTCAGTTTTATAAGTGTTGCACAATTGGTTTTAGTTCATACACAGATGATTTTTCAACACCATGATGCATGGTGCATAATATATGCATCTAGATACATTAATCACTATTATTATGTGGATAGGTACACTGATTGTACAAAATAGTAATGTTTCATTGCCACTTATTATGCTACAAATTATCTGATAAGTATTTCAGCTGTCATGTGTAAAGCATTGCATAAGCTCAAACTATAATCAAAGTATAACACCCATTATGAAACCATAAGACTATTAGAAGATCTTTGCAGAAAGCTTACGAGTAAAAATAAAAAAATCAGAGTTAAAAGCAATGCTATAACTAGTAATGCTGTATTCTGTGAAGATATTTCTGCAACTCCATTTAATTTCATTTATACAATAATTTTAGAGGATAATAGCTTTTCCATATTTAAACAAGTTGAGTTTATACATTTTGATGATTTCAATGTAATTTGTTAGTTTATGGTATATACAGCAATTTCATATTGTATGGAGTTATTTTTAAATCAACAAAAAGCTGTAGTTTATTTGCTTAAAAGCAATGCAAACATTTATAAAAGCTTTGGGCATATCACTTCTAAAATTAGCCTACGTGTGTCTTTATGTTAATATTGAAATATAAGGGAGAAAACACACAAACACACACACACACACATACACACACACACACACACACACACACACACACACACACACACACACACACACACACACACACACACACACACACACACACACACACACACACATAAAATCTCTTATAATGACTTTTGAATCCACCAAGTTAAGCTTACTCCATCTCTTAATACTTTTGGACAGAAATATTGTGGTTCCAAACAGGATAAACCTATTGATGTAGCAGCTGCTCTGAATTTTTGCAATGACGTATGCAAAGAAAAATGTATGAAGTATTAGGGTTCTGGTAGTACATTTCATAGTCACAAATAACTTTATAATCACTCTACATTGGCAAAACAATTTATTTTTATCAGCTGCAATTTTCCCTGTACTGGCACCCTTAACCTTCAGACATGAGATTTATTTTTTCCAGTACAAATTTATTTTTAGAAAACAATGTAATACACCCCTTGGTAACTTCAGTACTTGCAGAGAAACAAAGTGGCATGCCATAATACTTATTCTTAGACTAGGAGTGTGCTTTAGCTGGGCATCTATTAGCTTGAAATGGCACAGAGGGACAAACTCCGACAGTTACCAGATTATATAACACTTCACTTCCATTGTAGCAGTTTTAGGTATTACATAACATAGGATCAACGGCTGTTGCTATTAGCCTCATCCGAGCATGCTGCTTTCCCTGACTTCATTTTCCTTAATGCTGTTCTTTCTTTTTCTATGGTGAGTTCCTCTTTTGCTTTCATTGTAGGTTGTCCCTGGGGTAATACAGTTTTTGTGAGGATTTTCTTTGTTAAAAAAAAGTTGGAAGTGCTCCTTCTATTTGCTTTGCTTTCCTGTGGACTGATAAGCATGTTGTTGCTGGCATCCTTACAAGTGATATCTTGTGGCTGTCTTCTTTCTTTTTGTCTGCCTTGCAACCTAATAGTTTCTTTCTGCCATCTGCTTAGTCACTTTTCAGAAGCTGGTAGAGTGCCTCTGATGCTTTTTTCTTTGCTACTGCAACTACAAATGATGTCTTAACCTATTTGTTAGCCAACCAGTATTCCTACTTAGCCTGGTCCATCTTTTCTACCTCCCAGTTTTTCCTAAACTCCTTTCTTTTAATGCCTTCCTGGACTTCTGCATTTCATCATCAGCTTTCTTTAGGTACTCTTATTTCCATAACTGGTTGTTCTGTAGTCCTCATACATATTATTTTGAGGCACTGCCATTCTTCTCCCTGAGGTGCTAGAGCTCTGAGTATTTTCTTGAACTCCTGTGATTGCTCTCAAGTCAACCCCCAAGTCTTCAGCCTAGTGTCTATTGACCTTAGAACCATCTCTGATTACTGCTTGCAGCTGATTGTGGCAGCCACTGACTTATGCTTTATGTCAACTGTTTCACTGGAGATGCCTTTGCAATCACTGATTCTACCTCAGTGCCCTTTCCTTACTAGGAGGACGTCTACCCGAGTTGAGTTGCATGTGGAGTACCACATGCAGCTCAACTCGGGTAGTGGAGTACTCTTGTATGCAATTCTGTGACTGTCGCTCTTGATGAAGAATGTGTTGGTCACCACCAAGCCATTTTCCAGACAAAAGACTAGAATATGGCCTCTCCTTCTTTTTTTCTGTGTTGCCCCACCCATGTGGACCTAGTCAGTCTTCATATCCTATTCTGTCTGCCCCAGTAGTTTCTCAGCAATGATGTTAGAACTTGCCTTAGAAAATGATACAATGAAGACAAGAACTTAGCCACCTTTGTAGGACTTTGCTATATCTGGAGGATATATTGAAAATGTCTGTAGGGCAGGTATACAAGAAATTCTGTCCTTCCTACAAAGAGGAATCAGAGAGAAGTTGATCTAATGAGCATACCATTTTTGCATGTAACTTTGTGTATTGTATCAACACATGGTTAATATTATCCCTAGAAATAAAAATAGCTGACCTCAGTGACGAAGAAGAGAAGAGAAGTAATGACCCTCATGAAGACACTGAAATTTTGTGGAATCAAAACCTGTGGTCTGTTAAAGGGTAAGAACAGAAATGACCAGTCAGACTGGGGCTTGTATTTTTTATAGAAAAGTTTTAAGGTTTGCCTACTTCCTGGGGTATTTTTTTCTCATGCATTTATTACAATTTTTTCACACATGTTGCATGGTAGAAAAGAGGATGTATCTCAAAACAGTGTCTGGGATCTTCTTGGAATATGGGTTCCGTAAATTTTGATGTCAGAAACTAGTAGCCTGTTTCTGTTTGGTGAGGCAGATAGATGTATATAGAAGGCTAAAAGATGATGATAAGTTGACCAAGCAGCCATTTCCAAGCTGTTGATGGTGATGCATCCTCCTACCTAGGAATACACTGCAATGTAACCAATATGCTGGAGCACAGAGGCTTGCACACAAATTTCATTAAATGGACATTCTGGTTCCATGCCAAATAAATAAGGGAGGAGAATCATACTTATAGCATATATTATATAGAGCATCTTAAGGAGCAGAACCATGTCATGGCTGCCAATCATTATTCCACAGGGATCAAGAGATATTTCCAGTTATCAGTCTTAAATTGCTTTTAGTAGAGTTTGCAATGCTGAACTAGTAGATGTCATGTAGGGTAGGGCCTGGGATAAAACCTGAATATGAAACAGAAGTCATACCCTCACTTAAGTGGCAGATACTGTGATGGCTCTTAAGGGTTGTCCTCCTTTTTATTAAAGCAAGAGACCTTATGGAACTGACTGGTCTTAAAAGTACTCCAGCATCTTCCAGAACTTCCAAACTACTTTAGATGGATTGGAATTATGGCCAGCAAATCATCTGCACATAGACCATTCCCTATGGACTGCAGGTCGACTGTGGCTAAAGGAAATTAGTTGGACAAGGCTGCTCACATCAAAGGTTAGAGGTTCTGTGGGTACTGCAAACAATAACTATCCCTGTCTAGTCCCACTGGCCAGAAGGAGGGTCTCTAATAACCAATGGCTCTTTCTCATACTGAAAATAGAGTATCCTAAGCTTTATGTAGCTTTATTAAAATTGCGCACAGATTTTGAGATATTAAATAAAGCCACTACAAATTACCAAAGTTCATTTAGGCATTTAAGGCAATTCAAACCACTATAATATATTTTGTGCTGCAGTAAGCGGATAGTAAGTATTGCATTTTGGATGTTGTTAAATGTAGAGCTGTTTTTAGTGAAACCACATTAACCTTATATATCAATGAGGCCAACAAATGTTGCATTCTGGCCACACAAATTGGCATAAATACTAGCTAGTCTACATGATATTTATGCACATAATTACAGAAAATATGATGATAAATTCCTGAGGAGTTCATGTGCTTCCCTGATTGCAATATACCAGACAAATAGACATGCTTTCAAGATTGTAGAACTCACACCTTTTCCAGCAATTTGTTGAAGACTTTAAACATTATGGCCTAGGTCATGGTCTGGGACCTAGAGAATTTGTTGTTCATTTGCTTCTGGAATAATTCATAGATCTACAGACTAGAAATATGTCTCAGTTGCGCAGTTGTTCAGTTACTGAGCTTGAGCTACTGGGAGTGGTATCAGTTATGGATTACTACAGGAAGATCTGAATTTGTCATAACTGATCTGAAGTCTTGGGAGGATATTAATGGGAAAAATGCACAAAAGATGAATATAGCATGCTATACAGCACTCCTGTGCTGAAAAGTGGCAGTTAACACAGAGATAAAGGCTTTTATCCAAGACTTGGAGAGGTTTGGAACTGTGAGTAACTAGCTTTTCCTAAAAAGGAAAGATAGAGAATTCATTTATTTTAATTATTTCAATTCTGCTTAAGTTTTTGAGCAGCACTTAGTGATGTGTGGTAATAATTCTTTGTACTTTTCTGTTCTGTTTCATATGTTTGCATTTTTAAGTTTATTGTCTTGTTTTTTAAAATTTGTGGGAAGATTGTTTTTTCTTGGTTATTCCACACTTCTATTTCCAGAAGTAGAATAACCCTGCCTGCCTACAGTCTTGTAGTTTAATTCACAGTGGTGGCAGAGCTCTGTAGTCATGGGAGATTTTGAGTCTTAGTCATTTATCATTGCATTTTTTCTATAAACAGTGTTACTGGTAAATTTCTGCATAGTCTGGTGCCTTAAACTGTGGAAGAAGGTTGATAGTGAGACAACTGTCTCTGTTCTAGTTTGTACTTCATTGTTTTTATGTTCTGTTTACCTTTTGTCTGCTTTAAGTTGCATTCTGCGTCTGCCCCATCCCCCTCTAACACATTAAGCTAAAGTTTCTGAAAGAGCTCCAATATTGCCTTTAATTGATTGGATGCCTGTCTAGCCAGCCTGGTTGGTTTTCTACAACACTCCTACCCTTGTTGCTGGTGTTCATTTATAATAAGGCTGTGTTTGTGGCCTCCACCCTTTGCGATAATCTAATTTCAAAAGTCCTTCCCTCCCATCTTTCATTGCTAAAGACTGTTGTATAAGCTATTAATGTATTCTTCCTACCCAATGTTTTCCATAAATTCATGATACCGAGTGCCCACCCAGCAGACCAGTATTGCTTTTGAGTAAAACTTTTTTTTTTTCCTTTACTACATATTGCTTCCTGCTCAGTTTCAAGGAGCTCAACAAAGTTTGGAGTCCTAGCCTGCATTCACACAGTTATTTACTTGTATTCAGTGCTGTCTAGGCAAAGTTAAGTTCTTTTGATTGCTAAATTACACTAACGTTATTTTGAGTGATCACTACTGTTTTTAATGTATGCATTTCACTGATTTTTTTAAACAATGCCCTTCCTCATACTGTTACTGTTTTAAGACTAACTTGAAATTGCATTCAGCAAGGGAATTTCAGCTAGTTGTTTAAGTGGTTTGTAGTAGCATTGCACTTTTGGGTGACTTCTACTACGTTTTTACACTAGGAGAACTGGGTTTATTCATCTTGTTGCAGGAAGTGTTTGCCTGGTCTATCTGAACTGGGAAATACACAAAAGGATTCATATTGTAGTCATTTTATTGGCCAGAAAGTTCATTAGTTAGCTTTCTGTTTTTTCTGTGCTGCTAGAAATTTTACTGGTTTGCATGGGCTAGCAGTGCTCCATATAGTACAAACACCTGGAAACAATAGTTCATAAAACTGTACCCTGTAAAGCAGCAATACAGCACAAATATCCTGTTTGCCAACAAGCTTACACCAGCTAGTTGAGAGTCAAGCAGAAATACCTACATATTTAGTTGAATTCAGTATTGTATAAATATTAAAGTTAGTAGAATTTAATACTGTTTAACCCAGCCATTGGGGATGCACAAGCCAGTGCATTTCTTTGTGCTGGTCCCAAGCCTGGATAAATGGGGAGGGTTGCATCAGGAAGGGCATCCGGCGTAAAATTTTGCCAAATCATACATGCGGACAACAGTACAGATATATATACAAGATCGGTCGAGGCTCGGGTTAACAACGACTGCCACCAGTACTGTTGGCCAACTGGGTGCTGGTGGAAATTAGGCGACTGTTGGCCGAAGGAGGAGAAGAGGGGGAAGGCATGCCCGAAGGCAGGTAAAGGCTAGGACTATGGTAGTGAGGTTCGGAACTTTGAATGTTGACAGTATGTCTGGTATAGAGAGAGAGATAACTGATATGATGGACAGAAGGAAGGTTGGTATATTGTGTGTGCAAGAGACCAGATGAAAGGGGAGTAAGGCTAGGTGTATCGGAGGTGGGTCCAAATTGTTTTATCATGGTGTGGATGTGAGGAGAAATGGTATAGGGGTTATCCTGAAGGAACAGTTTGCTAAGAGTGTTTTGGAAGTGAAAAGAGTGTTGGATAGAGTGATGTCTATGAAGCTGGAAATTGATGGTGTAATGATGAATGTTGTTAGTGCATATGCTCCACAAGTTGGGTTGTGCGATGGATGAGAAAGAAAAATTTTGGAGTGAGTTGGATGATGTGGTGATGACTGTACCCAAGGGTGAGAGAGTGGTGATTGGAGCAGATTTCAATGGGCATGTTGGTGAAGGGAACAGAGGGGATGAGGAAGTGATGGGTAGGTATGGTGTTAAGCAAAGGAATGCAGAAGGTCAGATGGTAGTGGATTTTGTGAAAAGGATGGACATGGCTGTGGTGAGTACGTATTTTAACAAGAGGGAGGAGCATAGGGTGACATATAAGAGTGGAGGAAGATGCACACAGGTGGATTATATCTTATGTAGAAGGGCCAGTCTGAAGGAGATTGGAGACTGTAAAGTGGTGGCAGGGAAAAGTGTAGTTAGGCAGCATAGGATGGTGGTTTGTAGGATGACATTGGTGATCATGAAGAGGAGAAGGAGTCTGAGTTCAGCACCAAGGATCAAATGGTGGAAATTAAAAAAGGGTAATTGTGAGGTGGAGTTCAGAGAAGAGTTAAGACAGGCACTGGGTGGCAATGAAGAGGTACCAAATAGCTGGGTAGTTACAGCAGAGCTAGTAAGGGAGATAGCTATAAAGGTGCTTGGTGTAACATCTAGAAAGAGGAAGGAAGCCAAGGAGACCAGGTGGTGGAATGAAGAAGTACAGGAGAGTATAGAGAGAAAGAGGTTGGCGAAGAAGAAGTGGGATTGTCAGGGAGATGAAGAAAGTAGACAGGAGTATAAGGAGATGAGGTGCATGGCAAAGAGAGAGGCAGTGAAGGCTAAGGATAAGGCATATGAAGAGTTGTATGAAAGGATGGACACTAAGGAGGGAGAAAAGGACCTGTACCGATAGGCTAGACAGAGGGACCAAGCTAGTAAAGATGTGCAGCAGGTAAGGATGATAACGGATAATGAGGGAAATGTACTCACAAGTGAGGAGAGTGTGTTGAGCAGATGGAAAGAGTACTTTGAGGGACTGATGAATGAAGAGAATGAGAGGGAGAGAAGGTTGGATGATGTGTGGATAGTTAATCATGAAGTGCAGTGGATTAGCAAGGAGGAAGTAAGGATAGCTATGAAGAGGATGAAGAATGGAAAGGCTGTTGGTCCAGATGACATACCCGTGGAAGCATGGAGGTGTTTATGTGAAATGGCAGAGGAGATTTTAACTAGATTGTCTAATGAAATCTTGGAAAGCGAGAGGATGCCCGAGGAATGGAGAAAAAGTGTTTTGGTACCGATTTTTAAGAATAAGGGTGATGTGCAGAGCTATAGTAACTACAGAGGGATTAAATTGACAGTCACAGCATGAAGTTATAGGAAAGAGTAGTGAAAGCTAGGTTAAGAAGGGAGGTGATGATTAGTGATAAGCAGTATGGTTTCATGCCAGGAAAGAGCACTACAGATGCAATGTTTGCTCTGAGAGTGTTGATGGAGAAGTACAGAGAAGGTCAGAAGGAGTTGCATTGTGTCTTTGTGGACTTAGAGAAAGCATATGACAGGGTGCCTAGAGAGGAGTTGTGGTATTGTATGAGGAAGTCGGGAGTGCCAAAGAAGTATGTAAAAGTGGTACAGGATATGTAAGACCTCACCGCATGTCACCATAAACTGCTATTGAATACTTAGAGGCACAAGAGCATTTCTGTAAATGACCAAGAACTGGAAGGCAAGATCATTTAGTTTATCTATGAAGCAGGGATGTTTTAAATTCTTGTGCAAGCCTTTAAAACCCTAACCTAAAAACAGTAGGGAGAATGCCTAAAGTGAGTACAAACAGCAACTTTCAGGAAAATTATCCTCACAAAAAATGTTTTGTACTACAAGAACTCTATTCTACTTAATATGTTAAGCTAGACACAGTGTGTGTGTATATGAAGAGGATTTCCAAAGCCTAGATATGCACCTGTATCAACCATGATCTTATGCCTAATCAAACTATGGAGGTAACTGGATAGCACCAAAATCTAAGATCTTCCAATGGCATTGGTGTCCAAACAGCTTACTGAACAATTAATTGAAATATCCTGATGATAATCATCTGGTCCCTGTAAAATTATAAATGAGTTGTGTGGCTTTCCTCCCTTCAACTGCTCCTATATCATGATGAAGGCAAACAGTTGCTTATGTAATCTATTTTCCTTCACAAAAAGCCTTGTATATGTGGCTGCTAAATTTCCCAGGATAGTCCATAATTTTTAAGGGCAAGAAGTGAAGGACTGAAACTGGTAGCCAAATTTCCCTAAAGTTTGATGTTCCCAAGGGAAGATGAGCTTCCTGCGACAGAATGGTATCTGGCAAAACTAATGTAAATGAAAAATCTGGTTTGTTCTATGGGGCTATGTAACCATTTGTATTCAAGACTGTGCTTTTCAAAACTGAGAAGACTGAAGGTCCAGCTGCAATGGAAAACTGTATACCAAAAGCTGTGGTAATTAAAAACTGCACAGGTCAGTACATTGAATTTCACTGATAAGACCAGTTCTTTTGTTAATAGGAAGTCAGATAACATAATAAGAAGTCACTGAGAGTAAAGGTGATGGAGGCAGGGAAGAAGACAAGGCAGAAGAAATAAACTCAAATGTTAAGAACAAATACAATGTATTAAAAAGACATAAAGACAGAACTGATGTATATGAATCGTGAACTCTGAAACGTATATGAATTGTGTAGTGTAAAATTATTAAATATAAACCTGAATTAAACATTCGTTGATAAGATAAAAGAAAATGGCAAGCTTTGGAGCGGTTTATTTGTTTTTTACACAGGTCAAAGCTATTTAAAGAACCACTATTGGAAAAACAGTACACCTAAAAACTTAAAAATATCTCATAACCAGTAAAATCAAGACATAAACTAAATACATGTAATCGGGTCAATATTAGATCACCGAATGCTTAGGTAAGCGAACGGTGATTAATCGACCCCATATAAGCAAAAGCTTACAAAACTGAACTGTCAGAACAGCGATTTTTTTTTCAAGGGAAAACAATCGCTATTCCAACAGAAAAAAAAAGAAAGCACATTAAAACATGAGATTAAGTGGGGGGCTTCACCCTCCGACACCCCTTGACATGGGAGGCTGTGCCCCCCACACCCCACCTACTTAAATATACCAACTCCGAGACCGCACTACAGTGCTGAAAACGGCAAAGTACAGAAGCAGCCGAGCGAATTCTTTCCCAGGGAAAGAATTTGCTTACTTGCCGCTTCGATATTTTGCAGTTTCGGTTTTGTCAGTTCGACCAAGATGCATTTGAAAACATGCATCTTCGGTCTGCAGATGGGAACCCATGTAATCTTAGTAACATGTCATTTCTTGAGCAGCAGTTTTACACAGAAGCATTAAGCTCTCCATTGCTGGCATCTAGTTCTACTTGACACCATATTTCCCCTTTCATGACTATCCACCTAAAGGAGATCACCTTACAGCAATACTTGGAATTTAAATGCCCTATCATGACCAGAATCTGAACAATACAACAACTGCGTTATATATAGTTTATATCATGTATTATCTTAGAGAGAAATCTGACTTTATATACAAAATATGGCAAAAGTTACAAGTAGCTGCCTACACCACATATTTACTCCACCAGTCAGAATAATCATGATTAAAATATTTACTTTTAAACCAGCAGTGTCCAACAGGTGGCCCAGGGCCATAATCTGGCCCACCAAAGCATTTTATCTGCCCCTTGGTATGTTCTGCAACAAACTGTTTTGAATGGACAGGTACATGTTGGACATGGTAATGTGCCCCCCAAGCCTTGCCAAGTATGGTAAGTGTACCCTGAACTGTGTGATAAGTAACCCCTGAGACAAAAAGGTTGGACAGCCCTGTTTTAGACTGATAGTCTATAGAAATGATTTCGGCTAAATCCTTCAGGTGAAAATTTATTTTTTTAACAAACAGTACACTTACACCAGTGATAGCAGAACATTCAGTAATACACAGGATGACCTAGCTTTCAACAAAAATGTGCCTAATGTGCACTATCTAAAGATGATATAAAGGCAAATTTATGTGAGCAATTTATCGCCGTTGGTTCCAGTCCCATTCCTTACAGATATAATAATGTCCTCTCAAATTGCAGAGTAACAGTTTCACTATTTTTGACAGTATCACTGGCCAATTCTTTCACTTTGGTTTTGCAATAGTCTGTGAAACTACCTGATTACCTGACTCTTAAAAACAGTTTTCATAAAACCTCATGGTATAAGTTTTAAAATGTAAATCATTTTTCACATAGGGTTTATTCCAAATATTTCTAGAGCCAAGCATCTTGTTCATATTTTTTCTGGATAATTCAATGCCCAGACCTCAGGTTAACTCACACTCAATGAAAGTTTGCTATCTGTAAAATGTAACAAAAAATGAGACTGAGTTCCAATGTTTCAAAAACTTCATAATCATCTAGCATAGTTTTGCATATAAAAACAAGGCAGTGATACACTACCTACATAGTTTAATACGTTTGAACCTTTTATTCCTTTTTTATAAGAAATGAGCATCACACTGACCCATTACAAAACTGGCAAAGGAAGAATCCATAGCATTCCCTATTACTATGCATTTTTCTTGCTTATAGCATTTTCTATATAAAGCAAATAAAAAAGAAAGCTTTTGTGTAAAACAATGCACAACACAGCATGTCACACATACATGTCATTTTTTTTTTAATTTATAAAATAAGCCAGTTTCCTCTTCCTATGAAATTACATTATATAAGTGTACAGCTACCCCACAGTATATTCAAAGTCTGTGAATTTTTCATGAAAGTGCCAAGAATCACTTACAAAAGAGGGAATTGCTTGCTACAGTGTAATATGCTTAGCATCCAGTTTGAGTACAAGGAACTCTGTCTTAGACCCTCTTACAAATTCTACTGATTCTAAGGGAGCTTAATTCTTGGGATCCAGAACAAGTTACCAGTTCTGGAATGTTCAACAAGCAGAAAGTTGTAGGTCTGATTATAGATAATACCATCAGTTAGTAAATCCATTAAGTCACTATCAACTCTTCTATACACACCAGTGATTTCAGACAGTGTTACTTCATTGCAGCTTCCAGACATCTTAAAGTAGAACACTCACAGCTTCAAAATAGCATGCAGTGTCCGTACCCACCAAGTCCACCCTTATCAACATAAGTGTAATATTTTTTTTTATTATATGAGTAAGTGCAAACCTCTGTAAAGAATAAAGGTTATGAAATAAAAAGTTAACGGAATTTGCCAACAGTTTCATAATATTGGTTTCATATAGGTTCATAGGTTCATAGTTGTTTACTAGGCTAATGACCGAGCCTGTTCCAATCTGAGGTAGTCTCAGGGATACATACCTGTGTATCTAGCAGGTCCTATTTATATCACAGGCAAGATTTAAGTCTTTACAATGGGTAATTCTGGTGCTGTTTGTTTTTGTGGATATGCAGGAGGTCCATCAGAGTGAGGTCTGGCAATGCCCTATATGCTAGGCATAGATCTCCCTTCAAAAGCCTGTAGGAGACAGAATACAGTGATATGGCCTTGAGGTGGTCTGCATAGGACATTTTACTTATGCTCTGCATTCTTTTAGTGAGGAACCTATGTTGATGTTCCATTTGTTGGATATGCCTGGTTAGGTACATATCAAAGGGGGCATTATACTCAATGATAGGTCTAATGAATGCTGAATACAGTGGAACAATGACTTCCTTAGACTAAGATGCCAGACTTTTGTTTATAAGTTGAGCAACATAAAAATATTTCCTCACTACTGTAGACACATGATGGTCAAAGGCTAGATTACTATCTATGTGTATCCCTAAGTCCCTGACTACTAGGTCATCTCTAAGGGGTGTGTTGTCAATATGATAGTTACCAGGGGCGGATGACTCTGAGCTAGAACTTCAGCAAAGGATAGGAGAATAGAATGCAAATCTGAAGGCACATGGGATGAAACTAAGCACAGATAAGATGGTGGTAATGGCAGCAAATTAGGGAAATCAGAAGAAGCTGAGAACAGAGCTAGAAGGGAAGATAGTGGAACAGGTAAACAGCTTCAAGTTTCTGGGAGGGGTGGTTGAAGAGAAGGGTAGTCTGAATGAAGAGGTTAAAGCTAGAATCAGAGGGGCTGCAGCCAACTGGCATAGAGTATCAGGTGTAGTCTATGACAGAAGAATGCCAAAGAACCTGAAAAGTAAGGTGTACAAGACAGTGGTGTGACCAGTACTACTGTATGGTATAGAAACCTGGGCAGTAAAGGCATAACAGCTGAAGAAGCTAGAAGTGATGGAAATGAAGTGCCTGAGAAAGGTGGTAGGATACACATTGTGGGACAGATGAAGACATGAGGACATAAGAACAGAAGCCAAAGTAGCTCCAATTGCAGAAAAGATCAAAGAGAACAGATTATGGTGGTTTGGGCACATATGTAGAAAAGCAGAAGACAATCTGGTGAGGAAGATTTGGGACAGCGAGGACATCCAGCATAGAAGTGGATGGATTGTGTGAAAGATCTGCAACAGTCAGGCATGAGTGTTGAAGAAGGCAGGAGTGTGGCACTGATGCAAGAGAGTCAGCGACAGTTAACACAATACCCCAACCCCATGTAGAGAAATGGGAAAAAGGGGGCTGATGATGATGACTTTCCAAAGGATACTGTTATACATTTCTTGGCAGCCTCAGTAAGATGCTGAGATCCCTCATAAAATCCACCAAAGCTAGTTACAAAAATAAAATTGCCAAAGATTCCAAAGGCAACCACAAGGCATTCTATAATTATGTCAAGGATCTAAATGGCAATGCTCAAATCTGCTCTGAGCTACAACAGAATGGCATTAAATTTACTGATCCCAAGGATAATGCCAATATCCTGGCAGATCGATTTAGTGCCAACTTCACTCCTCTCTCACCCCCTTAAAGGCCCATCTCAATACCAAAGGATTGCCAAATTCAAGTAATCACAGCTACACAGGTAGAAACTGCACTCTCCAATGCTAAGAATACAGCATCCATGGGACCAGGTGACATCCCGGGCTGTGTACTACACGCACTACAAAATGAACTAGCACCTCATATAAGTGTCATGTTTAATCATAGCCTCACCTCAGGCTTCATGCCCACTGAGTGGCACACAGCTACAGTTATCCCACTCCACAAGGGGGGATCCACCTTGGATCCAGGAAACTACCGTCCCATCAGTCTGACGAGTCTGATCTGCAAGGGCATGGGACGCATTATCATGGAACTTATAAACAAAGACATTGGCAACCTTCAAACACTGGACCCCACCCAGTTTGGGTTTGTGAGGGGCTGATCTTGTCTCCTGAACCTGATTGACTTCTTTGAATCAGTCTCCAAAGCTGTGGATGAGGGTAAGGACGTCCACACAGCCTATCTGGACCTTGCCAAGGCCTTCAACGCCATCCCCCACTCTGGAATCATAAATAAACATACTAAGCTGGGCATAAATCCCTATGTCACTTGATGGGTTGCCAACTGGCTTACTGACAGAACCCAGACTGTAAAAGTAGCCAACTCCAAATCCAGCTCCAGACAAGTGACAAGTGGAGTACCTCAGGGCTCAGTCCTGGGACTGCTCTTGTTTGGCATCTACTTCTCTGAAGTACAGGCCAACACTAAGGGACTCTGGCTAACAAAGTTCACAGATGACTGCAAACTGGGAGCCATTAATGAATCCCCAAATGATGTGGATATTCTACAAAAGGGCCTTACAGAAGCAGATGCTTGGTGCCAGAGCCATGGGGTCAAGCTTAATGCCAAGAAATGTATAGTTATCCCCTTTGGGAAAAACCATGTACCCATGAATTACCACATAGATGGCAGTACACTAAACACCGAAAGTGTGATGAGAGACATGGGAACACAGGTGGACAGTGATCTCACCTTCAGTAACCACATCGCCACAACAGTCATGAAATCCTTCTATGTGGCACACGTCATCACTAAGGGCTTTTCATCCAGAAAAAAGGAGGTCATTGTCCCACTGTACTCATCCCTCATTAGACCCATTATAGAGTACAACACTCCATTTGGTATGTACCTCACAAGACATCTGCAACAGCTGGAAAGGCTGCAGAAATACCTCACTAAAAGAATCACAGGGCTAAAGCAGATGCCCTATGCTGACTGTCTAAAAAAACTCCAGTTATAGTCTGTGGCATATCGTCTACTTAGAGGCGATCTCTGCTTAACATACAAGACCATGTCAAACCCTGAGCTGTTGGACATGCTACACTTAAAGAAATCTCAATCCCTCAGAGACACATGCTCCAGGGATCTAAACCTTGTCATCACAATGAACAAAACATGCTGGAGGGATAGGTTCCTGACCCAGAGACTCCCCAAACTCTGGAATAGACTGCCCGTACATGTCAAGCAGAGCACCTTCTTGGCCCTCTTCAGAAGGAACCTTGACAATTGGATGGGAGATAGGAAATTCACCCCAGGGAACACGTCAGTCACCCTGCTAGACCGGGGCCAAGGAAGTAAATATCGTGAGAAGAAATATCCAGGGAATTGTTATGGCTAGGCTTGTATAGGCCCTAGGGCTGATAGCCTAGTACCAACCTATGAACCTGTTTAGATTTAGTCAATGACTCTGACACCAGTTGTTTGTCTGTGTCAGCCCCTCCTGGAGAACATTTGTGTCAGTGTGGGATTCAACGACAGCTCCTAATTTGCAATCATCTGCAAATTTAGTCAGCCAGAGACCACTGACATTGGCCTTGATTTCAGAGAAGTAAATGCCAAAAAAGAGTGGTCCAAGGACTGATCCCTGAGGGACTCCACATGTGACTGCCCTTTTTTTTAATTTGTAAACATGTTGATGAAAGGGGGTTGATTAAACCCCTTTTTAAAGAAACTCACCTTTTAGAAACAGTCTTCTGACTGGTTTGTCATGTATCAGGAAACTCAAGTTCAGTTTTCTGATAAAAAGATGTAGTTCAGTTTAAGTCATATTTAAATTGCCTGTGGAACCTAGAATGCATGAAACCCTTAGTGAAAAAAATGTGTGTGCTTTACATAATGTAACTAACCTCAAATTAAATATATGCACATCTGTCTGCCTCAGGGGTTAGCATTTCACATTCTTGTGATGTTCATCCTTTCCTGCTTCAACTGAGAAACATCTCTTGCTTGTTGCTTTGCTGTTGATGCACCTGGACTCACTGGCTTTGGACAGGGATAGTGGTCAGACCTAACAGAGGCCTTACTTATCTCTTGGAGATCAAATTACAGTTTCTAAATTTATATAAACAGAACACCTGGCTCTGCTAATAAAAAATAAGTTATCCTCCAATTGTGGATCGGAAGAAACAGATACAAATAGGATTTTCTTTGGAGTAGATTAATTTGTTAGATAAAGGATAGACAGTTCTATTACTTTAAGCTGTATGACGTCTTCTAAGCTTTTTAGCTTTCTTTTCTAAAATCAGCTTCTTATGTCTATGCATTTTCTGAAAGAAGATATTGTATTATATTCAAAACTGAAAATTAAAGTTGAGGTATTTTTTGAAATAAGGGCCTTAACCTCTGCAGGAAGGTCTTTAATATCGGGTCTATATTAGATCAGCGAACACATAAAAAAGTGAATGCTGATTGATCAAATTTATGTAAGCAAAAGCTTAAAATAGTGAAGCAACAGAAACCTGAATTTTTTCCTAGGGAAAGAATTTGGTTGTCTGTTTCTGTTGCTTCAGTATTTCCAGTGCTGTGGTGGAAAGTTACGGGTCGGGTTCAGGTAAGTGTGTGATTGTGTGGACAAGAGGGTTAGGGCAGGTTAGGTGAGTTAGGGTTAGGGCACGGGTTAAGTATGTGTGCGATTGTGTGGACGTGAGGGTTAGGGCAGGTTAGGTGAGTTAGGGTTAGGGCACGGGTTAAGTATGTGTGCGATTGTGTGGACGTGAGGGTTAGGGCAGGTTAGGTGAGTTAGGGTTAGGGCACGGGTTAGGTATGTGTGCGACTGTGTGGACGTGAGGGTTAGGGCGGGTTAGGTGAGTTAGGGTTAGGGAGCGGGTGAGGTGAGTGTGCGATAGTGACGGACCTTAGGGTTAGGGTTTGGGTTTGGGTTAAGGTAAGTGGATAGTTAGTGGTGTGTGTATAGTTTAGCGTAGTGTTAGGTGTCAGATTTTAGGTATATGTGTGTGGATTGCTGTTTGTTTGGTGTGCTTGTGTTATGTGTATGTGTTTTGGATCAGTGATTTTTTCCCCTAGGAAATAAATCGCTGTTCTGACAGTTCGAGATTGTAAGCTTTCGCTTACATAAGTTCGATCAATCAGCGTTCACTTTTTTAAGCGTTCGCTGATCTAATATATACCCTTTAATATCACTTCCATTGTGTTTAATAAGTACATCAATTACATTAGGGACATATATTGAATTCTTTAATGTTAGTATCTTTATGTTTGACAGGTATTGTTAACAATCCCAAACTCATTTTACTAATAAATCTTTGTACTCAGTGTAAATAGGATAAGAATATATGGCACATTTAGGGATCACATACATTTTCAGTGCCTTTTGGTATTAACCAAGACTGTTTTCTTCAAACTACATACAGTAAGAGGTTAAAGTCTGGTCGTGTTCATAGTCTGGGATTTTGTAGCTACACAGCAGTTATCTGCAAAGAGTACTGCTACATACATAAGGAATTATGCTAAGTGTCGGTTATTCGTACTGAGTAAGAAAAAGCAAAGGCATTTTGAAAAGCACACCCACATACAAAAAAAGTGTAAAGTATCTAAAGTAAAGTTCATAGTACATATGAAGTACTATGTGAAAGCCTAAGTTTCATATGACTTTGTATGCATTCTGATATTGTGACAGAAAGTGACTATGGGCAATCATGCTCGAAAAACTTAAGGCAAGAAGAGACTGTGCAGCTTTTATTAATATTTAAAATAAATAAAGGCTTTAAATGTTTTATATATGAATATCATTTTGTGCACACCCTGTTGGTTTGTTTAAAGAATGGAAAGGGTGAGGTAGGAAAAACTAAGAAAGTGGAGACACAACAAAGAGGGAGACACAGAAGGACCACATCAAGAGGGTGGTGCTGAAGGAAGTGGAAGAGGAGGGGTGTTATGTTTTTGGAAAGGGATAGGTCTCCTCATTTTTTAAGATTTTATTTTTATATAAGAACATAGTATGGATGGGAAGTAGTTAAGAGGATATAAGAGAAAGGTTAAGGGAGGAACAGGTAACAATGAGTGGTGCCAGTAAGAGTCCGCAGCCACAGAGCTTGAAATATTTCCACTGCCACATGGTGTGGCAGTAGAAGACCCCAGTGTTGAGGGGGTGGGGTCGTGTTGTGGTGTGGTGGCCGGTACCAACTGAGACAGTGAGTCTTCTACCCATTGAAGAGAGGCCTCAATTTACTGAAGTCATCTGTCCATGATCTGCTCCAGCACATCTTCATCCAAGTCTTGAAGCTCCCCCTCAGTGAGGCTTACCAGTCTGTCATGTTTCAGGGTGCCTGCAGGACCGGTGCCACAACCCTCACCCTGCGAGGATGTCCTTGGACATGCAGAGGATGAATGCTTCCTAATGTTGAAGATATGCACCTGGGCTGCTCCTGATGAATTTGGATCTATAAAAAAATGACATAAATGAAAGGGAAATAAAATAAGAAAGGAAAAAGGAATACAAAATGAAAATGAGAAAAAAAAAATAGATAAAGGGGAGGCAGAAAAATACACCCAATAAATTACTACATAATTTTACACGGCATTCGATTTCTTACTTTAAAAATGTAAAATAATTGTTAAAAATCTTTATTTAAATAAAACATATGTGTGAGAACTGCTTATGTATACATGGGACTAATAATCTGAGAAGTGCTTATGTGTATGTAGGAAGAATATTTTAAGTGCTTATGCATACTCAGGAAGAAAAAGTGTATTGCTATCAAATTTTGATGGGGTTTACATTTTGCAATCTACTGTGCTAGTATAAATGATCATATCTGTACCTGACATGCATTTGTTTGCAATATTGTACTGAAGCTACCCTTTATAAATGCTTGCATCTTATAAAACCAGTTAAGGACAGGATACTGCACTTATATATTGACATATAATTTGGCTGCAGTAATGTACTGAACACACTTTAGTGTAAATTAAATTATGTGGCAATGGAAATATTTTATTGTTTTGTTTTATATACCTAAAAATAGTTGTAAGTGTACTCATGCAGATGTATATTTGTAATTTTACACACACAGATATAAACATATATATATATATATATATATATATATATATATATATATATATATATATACATATAGATAGATAGATAGATACAGACTTATTTTATACATACATACATATATTACATTTTAATTTATACAATTATGTTATCACATAAAATTCCATACATTTGTATATAGATGTGTAAAGATATGTTTATGTTTTCTTTTGCATTATTATAATAACATTATAGATACATATTTGCAGTTACACATTTTTTTCTAGCAAATATCTTCAGTTGTGCAACTTTCATATACTTTATTTTTTCTAAATAGGTTTAATATGACCAAAAATAATGGGACAAAAAGTTATACTTATTATAGAACTCTGGCCTTCTACCCACTACCTGATCAGCACACTCAACTAGCTGATCAGATCTATGCTTCTGTAGTTCATCGTACCTGTGGCAGCACTGTTGGCTGTAGTGGACGATCCCTGTCAGGGATGGCAGGTGCTCACCCAACTCCTGCCAGATGTTTATATTTTTCCACTTACTGTCTCTCATGCATGCCTGGATCTTATCCAGGTACAACAACTCATGAAGAAGGTAGACCATAATGATGGTCCCCTTATCTGACCAGCTTGTGACCTCATGCCTTTATGGATGCTGCAATCATTCGAAGTGCCAGACATAGAATGGAGAATGTATGGACAGGACTGTAGCTCACGGGTTTAGAACCACTCCCCCTGGAATGCAACATCACCTTTATTTATTTATTTATTTATTTATTTATTTATTTATTTATTTGACATTTGGTAACCAGGAAAGTCTGATGGGGCAAAGTTTGCTCATTTTAAGTGGATGCCTGGAGAGAAAAGCTCCATACAAATTTTATACAATGAAGACATTAACATTAACATCAGCATTAACACTGAAAAAACAAGAAGAATCTACTCTACAGATTTTTTGATATAAAATAAATACGGAAATTATTTACAATGAGTAAAATGTACAACTTTAGATATAGACAGTAATAAAAAGTTGTGTAGGTACAGTAAGAGAGAAAAAAATTAGACATGCAAAAACAACATTATTAATGTTAATCAAACTCAGTTAAAAAGCAGTGGCATTAAACCAGATACTGTTATTATTAGCAAGCTTAGTTTGACCAAAAATACTTTGCCACCTACATTTTTTAAAGACGTACAGCCACATTTAATTTATACACTGGATTAAAGTCCTTATGCAATCATCATTTTTCTTTATATTACTTACAATTGCTACTGCTGCTGTGCATTGCCTTAGCTACCTTTCTGGACTATTACACCTGAGTGACAGTTTATACATGCAGTAAACATCCTGCACGCAGTAGCTGGGTCATATTGAAGGGCACCTCCAGACTCATCTAGGCACCTAAAGTGACTCTTCCTGAGCCCAAAGACCCTCTTGATGACAATACAGGTCTTAGACAGGGCCATATAAAACTTTTCTTCTGCAGTTCCATATGGATTTCTGTCATAGTTCCAGTGGATCCAGTATTACCTGAAAGACAGAAAAAAAAACATTGGAGGATGAAACAAAGTAAAAAGTGGCTTAGTATTTAGCAATACAATTTACCATGAATAATTACTTAAATGAAATATAAAATTGAGGAAAAAAAATATTTTTCCAGTTACCAACAAGATGACCAATGGTCATCCTGTGATGCATAACAAGGTGGGAAGAGTGAGCTAGTGTGCCAGATATGAGAATCGCATGCACTTTCAGGATGTATAGAGATGTTGGTGATGCACCCTATGTATCACATACTACCTGGCATTTGACTGAATGGTAGCCCTTTATATTGTAGTACTGCTCCCTTGTGGACCAGATGGGGCCCTAATAGCAATAAAGGTGTAATCTATCACACTGAGTACCTCAAGAAAGCATGCTACCCCATAAAAAGCACTCATAGTACTGGTTCAGTCCTGAGAATATACCAGGAAAGAGATGTATTGATCCATATGTTGCAAGAGTACATGGAAGATCTTCTGCAGTATCCTCAAGGCAGGATCCTATGTCCTCAGCCTGTCTCTTGAAGATCCTCTTGGCAAGTAGAGTGAGAGCTATATATACTTTTATTTTATTTATTTCATTTATTTATTTATTTATTTAATACTTGTTTACTGGGAAAGTCCATATTGGATTTGGAACGAGCCAATTTTCAGTGGAGGCCTGGGGAGAAACACTCCAGATGCATGTCTTTGTAATGTGGGAGGAAACTGGAGCACCAAGAGGAAACCCGCACGAATGCAGGGAGGGCATGCAGAATCCACACAGAAGACACCCCAGCCAAGAATCAAACCTGAGAACCTGCTGCTGTGAAATGAAAATGCAAACTACTGCACCACTGTGCTGTCCATACATACCTCCATATCCACAGGGATAGGAAGTCCATGCATACCTCCAGGACCTCTATGTGGGTCATACATACTCACTAAGACCCTTTTAATATCCCCATTCACTCTAAGTCTATCTAGCAAGTAACAGCTCCTTTATGGATTGGAGGGTAGATACACTAGGCAAGAGTCCTCTTTATATATAACATATCTCTGGACAGCATGGCAAAGCAGGAAATTTTCACTATGAATTGCAAAGGGGCACGAGTATGCTTCATTACCATACACTGTTTTACATCATTCCTCATTTACATCTCATTATAACTTCATTTGCTTAGGCTTATTCAATACCATTAATGTAAATGTCCTCTATCAATCACAACTTACTTCTGCTCATTTATGATCAGTTCAGATGGCATTAAAGGTTCACGTAATTTCTACTTCAATATTTTTCTCAGGAATACACATTGAGAAAGACAAGCCTTCTTCTTGTACTAAAGTGACAACTTAGGCAACAAGCCTACAAACCACTGGCCTCAATGACCATGGCTGGGATTCGATGAAGCCAAATATCCATGTCAGAATAGTGTAACAGCCTCTGCACGGAATATGGCTGCCAAGCGATCTAGTAAATAAGGCTGGGGGCATGCACGAGCCTGCCAACACTATTCTGACATGGACACTACTGAATAATTCTAATTACCTGATTTGCTGGTGAAAAACATGCACATGAGGTGAATTAGCAATTCAGTAAGCAGGCCGACATCCGTGTCAGAGCAGTGTCCGTTGCAGAAATGTATTCGGTTACTAACTGCGTACGTTTCTGCATAAATCAAAACAGGGGCATATCAGCTCAAAGTAAAGCATGTAGTATGATGATTAGGCATGCCAATAGCCAAAAATATGTCCATTGGCATGGAAAACAGTTTCAAAATTATGAAAATCAAAGTTTATTTTTTGGCCAATTTCAGCAGTTTAAGCATAGTGCAGCAGTGCACAAACGAGATTGTGCAGAAAATAAAAAAAAATGTAAAAAGACAATTTTATGTAAAATATGAATTTTGCCATTATAGTGGGCAGCATACAGAACCAAAACAATAACAGGTAGCACTTGTAGCTAAGGAGATAGGCTCTGGTGTAGTGGTGTAACAAGGGACTAAGGCAGTGGAGTATGAAAATGAGCTAAATTTATTGAAGAGCAAAATGTGAGACCGTGTCTGCCTGGACCTAACCATGTAGGAGCCATAATGCTGTAGTGTAAGCAGGAGAAGCAGCTGACATGAAAAGGGGTGTGTCATGGTTGGTGTAAGCACATTGGAGCTCCACTGCCTCTATTTGCATTCAGCTATGCACAGCTAAGCAAGGGGTGTGTGGCTGAGCTAGTTTAAGAAATGCTGAGCATATTCCTGTCTCTGGGTGGGGCCTTTCTGCTCAATACTGTTTACTATAGCTGCAGAGGTTTGCCTGCTCGCCATGGGGCTTAAGCACAAAGGAAATTAAAAAAAAAAAAAACAGGAACCAGCAGAAGTGCTTACATTTGAGCAGTGGGTTTGTGAGTCACGCCACAGGGTTAGAAGGGGTGGAAATGGGAAGAAAGAAAAAATGGAAAATAGCAGAATAAAGGCACTCAACTACAAATAATATAGCTGGCAGGTGGAATGTATCATAGTCAGCCAATCACACAGTCAGCATCTGCAGCATAGTATAAACTATGCAAACACCTTTCAGTCTGTTTTTTCCCCACAAACTGTGCACCATTGGTGTACACTGTTAGAAAAATATGTATTTGAACATATATAAAGTGCTAGTTAAAAAGCAAATAGTGTATAATGCATTTTATTCTATTATTAATATGGCAATAAGAATGATTTTACATGTAATTGCTTGAAGCTATGGAACTGCAGTGTATTTGAACTCTGACCCTGGCAGTAGCCAGCTCAGCAAACTTATGTTTTCACTAATGATTATCTGCTGGGTCAGGAAATTAAATGTATAAAGCACTGAAAATCTTCTTCTCCTTCCTTTGGGACAATTGGCCTTGTAAATGTTATCAAGATAAGATGCAGCTGTTGGGAGAATGTTGCAAGAAGAACAAAGAAGTGTATTACAAGACTGAACCAGCTATTGTATTCGAGCAGGCCTGAAACCTTGAAGGAGTAACATTTACTGAAAGACATTATAACTGACTAGGTGCTTTGCAAGGCTATATTATTCCCAAGGGAAAACTGTTTTAAATATGTAACATCAGCAATCTTTATGAATAGGATGTTGTGAACCATAGTGATGTAGGTGCCCTGTGACTAACCACGTCAGAAAGGTGGGCACAAACTAGAAAGTAGAAACTATAAGAATTGTATACTTCCTGTATCATGTCAGACAAAATTCTGTACTTGTACGTTTTTTGCCTCCTGGTGTACACTAGTAAACTTTTGCATCTGAGCCTCCTGTGTTGTAATCTTTATTTTTATTTAACAGTTTGGTCCTTCTTGAACCGGAAACCCTCGGACAGCTACAGATCAGAGTGTACCGGTGGTCGAACACTGCGCAGGAGAAGCTACCGAAACGGTTCTTCTTGAAATATAAAAGACCTCCGACTGAATTGTCATTTTGAGAGGCTGGCCACTTTCTGATCTGCAGCCGAAGAACGGTCTCGAACTGGTCAACTCAGGAGGCTCAGGTAGGAAGATATTTGCCTTTTTTCTGTTTTAGATCAGGGACTAGGTTGCACTAAATATTATTGTCAGAAGATTTGTTATACAGATCAGGGACAAAAGGTAATTACTGTATATTTTGTCAGAGATCAGGGAAACAGAATAAGGTAGTTAGTCATTCTAGATAAACTGTGTAAGGAACTGAAATACCACGTGGTGAAAAGGGTTACGTAACATTTTCTTTTAATATGGGAAATCAGTGCACTAAAACATCGCAAGATCTGGCCCTAACTGAAGATGCAAAATATATGCAATTACAACGGGCTGATAATGTAAGGTATTATACAAAATGGGTTAATAAATACGGATTCGATGGTAAATTGGATAAAATTTCATTGGTTAAACTCTTAAAACAACTTAAATCTGATGCAGAAGGTCAGGCAAAAAAACAACAACGATTAGGCATTCCTCAGGCACACAGGTGGATTGAGGAAGTAAACCGAAGGGAACAGAAAACTAAAAATGCTAAGACGTTATTTTTAGATAAAGAGGATAATAATATAGTAATAGCGACGGCTCCTCCTCCCCCGCCCCCTCCGATGCCTTTTTCAGGATATGAAGCAGGAGGACAAGCTGGTCCACCTCCACGTTATCCTGATGTCACAAGAACACTAAAACCATTTGTTAGAGATCCTATTGAAACTAGGTCCTGGACACGTAAAACACTTGGGGACACAGACTTGTGTCAAATAGGAAAAAACACACTAGAGGAAAATGAGGAAGAAATCTGTCCACTTATCGAGGTACCAAATCCTCAAGCAGGACAGGAAGGGCAGGACCCAACTCTTCTAGTGTACAGACCATGGACACCGGAAGATATTCAGAAAGCTACAGAGGGAATCCCCCATCCAAAAGTCAATTACACAAAGTTTTTACAAGATTTACAAGGTATGAGACTAAGTTACCACTTGAATGGGGAAGAAGTAGAAAAGGTAGTTAGACAAATTGTGGGTCCAGACTGGCACATGATTTGTGGCACCTGGAATCCTCGTAATGCAGAGCTTAAACCACTGCCACATAGTGACGCAGAACTAGACAACAGAGTAAAAGGTCTTACAGACCAAATTTCCGAAAAATGGAAACCTAGAGCAGATTGGACTTGCATTAACCAATGCATACAACAAGAGAATGAAACTGTAGATGGGTATTATGGTAGATTATTGGAATGTTTCAATAACCATATGGCTATTCCTGAAAATCAGACACATGATACCTCGTATGAACAGCAACTGAAAAATGCGTTTTTGAAAGGTTACATTGCACCTATCAGTAGCTTCATTACGAAGCGTATGATAGATCATCGAACAAGTAGGCTACAAGCCTTACTTGAATATGCTAGACATGCCGAAAGACACTTTAATAGTAAAAAGAAAAAGAAGACACAAGTCTTCACTGCTGAAGACGGAGCTGAGGTTTTTGTAGTACAGTCCGGTAAAAAGGGTAAGAAAAATGCCCAGGGAAACAGACAATCTGACAAACGGTCAGAAGATTTTGAAGAGAGAAAAAAGAAAGGTGAGTGCTTTAAGTGCGGAAAGAAAGGACATTTAGTGAGGGATTGCAGGCAGAATAAAAAGGTGACTACAGAAAGCAAGGATGATGAGGACTGACTATATGATAGTGATGAAAGTCAGAAATCATCAGGAAAGGCTAACAAACAAAGAATAAATGTAAACGTAGTAGAAGGAATAGAGGAAGTGCAAGTAGATATAGAGGATGAAGAAAGTGAAATTCTAGATTTGGCATTACTGAGCTTGGAGCTCTATCTGGCAGACACAAAACCGAAGTCACACTTCTGGTGGAGGGAGGAAGTAAAATTCCTGTGTGACTCAGGAGCGCCACGGACTTTGATACACCCTCCAAGTTACCAGAATATTCGAATCACCTGATTATATATTAGTAAAAGCAGCAAACGGACAGCTATATAGGGAGCCACTCTCCCATGATATAGCAATAACTGACCCTGTTTCAGGTATGACTCAGAAAAGTAAAATCGTAGTTTCTGCAAAATGTCCAGTAAACCTACTGGGAAGAGATCTTATGCAGATATTTGGCATAGCGGTAGTTCCTACTATGCAGGGTATGGAGGCACAAAGACAAATGGATACTTTTGTGGTGCGACCGGAGGGTGAGACTTTTTACTGGTACAGCCAGGACCTAGTTACGACTGGTCCAGGGGCAGTAACCGAGGAACTGATGAACGTAGCCATCAGTAAGGCCCCCTCCCTTGACACTGACCGACAGCATTTGTTACACTGTACTCTATACTACTGTAGCATGCCAGGACCTGATAAAGAATATGAGCAAGAATTATTCAAAAATCCTGCTAACAGATTAGTATTACGAACCTTGTATTGGGATACTGAGGGAAACAGTGTGGTAAGCTGTTCATTACCTCAGGAATTCATGACACTGTACAAATCTAATCAACTACCGCATGTCAGCTTAACAAAAAATAAGAATATGAAATGGGCAGACTTAGGAGAAAAAGTAACAAGATGGGAAAAACAAACTGATTTAGAATTATCAGAGCAGGGAATACAAAAACAGAAATTGAATTGGCTAACACAGACACATCCAGCTGTACACTTACAAACTAGTGAAGACAGCTGATTAGCATTCTTATTAGAAGAAGAAGAAAAAGCCTTGTGTGATATACCAGAGATTCTTTGGTCAGCAGGCAAATCAGATGTAGGACTTATTGGAACAGCAGGACCAGTTACTATTACACCAAAATCAGCATTTAGACCACAAAAAAGGCAATACCCCTTGAGGAAAGATGCAGAACAAGGAATCAAGCCTATAATAGCAGCATTACTCAAGGAAGGAGTACTGGTAGAATCTCTTGATTCACCATGTAATACCTCTCTATTTCCTGTTAAAAAAGCAAACGGGGAATGGCGGATGGTACAGGATTTACAAGCTGTAAACAATGCAATAATATCTAGAGCACCTACGGTGCCAGACCCACACACCTTGTTGAATGATTTAAAGCCGCAACAAAAATATTTCACTGTAGTAGACATAAGCAATGCTTTCTTTTCAATACCTATACATCCTGATAGCCAGTATTGGTTTGCATTCACATTTCAGGGTAAAAGGTATACCTATACTCGGCTATCACAGGGATATTGTGAAAGCCCAACAATATTTGCACAAGAAATGGCTAGCAACCTGGCAGGGTTTACCCCTCCAGGAGGTAGTCAGATTCTGCTTTATGTGGATGACGTCTTGCTAGCAGCCCCCATCCAGCATCAATGCAGGGAGGATACTATAGCGTTATTGAAATTTTTAGCAGCACAGGGACATAGAGTAAACAAAAGTAAGTTACAACTTTGGAAAGAACGGGTTGGATACCTGGGATGTGTAGTGTCCAATGAGGGTAGAGTATTGGATGAGGACAGAGGAGCGGCAATTTTGCAGGCACCTAGACCAGCAACCAAGAAGGAAATGATGTCCTTCTTGGGAACAGCTGTTTTTTGTCGAGGCTGGATGTCAGGCTATGCTTTGGAATCTGCTCCACTGGCTGATTTAATATATAAAACACCAATGGCAGCACAAGATTTATTACAATGGACACCCGAAGCAGAAACAGCTTTCTGCAGACTAAAACAATTGATAGCTTCTTCATTAGTTTTAGGACTTCCGAATTACCACAAACGATTCTTTCAAACCATAGATTGTAAACAGGGATATATGACGTCAGTTCTGACGCAACAGCATGGGGATAAGCAATGCCCCATAGCTTACTATTCATCACAGTTAGACCCAGTGGCACGGTCGTTGCCTCACTGTGTGCAAGCAGTGGTCGCAGCTGCAATGGCAGTACAGGCTTCGGCCTCAGTGGTGTTATTCCACCCTCTCACATTGAGAGTGCCTCATGCAGTCGCGATAATTTTACTGCAAGAAAAAATAGCATATCTTTCTCCTGCTAGACATCTTTCATGTATGACCATACTGCTGAGCCAACCTCATATGGTAATTGAACGTTGTACAACATTAAACCCGTCAACGTTACTTCCAACCCCTGTGGATGGCACGTCGCACAGCTGCCTGCAGGAAATTGAGCAAACAACTTTGCCCAGACAAGATCTCACTGATATGCCCTTGGATGATGTCGAGGTGACATTTTATGTGGATGGCTCGTGCAGAAGGGGTCCTACAGGGAAAAATCTAGTGGGGTATGCAGTAGTTACAGATATAGAGATCTTAGAAGCCCAACCTTTACAGCATAACCTATCTGCTCAAGCAGCAGAATTGATAGCTTTAACACGGGCTTGCACTCTAGCGAAAGATAAATGTGTGAACATATATACTGACAGTCAGTATGCTTTCTCTACAGTGCATGTTTTTGGGCAACAATGGAAAAATAGGGGAATGATAACATCTAATGGTAAACCGATAAATCATGTGCAACTTATTTTGAACCTATTAGATTCTATTCAGTTACCTACTAAAGTAGCTATTTGTAAACGTTTAGCTCATACAAAACAACAGGATAGAACTTCAAAAGGAAATGCAAAAGCTGATGCAGCTGCAAAGCAAGCAGCCTCAGACTCAGAAACTTTACTTTTAACCGAGGAATTACAACCCTCTGAGATTTTAGATCTAGAAATGTTAAAAACAATGCAGACACTAACTACAAAAGCAGAGAAACAAAAATGGGAGAAATGAGGTGCAATCCTTGAAAATGGACTGTATGTCTCCAAAGAGAAAAAAACAATATTACCGTCTAATTTATTTAGATATGCAGCTTTGTTGAGCCATGGGCAGTGCCATGTCTCAACAGGGGGGATGGTACAGTTAGTAAATCGAATATTCCAAACATATGGATTCATAAATTATACAAAAAAATTTTGTGCAGCATGCCATACTTGTAACAAACATCATGCACAAGGGGCATTCAAACCCAAGCAAGGGAGTTTTCCTACACCACCATATCCGTTCCACACTATTTGTATGGATTTCATAGAGTTGAATAAATGTGAAGGGAAAAAATACTGTTTAGTAATTATAGATATGTTTTCTAAATGGGTAGAAGCTTTTCCAACTAAAAATCCGGATGCAGCAACAGTGGCAAAAGCCCTAGTAAAAGAAATAATTCCTAGATTTGGCATACCGGAAAGGATTTATAGTGACAATGGGACACATTTTGTTAATCAGATGATCCACCAGCTTGGGAGATTCTTTGGAATCTCCTTAAAGAATCATTGTGCTTACCACCCACAGTCTGCAGGACTGGTGGAAAGGTACAATGGAATTCTAAAAAACAAATTGAAGAAGCTAGTGAGCGAGACACAGAAAAACTGGATTTGCTGTCTGCCTTTGGCACTGCTGAACATGAGAACAGTTCCAAATGTAAAGGGTTTGACTCCCTTTGAAATGATATTTGGAAGGGCATATTATGTGCTGCAGTGGAAAGCTCTCATGCCTGCAGAACTAGAGGCTGACAGCTCATTAGCTAGCTACATGAGAAAACTGTTAACAAATAAAACTGTTTTGCAGTTGAACTCTTTTTCAGATAAAAGACAGACCAGACCATTGGAAGCAGTGCTGACTCCGGGAACCTGGGTGTGGTTGAAGGTTATGAAGAGGAAGAATTGGGCGAGTCCAAAGTGGGAAGGACCGTACCAGGTACTGTTGGCAACGCCTACTGCAGTCAAAGTTGCTGAGAGGATGTCCTGGGTCCATTTGACGCACTGTAAACCGGTAAAAAATTTTCAACTTGATAAACATTTTGTGACTAATACACAACAAAGGCAGGATGGCCAAGAGCAAAACGAGTAAAAATACAGATCAACCCCAAAGATGTTGTTTAATCATCTTGTTGACTATGCATTTATTGACTATGATTGTGATGACCTTCCTTTTGTTGTGTTTTTTCCTACATGTAACCACACAAGTGAAAGTGGAGAGACGTGATGAACTGTCTATAGACTGGCATCCGAACTTTAACACATACCTAGCTATAAAGCGTGTATATGTAGAGACTATGAACATTTCAAATTGCTGGGTTTGTACTGCTATACCAACAGCATATGGAGGACTGTTAATGTCCGCTGTCCCCTTGGGGATAAATGAGACTTGGGAGAATTTACTTTTTGATACAGGATCTGTAAGATCACAAGACAAAATCGCATTGTATTTGCCTATCACACAGAAGGGAATTGGATGTTTCTATAAGAATGATACACTTCAAGTGGGTTGGAGTAACTGTAATATAACCATATCTTATAAATGTCACATTAAAGTTAAAGATAGAGGCACTGTTTGTAATACGAATTATGATTCATATTTGAGTTTAATGAAAACAACATTAAGTGAAGTGCAGAGAAATCCTGTTTTACATAAACAACTGTCTATTATAGACAAGAAAATGTTTCATTCAGAATTAACCCGTATCAGTACTAAAGTAGAAAACTGTTATTTTGTTTGTGGGAAAAAGGCATACAAATGGCTACCTGAGAATTGGTCCGGCAGTTGTTTTTTGGGTTATCTGGTTCCGGCCATAAGACATACTGCAGAATTACCTCTGGGTAAGATACGAAATGTGAGAGATGTAGCCCAGAAACCTGAAGGTCCAATCGGAAAACCTGTAAATCCAGTGGGACAAATCGAAGCTGGTTGGAAAGACCATCATTCCGTAAAGAATAGAGAAAAATTGACTCATATGGACTTGAGTGACAGTGTAATATCCTGGGCTGGAATACTTCCAGCATATGGAGCAGTCAAATCGATCTGGGAGTTGAGAAAGCTGTCGAAACGTCTCGAAGTAATGAGTAATGCAACTTTTTCTGCTCTCGAACTAGTGACTGATGAACTGAATGCAATGAGAACTGTTGTGCGACAAAATCGAATGGCTCTTGACTTCACCCTAGCGGCGAGAGGTGGTACGTGCGTGCTTATCAAAGATGAATGCTGTGCGTTTATACCAGACAATCGACATGAAATTAATGACCACCTAGAGGTAATACAGCAGGTATCGGCCATGACTGAACCAGGCCCAAACCCACTGACAAACTTTTTCCAGAATCTGTTTGGTGGGTGGGGCTCTATCCTAATGAACATCTTGATTGCTATCTGTGTAGGTCTGCTCCTATTAGGAGCATGTGTCTGTTGTGGGATTCCCTGCATGAAAAGATTAATCAAAGATTTTATTGATATATCTGTAACTGAAACTTTGTACCAAGACATTGAGTTAGAAAAATTAATTTCAGATGAAATTCTTTCCGAAGTATAAACTAAATGACTTACCTGGTTGAAAGTCCTTAAAGGAGAAGGCTAGGAGACGAAATGACATTGTTTATATTTCAGAATAGAATAAAAGTATTAAAAGGGAGGAAAATGTTAGAAAAATATGTATTTGAACATATATAAAGTGCTAGTTAAAAAGCAAATAGTGTATAATGCATTTTATTCTATTATTAATATGGCAATAAGAATGATTTTACATGTAATTGCTTGAAGCTATGGAACTGCAGTGTATTTGAACTCTGACCCTGGCAGTAGCCAGCTCAGCAAGCTTATGTTTTCACTAATGATTATCTGCTGGGTCAGGAAATTAAATGTATAAAGCATTGAAAATCTTCTTCTCCTTCCTTTGGGACAATTGGCCTTGTAAATGTTATCAAGATAAGACGCAGCTGTTGGGAGAATGTTGCAAGAAGAACAAAGAAGTGTATTACAAGACTGAACCAGCTATTGTATTCGAGCAGGCCTGAAACCTTGAAGGAGTAACATTTACTGAAAGACATTATAACTGACTAGGTGCTTTGCAAGGCTATATTATTCCCAAGGGAAAACTTTTTTAAATATGTAACATCAGCAATCTTTATGAATAGGATGTTGTGAACCATAGTGATGTAGGTGCCCTGTGACTAACCACGTCAGAAAGGTGGGCACAAACTAGAAAGTAGAAACTATAAGAATTGTATACTTCCTGTATCATGTCAGACAAAATTCTATACTTGTACGTTTTTTGCCTCCTGGTGTACACTAGTAAACTTTTGCATCTGAGCCTCCTGTGTTGTAATCTTTATTTTTATTTAACAGTTCACACTCGGAGAAATTTTAACTGACAAAATATTAGGGTCTGCTGTCACTTTGATACACCAGTATATGCTAGATCCAGAGGGTGGTGAGGAGGATAATGCTGACAACTGTCCCAGACTGGGGAGGAGGAGAAGAGGGTTCAGACCCAGGGTAACCTACCAGAGGTTACATGATCTGGAGATGGTAGAGTACTACAGAGTGGACTGAGACTTACTTCAGCAACTCATTGAGCTGTGTCGGCCTCACCTCAGACCCAGAGCCAAGAGAGAGGAACCCATCCCAGTTGAAACCAAGGTATGTGTAGCATTAAGAATACTAGCTACAGGTACCTTCCAAGACCTACTGGGGACATTATGGTGGTCTCACAGGCATCTGCATCCAGGGTAGTCTACCAGTTCCTGGATGTCATGCGAACACATGCTGGTGAGCACATATATTCTCTCAGCACCTGTGAGGAGAGGAACAGCAATATGCATCTCTTCCACCATGTAGCAGACTACCCAGAGGCATTAGGTGCCATAGACTGCATGCACATCCACATCAGGGCACCACCTGGTTAAGAGGGGAGAGTCTATGTCAACCGCAAGGGCTATCACTCCATCAACTGCCAGGTAATGTGCAATAGCCAGGGCATTATCATGAATGTGTGTGCTGGCAGCCCTGGTAGTTATCTTGACTCCCATATCTGGTATCCCTCAGTACCAGGCATTTGCCAGGGGAGACATCCCGTATGGCCATCTGGTGGGGGATGCTGGTGATGCACTGGAGCCATGGATGATGACACCCATCAGAAATGCACACACACACACACACACACACACACACACACACACACACACACACACACACACACACACACACACACACACACACACACACAAGAATGTCATAATGAGGCACACGCACAAACCAAGAACATTACAGAGCATGTGTTTGGGATGCTCAAGTCACGGTTCCACTGCCTTGACATATCTGGTGGATCCCTGCAGTACTCTCCAACCACATGTGCACGCATGTTCATAGTATGTGCCATACTACACAATATGATCCTGCAAAAACAAATGCGGCAGGAACATCACAGAGAAGGCCCACACAGCCCCTCACCATTGCCAAGGCCCCCACAGGCACATGGGGATTTGGAGGAGGAACCCCCTGAGCCTGCTGCTGTAGGCAGAGGCATGCCCAGTATGCCCAGGCCTTGGCAAAGAGGCAATGCACAGCACACACGCTGACACTATAGGGACCCAGGTACTGACATCTCTCTCTGACTCACACACACAGTAAAATGGATGCCACACACATCACACTTCCTGTATCTTACCATGTATAAGCTGTGTACTGTGGCATCTGACAGAGCCAGCCCTCAAGCACCATCCTCACAACTGCCATAAGTACAAGGTGAGTCAATCTTCTTAACAATAAATAAATGGGGTAATACATTGTGGCAGCATAGCTATGGTATCGATGCATGCATGCAAGGGAATGGGATGGCCTACTGGGATAGCAGCAGAGAGATGACAGCTATGTGGGACAATAGGAAATGTCTGCCCAATACTGGCTTCCCCAGAGAATGCAGTAGTCCCCTAGGTGACAAATCTCACTGCAGTATATGTGGGGGAGCTAACAAACTGGGGGTCATAGGTCACATGCATGGATGTCAATGTGGGGTCCCATGCATGAATGTCAATGTGGGGTCCCATACTCACTCCTCAGCCTCAGTTAGCAGGTCAGTCATAGAAACCATAAAGAAATGTCTGACAAAGGCCCACAAATGGAGACAATGATGAAATATGCCCATACAGATCTACACAGTGATATCACAGCAGGTCTTGCAGTTGCAGTAAGGCTCTGAAGGGTAGGAAGTCTGACATCCAAATGTCTGCCATTACAATCTAACCTGTGGTCTTTAGTGATATGTCTGTAGTCTTCAAGACAGGCACAATACTATGCTAAATGGGACCAAAATTTAAAGGGAACATCAGCACAGTTTGTGCAAATGTGGACAGTTGACAGGCATGCCCTCCACCACACACACACACACACCCATGTTCCCATAGAAATGCAGTAACAGTAATGTTTTTAGGGTATAAGTAGCAGAGCACACATTCCCACGGTGGCCCCAATCAACTTGCTAACTTGTTGCATGTTCACAATATGCAGGGGTCAATGAGCTATGTATATGTGTGGTCAATACTGTCAGTATGTGGCCTGCACTTACTCCTGGCTGTTGTGTCTTAGTGGCCTGGGTACAATACTCTGTCTGATAGGGTCCATGTTCCAAGAACTGCAGTGTCAACTATTCTGCATGTCAAATACAGCTACAGTAGGAGTTGTACACACTGTCCAGACATCAGTATCTGTTACTGCAGAAAAGTTGGACAGGTCAGGGACAGGGGGCCATGCATATGGACAGTACACAGCTCAGAGTAACCTACACCATGCCTAGTATACCTCTCAACTGTACAGACATTTTGCAGAATGTCCAGAGGTTTGCATCATATTTATGGTCTCTTTAGCATGAAATTGTGGTTGTCTGGCAAATCATTGGCAAATCACAAAATACTAAATCCAGAAAATAATGACAGATTGTAGATTCAGATTTCATACCCTTTAGGAAAATGCATGCTAATGCAAAATCTGTTATTGTATTACCTTTCTAGGTTTGTAAGGCCAATAGTTAACAATGGTTCCTATATGTAGGCCTTTGTCCCCAAATTACTTATGGCATTGTTCAGATGTTGGGTTTTAAATAGTCAGGAGGTGTGGTGCCTAGTAGGACAGCAGGTACCTGAATGTCAGTTTACTGCCAGGTCATAAAAGGCTACCAACTTACTGTGTCAGCAGTGAAAACATGTCACTGGCCAAAATCCTTACCCCTGGAATGACAGGTTGCCACAGAAGGAGAACATGTATGCCTTGTATATCTGTTCTGCTTGTGGTAACATTGCATTTGCCTGTCGACTGTTTGCAAAACAAGAAAGGGTCTTGTCAAAAGATCAATGGCAGACAGTGGGAAAGCAGATGTCATACCCATAAGAGAAAGCAAGCAAATACCAAACTGGTCTCCCAACTGTCTATGTTTGGCAGAACAGTATTAACATTCCCCATGTGTGTGCCTTTGTCTGACTGTCATATATGGGCCTGTCCAGATTTCAGTCTGTGACAGTTTGACAGCTAGGCCAACATGTAGCCTCATAATAACATATAGCAACACAAACCATCTGAGGATCACAGCAAATGTAGTGGTGCAATGATGGACACTCTGCTAAATAGGTACACTCAGAGCTGTGAAGTCCACAACCTTGTGTGCGATGTTATGGCATTTACCCCGCTCACATCAGAATTACAAATACACAACAGCAGCCTCTGTGGGCAAAGCCTGTGACTGAACTACAGAAGGGCAAAGAGACACAAATAAGGGTAAGGGGAACCACTGGCCAGACAAATGGAGAATGTGTACACCAGAACAAATTGTGCAGTAACATAAGTACAATGCACTGTATGGAGTGAGTAAACATCACCTGCAAATACACAACACAAGCCCATGTAAGTGGAGGTCCACAACAAAACAAAAACTCAAACAAAGGACACATCAGAGGCAAAAATACATGAAAACTCCACAAACGTGCACACCACAGACCATGCAGACTCCATGCACCAGGGTCTTGCAAACACTAAAGCCTTACCTCAAACCCCAAACACCTGCCCAGCACAGATAGGCTAACAGCACTGTCCCTCTACCCTGTTCCATACAGACACTGCTGGGGTGACCACTATCTGGCTTACAAAGCAATCCAGACCCTGCCTTGATGGGACTGTTGCCCATCTGGAAGTCAAGGCCCACTCGATCAACCCATAGGCACAGCATCAACCTGGTCTGTGATATCAGTATGGCTTATTGGTGTGACAGATATGTGTCCCACCCACTCCCACATCTATAGAATACACTCCCGGTCCACAACAGGCCAAGTGCCTCACTACCCCTATCCCTGTATAAGTGCATGGGAAACACAAAATACAGTCCTGTGATTCTGCCTGTGTGCCTGCTGGACAGGGGCTCTGTGTGCTGGCATGACTTAATATGGGCTAAACTCCCATATGTGTGGGTTATAAGGGCTTTAGGGCCAATACCCTACTAATGTCTTATCAACCTATCAATCTATACACAACTGTCTGTCAGTGGTTCACCACATTACTCTGTACTGCTCTGCCACTGACATATGTGGATATCACAGTGCTATGTGGAATATACTACACATATAATGGACATTTCTGCACAGTAGAATGCACTCTGTACCCACACCCATACCTCTCAACCTCTGACAGAAAGACATCTGGACAAGGTCATAACTAAATGTGGGACAAAGGGCCAATGATAGGCACATGTTATAAATACTGGTCTTACAAACTGAGAAAGTTGGTAGAATAATGGGTTTTGCATTAGCAGGAATTGTTTGAAGGTTATGAAGTCTGAAACACTAATGTCTGTCATTATTTTGTAATGTCAGTCTTTAATTATTTGCAGCTAACTTGCCATAAAAACACAAGTTAATGTAGCCTGGATGAAACTTCTAGACAAACACCTGGACAATTTGCCAAAAACTGTACAGTTGAGAGGTATGGCACACCAGGATATGACTTTTCAGGTAATAAGAATGCCACACAAGCAGGAGATCCCCAGCCTGTATATCACCAAGTTGCAAGACTGTTTACACAGCTTCATCAGTCAACCAGCCTCTCAAGCGGCCTTTTTGGGCAATAATTTTTATAGTTGGGCTCATAATATTGGTCTGTGCATCATACATCTTGTATTCCTTTGGTAAAGCACTGTGATGATCTCAGGATGTCTGTCACTAGGTAATGACACAATACATTCAAGTGTCAGACTTCAGATGTGTCAGAAAATGCATGCTAAAGCAATCCCTGTACCTCTAGCAACTTCTTGTTTACTTTTGAGAGGCATGGCTGTAGCACACAAAACCCCTGACCGGAGAACAGCTATCTCTGGAATGGAGTCCCACTCTTACTATAGAAGGTCATACTGGGCATGCTCCTACACTTAATCACACCCCATGTCAGAACCCACATCAGACTATATAACTGTAGTGTGCATATACGTCTTTGCATACAGACAGCTATGTACACATTAACTGTCTCTACACACACCCATCAGACAGGATTACCCTCATCTAGCTGTAGGTGCCCGATATGTGATATGTCTGCATCTGTTGCATGTGATACACAGACATATATATGAGCAACATATAACAATATGTCAACCATACACACACATAGACATGGGGAAGAGACAGACAGTGATAGGGAGAGAGAGAGAGACACTTGGAGACACACACAGAGAGTGAGTCATACATAGGGATACCCTGAATTGCACAGAGTGATGTCCTGAAGAGGACAGTGGCATATCGTCTGTAACCAGTTGCATGTGCCAGCATGAAGCTGAGCTCCATTGTGTAATAGTACTGATGTGAGGGTTATAATATCATATCAGCTGTCATTGTGCAGTGTGTGTGTGTGTGTGTGTGTGTGTGTGTGTGTGTGTGTGTGTGTGTGTGTGTGTAGGTTTAAGTATTAAGGGGCTGTTCCCACTCAGTACACTTCCCATTGCCCTTCTTCACAAGATCTGCTGATGTTATTCACTTTAGAAGTACCATTGGACACCTGTCAGCCCTATAAGCTCTGTAGCATGTGTGATAACTGTGTAACACTATAGTACAAATAACAAGATAGGTAGGGGTTCTATTCTCAGGCCTCACAAGTGTGCACATGTGTTTGTTTGTTTGTAGGTGAAACAATTTTAGACCATTCCCACCCAGTACACTTCCCAGTGCCCAACTTTAGCAGTCCTGCTGATGTCATTCCCCTTAGAAGTACCTTTGGACAGCCCAGCTCTATACGCTCCATGGCATGTGCAATAGCTATGTAAAAGTATAGAACAAATAGCTAGATAGGCAGGGGTTCTATTCTCAGTTCTGGCAAATGTGTGTGTTTATAAGTGTGTATGTTTGTAGGATGAAGTATTTTGAGGACTTTCCCACGCACAACACTTCCCAGTGCCCTTCTTTAGCAGTCCTGATTATGTCATTCACCTTCAAAGTACCTTTGGACACTCGGCAGCCCTATAAGCTCTGTAGCATGTGTGATAACTGTGTAACACCATAGTACAAATAACTAGATAGACAGGAGTCCTGTTCTCAGTCCTGGTAAGTGTGTATGCTTGTAGGATGAAGTATTTGGAGGACTTTCCCACCCACAATCCTTCCCAGTGCCCTACTTTAGCAGTCCTGCTGATGTCATTCCCCTCAGAAGTACCTTTGGACAACCCTCAGTCCTCTAAGTTCCATGGCACATGCAATAGCTACATACCAGTATAGTAGAAATAACTAGATAGGCAGCAGTTATATTCTAAGTTCTGGGAAATGTGTGTGTCTACAAGTGTTTGTAAGTGTGTATGTTTGTAGGATGAAGCATTTTGAGGACTTTCCCACCCACAACACTTCCCAGTGTCCTACTTTAGCAATTCTACTGATGTCATTGCCCTTAGACATACCTTTGGTCAACCCTCAGCCCTATAAGCTCAATGGTGCATGTAATAACTAAGTAACAGTGTAGTACAAATAGTTAGATAGGCAGAGGGTCTACTCTCAGTTCTGGCAAATGTGTGTGTGTGTGTATGAAGGTGTTTGTGTATATGTTTGTAGGGTAATGTATTTTGATGCCCTTCCCACCCAGTAAATTTCCCTTTGTCATACTTTACAAGGGCTCTTGATGTAATTCACCTTAGATGTAACTTGGGACACTGTTCAATCCTATAAGCTCTGTGGGGTGTGTGTGATAACTGTGTAGCACTGTAGTTACACATAGCTAGATAGGTAGGGGTTTTAAACTCAATACTGACAGATGTGATACTGTGTGTATGGGGGAATCATATCTTCCATGTGTGTGTGTGTGTGTGTGTGTGGGTTATACCATTTTGTGGCATGTACCACCCAGTACACTTCCCATTGCCCTACTTTACAAGGCCCAGTGATGTCATTTACCTTAGATGTACCTATATGCACTTCTCAGCCCTCTAACCACTGTGCAATAACTGTGTAATACTATATTACAAATAATTAGATAAGGGTTCTAATCTCAGTACTGACAGCTACAGTAGTGTGTGAAGCATATCCCCTGTGGCTGCTGTGGGTGTAGGTTATACCATTTTAAGGCCTGTTGACTCCCTACCCATGACATTACTTTAAAGAGCCTGTTAATGACATCTGCCTCACATACACCATGTAACACTATACAGCCCATACCAGTAATCTGTACAGATGTACATGGAATATCCACATGTTTGTAATCTATATGTGGTCTGTGCCCCCTAACAATGAGCATTCCTGTGATATCATTGCCAAATATATCACCGTAGTGACACACATGCTAGCATCAGACATCGTACCTGACTGACACATCATGCTGATACAAAGTCTGTCACTCTATCACTTGTGCAAGTTTGCAGGAGAAGTACATGAGACAAATTGCTATTTCTGGTGGGTTATCCCACCATCCGTGAAGGCATTCACAAGATTACTTGTTGTAAGAGGTTGTGTGTTATGTCCCAGGCATATAATCTATGTGGAGCATGTCATGTGTATGTAGCACTATAGTACATACAAGTGGATACGTAGGATTACTAATATGTCTTATGGCAACTGTGTATGTGTTTCTGTATGCACAGCCCCTGTGGCTGTCTTGACTGTGTTTATGTGGTGACTATACCATTGTGTGTCCCTCTTCCACCCTGTGAACTCCCCCAGTGCCAACCTAGTTTCAGCCAATACAGATGTCATCCACCGTACAAACACAGTTACACAGTCTCTAACACAAAGACACTGTGGTACATGCAATGGTCTTATCACTGTATATTGTACATAAAAAGATGGGTAGGTCATCTAGTCTGAGAAGTTTTAATGCATGCCCCCATGCAGCAGTGTGTGTGTGTGTGTGTGTGTGTGTGTGTGTGTGTGTGTGTGTGTGTGTGTGTGTGTGTGTGTGTGAGTGAGTGTGTCTGCACATGTGTGTGTGTGTGTGTGTGTGTGTGTGTGTGTGTGTGTGTGTGTGTGTGTGTGTGAAATGGCTCTACCATGTTAAAGATCTTTGAACCCATCACTGGCAATCCTAACAGCCCCTGCAGTTGTCACCCACTTGAATAGTAGTGGCAGACACTGCAACTTTACCTTACCTCTGTGCTATTTGTGTTTTGTATCTAGTGCGATAGTTCATAAGACTATGCAGGTAGGGGCTGTGGTCAACCCTTCGACAGTTGCCCCATGTACAGGACTATGATTCTGTGTGCACTACCAGCATGAGAGGCCAGACATGCATATGAGTTAACAGACACACATGCTGGTGTCTGTCAGGTTAGACTAACAAGAATATGTACCCCAAACCTGTCATACACAGTACCAGGCATACCCTCATCAGCTGCATGATGGTTGGGTGGATGGGATAGAAATGGCAGGGGCAACAGGTGCTGATAGGTGAATCTGTTGCAGTTAAAGTAATGGCTAAGCTTGTGAGGGACTTAGTGCCAGTACTCAAGTAACCTCCTCTGTATGTGTGAGCCTGCAGTCCTACAGAACACCCAGGTGACATGTATGAAGGCTAGCTGGCTGTGTCAAGGGTATGTATGCAAGGTCACATTGTCTGCCATAATTGTCTCTCACACACTGTTACACGTAAACACACCTGGTAAACATGTACATATACAGTTATGCCTTGGCTATGAAAAGGTCACTGTGTTTCCACGCTGCCATACTCATCATTGCTACTGTCATCAGTCCGACAGCCTGCAGAGACACAGACACCTGGAACACAAACAGAATACAGTACATGACACTACAGTCAGTCAGCAGTACTAACAGCAGTAGTGCATCATGGCTAGCAAGGTACATACACCTCGATGTGTACCCATAACTATTACCAGCAAACAGCACCTTACAGAGCATTACATTGCTACATTGTACTATATTCACCCTATGCATCAGACCCATATTAGCATGTCCCTACATCGATGGTATGAATAACAGGGCTGTGGCACAAGTATCATCACATGCACAGGGTGCGGTTTAGGATTGCCAGAGATCTAAGCTGGGCCATATGGTTGACATTGTGTGAGTGTGTGAGTGTGTGTGTGTGTGTGTGTGTGTGTGTGTGTGTGTGTGTGTGTGTGTGTGTGTGTGTGTGTGTGTGTGTATGTGTCTAGAGGGGTGGTGTTCAACTGGGCCATGCAGATGAGCTGTACATGTCTGGTTGTGACCGGCCTCTGTTAGAGATGTGTGAGTGTTTGTCTGCACACAATCAAGACATGTAGATGTCCGACACAGGGCTATGTTGGACAGCCATGGATCATACATGGCAGGATGTACAGTTCACCATCTCTCGGCAGGGATATGGGAACTAGTTCTGCCAGGTTCTTACTGGTACCATCAGGCCCAAGGACAGATGCAGTACTACTCCCCAATGTTGACTGCTGTCTGCTGGATCCACATCCCTGATGGGACTGGCCAGAGGACCATGTGCCTATGGCCTGCTCTGGTGTGGTGTGGACAGCACCCTCCCTTTGGTAGTGCTGGTGGTACTGCCACTACGGGACTGTGAATGTGAACGGCCACATGGGCTCTCAGCTGATCATGTTGCTGACCTACATCCACCTGGCCAATGCCCTACTCCCACCAAATGCTCAAGCACAGACATTGCACGGTCGAGCAGTGACAATGTCTCACCCCAACGTCTATCCATTGTAGAATATGAACAGCCAAAGCATGTGTTTGAAGGAATTGAGTACGTGACAGTCTGCATGTATTAAGATGTACTGTGTACTATGAACTTTTAATGAACTGTGAGTAGTGGAAAATTACTGAAAAACAAGAGTCTGCTTGAAAGCAGGAAATGTGCCTTATATAGACGTATATCCGATTTTCTTTCTCTGCCCAGAGATATAATGATGTGAACTGCTTTATGCATACGTGTAAATCATTGATTGGTTAATTGTCTTGTATAACGATCCTTGGTTCATTTTATATTTTTGTAACGTCAGCAATATTCACAGTATATAAGCTAGTGCATTCCTTTGTTCTGGGAGTCTCTCTGGTGCTTTTCCATGAGGCTCCCACACGTGTGTACTGTAGTTAATAAATACCACTGAAAGAGAGAAAGAACTGTATTTGTCTTCATTCTCAAGGTAATGTGTAACATAACAATGGTGCCGTGACTCGGATCTGAATTGAGAACAAGCTGCAGCAGTCAGGAATTGAACAAAATACTGCTAATAAAAGGGCCCATAACAGATTTTTCTGTTTCTGCAGTGTTTCTTTCATTTTTTCTGCATCTGTCTGCCTTAAAGATTTGGTATTTTTAACTATGCAGAAATTACATGATTTCTCTTATTCAGTCATTTTAAGGTAAGTGGCATGCATTTCTTTTCTGCTATTGATTGTGCAGTATGAGTGTGGGTTAAAATGAAATGCTGGCAATATAAATCTGAAAGGAGATATGAGAGTGGGGAAAAATGACGTTTACACAATGTCTTAGCTAAACCTTTAAAATACAGTATAGCTTTCTGCGTGACAATGGGAGCGAGTGTTGGAACAATAAAAGAGCCAGTAAGAGGTACACCAGCTGGTTATATATTTTTTCATGTGTCGCGGGACAGTTGCATGTTTTTAAATCAGTGGATCTCCCTTACTAAAAATGATGGTGATCTTGCCTTCCCAGAAAATGGTAGTTTTAATAAAAATATCCGGACAAATCTGCAGGGAAAATTGAAAAAAAGGGAAGAAAAATACCAGGGTTATGTTGGGCAGCTTTCAATGACTGGAAAAGGATTTGGTAATTAGTAGTCTTAAAGATAATCAGCAAAAATTAAAAGAACAATTAAAAGAACTACAACATACTGCGTGCAATTTAGATGTAGCAGATGGTAAGCAACTAAAGGAACCGCCCTTCAAGGGATTATATCTGGTTAAAGAATTAAGTAAATTACAAATACCTGAATCATCTGAAGATGATAATCCTTGGTTTCCCCCACCTCCCACAGCCCCACCAAAGTATCAGCCCCCACCAGTCCAGGAAAAAGCGGTGAGCTCCACAACAGGGAGAGGTAGCCAGCGGGGAGAGGAGCATGCTAGTACTGGGAGCAGAGATCAGGCAGGGGGAGGTCAGGCTAGTGAAACAGACACTGAGGAACAGGATAAGGAAAAGGCATCACACATTACGACTCATAGTAAGATAAAAAAGGAGACAAAGGCACAAATGTTTTTTAAGCCTAGATCCTATAAGCCTAGATCTTATCAGGAAAAAAAGGAAGGCTTTACTTACATCGGAAAAAAACATTTTGGCCAGTTTCCTGCCATGATAGATGATGGTGACGGCTATTATGGCCTTGATAAGTTTAATCCTGATTCAGACTCTGAGTCATCAGACAATGGCAGAATGTTTCCCTTGAGAGAAGTTCCGAACCCAGCGCATGCTAGGGATGCAGGACAACCGGCAACTGTAGTGGTATCTAGGGCGTGGTCAGCAGTTGATTTTCAAGCCATTACTAAGTCACTCCCACCCATCCGTACAAACCCAGCAAAATTCCAACGTGTATTAGCAGGACATATTTGTCTGCAAAATCCTACTATAGAAGAGGTTAGAGCAGTCCTTCAATACGCCCTCCCAGCTGATTTAATGAAACGAATCTGGGATCATGCTAATGTTCCCACTCCAATACCGAAGCACAATATACAAGGGGAAAATGGGTTTGAGGCGGTCAGGCAACGTATCATCGATGCTATCACCGTAATAGTCCCACCTACCCCTAATTGGTCAAAAATTAAATCAGTCATACAAAAAGAAGATGAGCCTGTAGACGAATATTTAAATCGGCTCACTGAAGCCTTTGAGTCTTATTCTGGGTATCCAGAGCCCACCAAAGGACTGGCACCGAGCGGATTGTCGGCTGCTTTCGTAGATGCATTACGGCCCCAGGTGAGGGATAAGTTAAAGGAAGTGTGCTTAAACTGGCCTAGTTTAGGATTACATGAGTTAGTCCAACAGGTACAATACCTATCTGACCACTTAGCTAAAGAAAAGAAGGACTTACAGGAAATGTTAGTAAAAGCACAAATTCAAATGTGTAATGCTTTTGGCCAGCTGCCTGGTCAGCGAGGTAGAGGACGAGGATGAGGTAGAGGAAGGGGTGGACGCCAAGGGGCAGGAAATCAAAATAGATAAAACTGGCAAGAAACACAGTCGGCCCCACCCCAGAATTATAGTAATCAAACAGAGTGTTTCAACTGTGACCAAATAGGCCATTGGAGGAATGAATGTCCATATTTAGCTGAACAACCTGCCCCACCCACTGATACATTGCATCAGTGGAATTCTAATTGGACTCCGTCCAATCGACAGCAACCACAATGAAGGTTCCCTGAACAGAAACAGCAGCAGCTGTGCCCTTTTATTCCTGTGGATCAGGATGGACCACATGTTATGTTACTAGTTAAAAATAAACCATATCCATTTTTGATTGATACCGAAGCAACTAAATCCATGCTAGCTGGCAAAGCAGCAATGAATGTTCCCCTCTCCGACAAGATAACTAGAGGAGTGGGTGTCTCTGGTATACCTATTGAGTATTCTGAAACTGTTCCAGTACCAGTAACTTTGGGACCTCTACAAGATAACCATGCATTTTTAGTAGGACCCTCAGCACCTTTAAATCTATTAGGGAGAGACTTGCTTTGCAAAATGGGGGCCACCATTTTTTGCACAGCTGATGGAGTTTATCTCCAAGTACCTTCAGACCAACAGGATAGTACCCTAGCAGCCTTAGATGAAACTATCACTTTACAGACAATGTGTATCCAGTCAGATCTTGACAGAAACAGGCATTTACAATCCATACCCTCTCACCTGTGGACTACTTATGACAATGATGTGGGAATTTTGACCTCAGCTACTCCTATAAAAATAACACTAAAACCAGGAGCAAGGTTGCCCTGAGTGCCACAGTACTCTTTGACAGCTGAGGCTATATCTGGTATTGCCCCTGTTATTTCTGCATTGGAGCAGCAAGGGATCATAGTACCCACCACAAGCCCATGTAATACCCCAATATTACCGTTAAAAAAAACCTGGCAAACAAGCTCACAGATTTGTGCAGGACTTGCGTGAAGTCAACAAAGCTGTTTTGCCTGTTTTCCCAATTGTACTGAACCCAGCTACTATTTTGAGCTGTATCCCACCTACTGCACTGTTTTACGGTCATAGATATTTCATCAGCCTTTTTCTCTATTCCAGTACATCATGACAGTCAGTATTTGTTTGCATTTACCTACAAAGGTCAGCAGTATACTTGGACTTGATTGCCCCAGGGATACGTAGAGTCCCCAACCTTATTTTCTAGAGAGATGCATAGACAGCTACAGGATATGCAACTACCATCATGTTCAGTTCTTGTCCAATATGTGGACGATATTCTTATAGCTTCACCAGACAGTAAATCATGTATAGAGGATTCCCTTTTAGTGCTAAACTTTCTAGCTACATGAGGGTTTAAAGTAAATAGATCAAAATTACAATTCTGTCAGGAAAAGGTGCAGTATTTGGGACATATAATTGCAATGGGTTCTCGTTAAATACTACCCAAATCGCATAACTTCTATTCAAAGTACCCCTCACCCTGTAACCCAGAGGCAGCTTTGAGGATTCCTTGGCCTAGCAGGATACTGCAGACAGTGGGTGCCTAATTTTTCGGAGATTTCGGCCCCCCTGTTAAGACTCCTAAAAAAGGATGTTACAGAACCTTTACCCTGGACGTCAAAGCATGAAGAGGCTTTTCAGGCTATCAAAACAGCCTTGGTAAATCCTCCTGCCTTAGGGTTGCCAGACTTTTCCAAACCTTTTGTTTTCTTTAGCTGTGAGCGAAACAAGACTGTCTTGGGTCTCTTAGCTCAGCAACGCAATGGAGGCTACCGGCCTATTGCTTACTACAGCACTCAGCTAGATCCGGTTGCTTCTGGTTACCCGGCTTGTTTATGGGCTGTAGCAGCTGCCGCTGTCTTGGTTAATATGGGAGCCCCACTAACCCTGGGACATGATCCTATAGTAGCAGTTCCACATGCAGTTCAAGCATTACTTTTAAAAACAAAAACACAGTATCTTTCAAATGCATGCCTTACTAAGTATAAATTAAGTTTAATAAATAATCCTGCCCTACAAGTCATACGCTGCCCACCACTGAACCCTGCCTCTTTAATACCAACTTCAGATGAGGGTGAACCGCATGACTGTGTGCTTGTAGTTAACTTTGTTCTTTCTCCTAGGTTACATTTATATGACACTCCTTTGCAAAATCCTGACTTAGTTCTTTTTGTTGATGGATCCTGCTTACAAACAAACTCTGGTGAATTCCAAGCTTCTTGGTCGGTTTTTACTCCGACTGAAGTTTTAAGATCAGCACAATTACCCCAAGACACTTCCACACAGGCTGCGGAACTAGTGGCATTATCGAATGCATGCAAAATAGCTAAAGACAAGTCTGTTACTATATATGCTGACTCCCATTATGCCCATGGTGTTGTTCATGATTTTGGTATATTGTGGAAGGAAAGAGGGTTTTTAACATCTTCCGGGACACCTGTTAAAAAACATTTCTATATCAATAACTTGCTACAAGACTTATTGTTACCTTCTGAACTTGCTGTTGTTAAATGTGCAGCCCATCAATCCAATGACTCCTTTGAAACTAAGGGCAATAATTTAGCTGACTGGGCTGCTAAACAGGCTGCTCTCAAACAAACTGTTCAGGGACATTTTCTGCAGCCTCTGCAACAAATGGTTACTTTTGATAACACAGTGTTAGAAGCTTTACAGGATGAAGTACCAGAATCAGAAAGAAAAACATGGCTGGCTCAAGGTTGTTTCAAACGTTCTGATCTCATTTGGCAACATCCCGATGGCAGACTGATCTACCCAATGTCCATGTTAAATTCTCTTATTAAAGCGTATAATTTGCCAGCCCATGTAGGGGTACAAGCATTAATAAAACAAATCCAAAAGGATTGGTTTGCCCCAGGACTTTCTGCTTCTGTGCAGCACTTTTTTGAGCACGTGCTCCATTTGTTTACAGTATAACATTTCAAAAGGCACTATGGCTCCCACACAACCACTGCCAAAACCATTGGGACCATTCTGTGCTTTGCAATGGGATTTTATTGAACTCCCACCTTGTACTCATTTCAAATATGTTTTAACTGTTGTTGATGTTTTCTCTGGGTGGTGCCTACCCATGTGTTAAGAATGATGCTATTTCAGTTGCTAAGAAACTTTGTTATGAATTGATACCTCGTTTTGGTGTTCCCTGTCAAATATATTCGGACCGTGGAACACATTGTACTGCTCAGTTGATTGACTCATTGTGTAAAATGTTAGGCATCACCTTAAAATTTCATTGTCCATACAGACCACAGGCATCAGGTATTATTAAATGCATGAATCAGACACTAAAAACTAGATTGGCTAAAATTACTATGGAAACGGGCCTCACTTGGGTACAGGCCTTACCTCTAGCCATACTCTCTATGAGAGCACAAGTACATCCTACTAATGGACTTTCTCCTCATGAAATCCTCATGGGCCACCCTATGCACATGCCCATGACACCACCACTGCCTTTCTCTGAGTATGATGCATTTGATCATGATATTCTTGTATATTGCACTTCTCTTGTCTCTTTTTTATAGTTTCATCACTGCCAGGTAGCAATGGCTCAACATATCCCTGATCCTTTCCTGTCTTCCACATTACAACCAGGAGACTGGGTGTACATCAAGTCTTTCTCTCGAAAAACAGTGCTTCAACCACATTGAAAGGGGCCCTTCCTGGTTCTACTGACGACATCATCAGTGGTGCGACTACAAGGCTCGCCCACCTGGATTCACATATCGCACGTCAAAAAGGTTGTGCCATCCAAAGATCAACAGCCTTTACCTTTTTCAACTCCAGACTCTCCACCTATTGCTAATCGTACCCGAAGCCATACTGTACCAGCACCTGACAATGCCTAACATCTACCTGTTTGAAAAACCCCAAACTCCTAATACTATGCAAACTCAACCACCATTTCCACAAAAGTACTGGACAGCTATTTTATTGGTTATTCTTGTTGTTTTGTTATTTTTACTCTGGCCATTTTTATTTCCTGCTCCAACTACACTACATGCCAAACAAGCTACATGGCATCCACCTTTCAACACCTATCAAGCTGTTAAATATGCTTATGCGTCATCCCTCAATGTCTCAGACTGCTGGATCTGCACTGCTATTCCTACTGTTCATGGGGGATTGATGCTAAATACAGTCCCTTTAGAGGCTAATGAAACCTGGATGAATCTGATTTACGATACATCAAAAGTTACTTCAAAGGACAAGATAGCATTACATTTGTTCGACCGTCGAAATGGAACTGTGTGTTTTCAGAAATTTGGTAAAGTTAAGATAGGATCGAATTTTTGTAATGTAACAGTTCCCAATAAGTGTAATAATGACTCCTCCTACTGTAATACAACCTACAATTCACTTTGTAAACTGATGTATAAAACATATGAAGAGGTAAGGAACGATTTTGTTTTATACCAACAGCTGATAGTGATTGATAAAAAGGTATTTCATTCTGAACAAGGTTATGTACATAGTAATATCACCACTAAGGTAGAAAACTGTTATTTTGTGTGTGGTAGAAAAGCCTATAAATGGCTGCCAGGAAACTGGTCTGGCAGCTGCTTCTTGGGCTACCTAGTCCCAGCTATTTGACATGTATCTGCTTTACCACAAGGAAAAATTCGGAACGTTCGAGAGGTCAAGAAGCCTACCAATCTGGTAGGTCAAGTTGATGCTTCATGGATCTATCATCATGATTTAGCTCATGCTGGCACTAAAGGACTATCTCATATGGACTTGGGTGATGACGTTATATCATGGGCTGGTATAATTCCAGCATACAGAGCAGTGAAATCAATTTAGGAACTGAGAAAGGTATCCAAATTGCTTGAAATATTAAGCAATGCTACATTTTCTGCCTTAGAACTAGTGACTGATGAATTGATTGCTATGAGAGCTGTAGTCCTCCAAAATCATGTGGATCTCGATTTCACCCTAGCTGGAAAGGGGTAACTTGTGCTTTAATCCAGGAGGAGTGCTGTACATTTATTCCTAACAATCATCATGAAATTGAAAGCCATCTTGAACTGATTCAATGAATTTCCGAATGCTCTGAGGCCAAAGAGGCCGATAGTTCAACATGGGCATGGTTAACCAACCTCTTCTCAGGTTGGGGAGGTGGACTGTTGAAGTTGATTTTATTAATTTCAGTATTAGCAATTGTTGCTTTTCTTGACATATTTTTAATCAAAGCACTGATCTTGAAATTGATGTCTTCAAAAACTGTGAAAAAGATGCCTAAGTTTTATATACCTGCAACTATGAATATAGACAATGACATGACAATGTTTACCAATGACGAAAAGACCAGTAACATGGTAATGTTAGATTTGGGAAAATGTATGATAGGTTAAGTGGTGATGCTTACACAGCATTAAATGGGAGATTGTAGAATATGAACAGCCAAAGCATGTGTTTGAAGGAATTGTGTACATGACAGTCTGTATGTACTAAGATGTATTGTACTATGAACTTTGAATGAACTGTGAGTAGTGGAAAATTACTGAAAAACAAGAGTCTGCTTGAAAGCAAGAAATGTGCCTTATATAGAAGTATATTCAATTTTCTTTCTCTGCTCAGAGATATAATGATGTGAACTGCTTTATGCTTACGGGTAAATCATTGATTGGTTAATTGTCTTGTATAACTATCTAATTGGTTCATTTTGTATTTTTGTACCATCAGCAATATTCACAGTATATAAGTTAGTGCATTCCTTTGTACTGGGAGTCTCTCTGGTGCTTTTCCATAAGGATCCCACAAGTGTGTACTGTAGTTAATAAATACCACTAAAAGAGAGAAAGAACTGTATTTGTCTTCATTCTCAAGGTAATGTGTAACATAACACCATAACATTGTCAAAATGACGTATGGCCTCACAAATCCCATGGAGGTTGCCATGCATGCCAGAAAGTGCTGCATTCATGACCCTGAGCATCTGTCTGGTGTTGCAGTCAGTATGCGCCTGTGCCTCCATGATGGACCATAACATGCATCTGGTGACACCTGCTGTGACACTTCTGACAGGAGCTTGATTGGCAGCAGTCCTCTGGTTGAGCACCCCTGTCCATCTTCCTGTGTGTGAGCTCACCTGCTGTCTGGCTATGACTAGTGTATACACTCACACTTGCCATAGTCACCACACTAGCCTGTTCCATGCCACCACCCTCCAGCTGTCCATTATCTATGGCTGCTGGGGACTGGGTATGTGTGGGCATACTGACTGTGTGTGATGACATTTTGGGTGAAAGTGGGATAGCAACCAATGGCACAGATTCAGGCCCCGACAACCCCACCTGTACCTCAATATGACACCATCTTCATGAGAGTGCACTAAGACACTGCCATCAGGTTGTGAGGGGGAGAGACATCAACCCCCATGTTCATCTGCAAGGGAAAGATAACATATGTAAATTAATACCCTGCAGTATTATGTTTGCTGATACATACACATGTGCACAGACACACACACACACACACACACACACACACACACACACACACACACACACACACACACACACATACACACACACACACACACATACCCTGGTAATGTCTGGCACAGCTTTGCCACCTATGGGCCCTTCAGGCCAGACCTTACAGTAGTTCTGGCTGCCACAATCCATCTCTTTAACAGCTACTGTAAGTCTCTCAACAAAAAGTGACAAGTCCTACTGTGTGATGGATCTATTAGCAGAATGGTAAGTATGACCAAGACCAAGGCTATTGGAGTGAGCTATACAGTGGCATCAAGTGCATATGCAAGTACTGTAAAAGCTGACTTACTGCTATAAATACCAGACACAATGACAAGGTTTAACGATATGGGATAATAACTAATGAAGGAACAAGAGAATACTGTATCACTGCAATACCTACACAGTTCAGACTCACAGGGATTCATTTCAGACAAAATTGCAGGACAGTCTGCAATACATACAGGAAACATGTAAAGTACTAGATGCATAGGTTCATAAGATGATATCAGGCTATTCTCCCAGATGACCTCATAAGCCTAGTCCAGACTTTCACCCATGTCCCTTCAAAGCCAGCACCTGTTTCCCTTGTTCAGGTGGGACACACATGGGATCCCAGGGGTGTCTTTTCTATTTCCCATGCAGTCGACCAGCTTCTTCTTCAAGAGGGCTATACATGTACTCTGCAAAACATGGGGAGGGTGTGTATTTTACAAATAGTGTATTGTGTGGGACACTACACTATCCCACCAGCAAGTACTCTACATGTCACAGACCAGGTGAGGGACTTGCGTGCATGTTGCATGAGTGGGGTTTATTTTACGGATATGCAGAAACACCATCAAGGCTGGCTTGGAAATGGCCTTGTATACCAGACACAGGTCACCTATGATCAGTCTGTATAAGACAGAGTACAGGAAAAGGGCTTTCAGTCTATCTGTATAGGATAGGTGTTGCAGACCCTGGATTTGCCTAATCATGAACCTCTGTGGTCTCTGCAACCGCTGCATTTTATTGTCAAGGTACATGCAAAAGGAGCCATTGTACTCAGTAATGCATCTGATAAGGATGGAGTACAGGGATGTTGTAGCCTCCTGGTTCCTGGATGACATACCCGTATTTGTATGGTGGGCCATGTAGACAGCCTTCCATACAATGGTGCCCACATGGTGGGAAACTGTCAGGTTGCTACCAACCTTGTTGTACAAGTCACCTCACACCTGATCGCATGCTCAGTACATTGTTATTACTCTCATAATTAGTGTGGATGACATCTACCACAATGGGGAAAATGATGCATCTCCTGGCATTCAGTTTGAGGCACTGCTTCTTGCACCAGTCATTAATTTAGGTAAGGGCCTCTTGGAGGATGCTCACACCAGTAGGGGATTGTAAGACAGTGGCCAACTTGCAATCATTTGTAAAACTTGATTAGCCACAGACCACTGGTTTTGTCTTGTACCTCTGAAATGTATATCTGAAGCAGTAGAGCCCCCAGACTGATCTTTGGGGTACACCACTCTGTAAGAGTCTACTACTGGAGGTGGCTTCCACTACTTTTTACCGAGTGGGTACTATCATAGGTTCATAAGTTCATAGGCAGGTACTAGGCTATCTGCCCAAAGGCATTTATAAGCCTAGCCGGAATGTGTTGGCTTTCGCCGCCCCCTTAGATTAGTTCCCTGTGCCTCCGTCCAGCAGATCCATTGAAGTGATCCCTGGGGTAAACTTTCTGTTTCCCATCCACTCGTCAAGGTTTCTCTTGAAGAGGGTTAGTGAGGAGCTCTGTCTAATGTAGATTGGAATCTTGTTCCAGAGCATGGGAAGTCTCTGGGACAGGAATATATCCCTCCAGCACGTCCTATTTATTGTTGTGGTGAGGTTTAGATCCCTGGAAAGTGTGGCTCGAGGGGATATGGTTTTCTTTAGGTGGAGCATGTAAATCAATTCTGGGTTGGACATGGCGTTGTATGTCAGACAGAGATCACCTCTGAGTAAGCGGTATGCAACCAAGTACAGCTGGAGTTTCTTCAGTCGAGATGCATAGGGCATCTGCTTGAGGCTAGTAATCCTCTTGGTGAGGTACTTCTGGTCTTTCCAGTTGTTGCAGGTGTCTTGTAAGGTACATCCCAAATGGGGCATTGTACTCTATGATGGGTCTGATGAGTGATGCATAGAGGGGCCCAATGACCTCTTTCGATCTGGATGCAAACCCTTTTGTGATTAGGTGGGCCACATAGAAGGATTTTCTAACCACTTTGGCAATGTGATTATCAAAGGAGAGGTTACTATCTACTTGGGTCCCCAGATCCCTTATTATCTCTTCCGTATTTAGGGGGCTCCCACCTATGTGGTAGTTTGTGTGTACTTTGTTTTTTCCAAAGGGGATGACTATGCACTTTTTGGCATTTATCTTGAGGCCATGGTTTTGACACCAGGTATCTGTCTCAGTGAGACCCTTTTGGAGGATGTCTGTGCCAGCCGGAGAGTCAATTACAGCCCCTAGTTTGCAGTCATCTGCGAAATTGGTCAGCCATAGTCCTCCTGTGCTTGCCTATACCTCTGAGAAGTATATGCCGAACAGGAGGGGTCCTAGGACTGAGCCCTGGAGAACTCCACTTGTAACCGGTTTAGAGGCAGACCTACCTCCTGCAACTCTTACCATGAGGGTTCTGTCCGTGAGTCAGTTGGCAACCCATCTCATGATGTAGGGGTTTATGTTCAGGCTGGTGAGCTTGTCTATAATACCTGAGTGGTGAATGGTGTTGAAGACCTTTGCGAGGTCTAGGTAAGCTGTGTGGACCACCTTTCCCTCATCTATAGCCTTGGTAACTGTCTCAAAGAAGTCCACCAGGATTAGGAGGCATGATCTGCCCTTAACAAAGCCGAGCTGGGTATGGTCCAGTGTTTGGAGGTTTCCAATGTCTCTGTTAATGAGATCCATGATGATATGCTCCATAGCTTTGCAGACCAAGCTAGTCAGGTTTATAGGGTGATAGTTCCTGGGGTCTGTTGTGGCTCCACCTTTGTGGAGTGGAATAACTGTTGCTGTGCGCCACTCTGTGGGCATGTAGCCTGTGGCGAGGCTGAGTTTAAACAGTGTGTTTAGGTGATGAGTTAGTTCATCTTTGAGCTTGTGTAGGATGCAGCCTGGGACACCATCTGGTCCTATTGATGCTGTGTTTTTGGCTTTGGAGAGGGCTGTTTTAACCTGAGTGTCTGTGATTTTAGGGGCACTACATTCTTCTGGTATAGTTATGGGCCCTTTTGGGGGTGAGAGGGGGTGAAGTTTGCACTGAACCTGTCTGCCAGGATGTTGGCTATATTGGTCAGTTCAGTGTATTTTGTGCCTTTCTGCACTAACTCCGAGCAGATCTGAGACTTGCCACTTAGATTCTTGACATAGCTAAAGAATGTCTTGTGGTTGTCTTTGGAGTCCATGGCAATTTTTCTTTTGAAGCTAGCCCTGAATGATTTTATGAGGGAAAGTAGTTTCTAGTTTCTTGCTGATACTGATCAAGGATGTCTTCCCTTCTTGGGATTTTACTGTTTTCTGTACTAGTTTCCTCTTTCTGTTGTATAGCTTGTTTATGGCAGGGGTCCACCAGACTGGTTTCCTTTTCTTGGAGGAGTGAGTCTTGGTTTTGTGTGGGATAGCACAATCCTTGCATTCTTGTAGGTGCCTGTAGATTGCACTAGTAAATGATTTTGCAGCTTGGACAGCGTTATCCTTTAGCATGGGGGCTTTGAAACTTCCCACCTCGGTCTTAAGTAACGTGAAGTTTGCTTTTGAAAAGTTTTTCATGGTGGTTTCTTTGACCGGGGGTGGTGGCGGAATGTGGATATCCAGAGTGATTAGTTTATGATCAGATCTAACCAGCGAGGGGTTGACCTCCAGTGTGCAACACCGTTCGCCCATGTTGGTGATGACTAGGTCCAACATGTTGTCACCTCTGGTTGCAGTGTTGACCAGTTGATCCAGGGCATTTGAGTTTATAAATTCTAGGAAATGTTGCGCCATCATTGAGCCAGTTAGCTACCCATCTGGTAACATATAGGTTGATGTCTACCTGTGTAGGCTTATGTATCATGGCCACCTGGGGATTATTGTGAGAGATTTGTGCTAGGTGAAGGTAGGAAGTGTGTACCATCTTCCTCTCATCCTTGTGTTTGTTGACCACTTCAGAGACATTGGCCAGGTTTAACAAGCCTGATCTCCCTTTGACAATACCACACTGTGTGGGCTCAAGTATTTTGAGGTTGCTGATGTCCCTGTTTATAAGGTCTTTGATATTGCCTTCTATGCCCTTGCAGATCAGGCTAGTTAGGTTGATGTGCATATGACTGGCTGGGTCAGTGGATTGCTCCACCTTTGTGTATAGGGATGACAGTGGTTGTCCTCTGTGCAGATGGGATGACACTGTTGCTCAGGCTTTGGTTGACTACAGTGTATAATCCAGTTCAGAGCTCATGCCTGAGTTCATGTGGGTTGCAGCCAGGGATGGTATCAGGCCTATGGAGACTTCTGTGTGTTGACTTAGAGAGAGCATTATGGACCTGCTTCCTGATGATGAGGGGAGGGGGGCAGGTGCTGTGCATGTCCATGTGTACCAATGGGGAGACATGGGGTGATGTTTACACTTAACCTGTCTGCAGCAGGTTGGCTATATCTATGCCATATGTGTATGTGGTGTTGTTGGCCACCACTACAGAGCAGATTTGGGTGTTGCCTCTGGGATTGCAGACATATGTCTGGAAAGACTAGTGATTGGCCTTGGTGGATATGTCCAATGTGCACTCAAAGTTAGCCTTAGGGTAATTCATCTGTGACCTTATTTGCTTGTTCAGACCAAGGTGGCGTTGCTTCCAATTAGGCACCTGCTCCTTCTTGGCCCTGTCCAGCAATTATTCCACCTATTATGGTATTTGTGTATTGCTGCTGTCCACCACAGAGATTTACCCTACCTTGAGGGAGATGATTTTGTCCTGTCAGGTATTGCTGAGTCCATACAGCTATGTAGGTGCTCACATAGTATTGTAGTTTAGGCTTTGACACTACAGCTAGTTCCAACTGATGGGACAGTGGGTGTAAAGCTATGTATACCTGCTCTGATGAGATTTATAGTCAGTTTTGGAAAGTGTTTTTTGTTTGACCCTGACGGGGGGTCAGGGGAGATGGAGACCTCAACAGTAATGGCTTTATGGTCAGATCTTACCAAGGAGGATGACACTGTAGGAGTGCTACAGTGGCTACTCATGTTGGTTAGGACCAGGTACAGGATATTTCCACCTATCGTAGGAGTGTTGACCATCTGCCGAGGAATCTCTGTGCATTTATGTTCAGGTAGAATCTGGCATGCACACTATGGTTGGGTAGTTAAAGTCACCCAGAGGCAGGGTAGATGGTTGAATCTTGACAGATTCAAGCAAGTCCAGATAGGTGTAGTGGGTGTCCAAAGTTATGGTTGGAGGTCTGTAGCTAGCTATGAATTGAGTAGGTGTTTTGTCAACAGTTAACTGCACTTGGGATGTCTCCGATGTGTCACACTGTTTGGCCAGCCTGGAGGTGTGTATGATAATGTTTAAAACTCCCCCTCCTGTGGCTTTGCAGCCCACCATTTGGGGTCTAAACATATGGTGGGATGAGTAACCTGGCAAGGATGGTGTGCTCTCCACAGCTGCAAACCAGGTGTCAGTGACTGCACAAATGTCAGCATCCTCCAGCATCCTCTAAGACAAGGTATGCTTGCAATGACATGAGTTTCATGCTAAGACTCCTAGCTCCTGTTAGAGCAGGACGTCTGCACAAAGGCACACATCAATGATGGGAAAAGGCCAGAAAATAGTGACACTTTATAAATCTAGCTGTAACACACTTATTTGCTAGCAAAGATGGTTTCACATTCACAGTAATACTCCACAGGATATGACATCTGACATTCAAATGTATGCTATTATGTTATGACTTCAGTCTTTACAGGGTTGCCAGTGATTTGCCGGACAATACACAACTGTATAAGGCATTGACTACAAATATGAGGCAAACGTGTGGTCAGTTTGCAAAACTTTGGACAGTTGAAAGGTATGAGGTCATTACATAACATACAGTTGAACACACACTACTGTGCCAGTTGTTTACTATGCACATACCTATATAAGTCTCTTACATTTGTAAAACAATCATATGTATCATAGTAGCATTCACATGTGACATATGAATATTTTCAACATCCCAGGTAGCTGGTCTAGCAGTGTCACAGTCAGTATTGGACAACAGACACTGCAGTAGTAGTCATATATGAGCTGACCTTTGCTGGGGTGACTCAGGGCCCAGAGCTATGATCTAAGTCACTGCAGACAGGGCCAGCATGAATGGCCATAAGTGCCGGACAGCAACAAGTGAGTCCAGCAAGTCTTGTTGCAACTTAGTGTATAACTTCCTATTTCACATTATTGCATCCCCCCATCTGCATTCCATTACATGCTTAATTGATTGACATACCTGTTATAGTGCTGAAGAGTTTCCTCAGAATAACACAAATGTTTAGGATTGTGTAGTCACAGTCTGTCTTTGTATATACGGCTTCAGACCTGTTTGCATAGGCAGCAGCTTGCATTTTGTGGGTAATGCTCATGAGCAGGTGATGGCCTGTGTACCAATTGGTGTCTCCCACTTGCTACTTTCATCCAGAGCAGCTGTGTTGCCTTTCCATTAGCCAATGCCATAGCAACACAGTGCTTTAATTAAGTTCTTCATGTGGGCCTTGCCCCTTTTCCTTGCTTGTGAGGAGGACATTATGGAGGTGTGGGAGCTACAGCTTCACAGAAGGTAGGTGGGAATATCTCTCAGAACAAGAAATGTGGAGACAGCCCAACAAAATGGGGGACAGAGTCCTAGAATTAGGTACAGATTGTTCATAAGTATTGCTGTTATACACATAGAAGATTGCTAGATTAACAGGGTTGGTATGGACATGCATTTTCTGTGTGACTTGATATCTCTGACAGTGATATGTCTCTGACATACCTCTCAACTGTCCAGATGTCCACAGAATGCCCAGAGGTTTGCCTCTTATGTTTGGTCCGTTCCTCAGACAATTTCTGTTTTTGAGAAATCAGTAGGATAATGTGAGGTTTGACGTCAGTAAATGTTGACATCCATTTGTGTTTTAGACATCATATTCTTCAGGGATGTTATGTTACAACAAACCCTGTAACACCAGCAAATGTTTCAGTTTGTAACACCATTATGTGAGATATGTCCCTCTTTTCATTCCCCCTGTCCCCCAATTATGTCAGACTTTGTCCAGATGTCTTGCAGTAAGAGGTTCAGAGGTATAGTATATCATTATTTAGTGACATCACTCCTGATATCATCTCAGTGATTTAGCAGACTCCCAAAAGTGGTATGCAACAGTGGCCATAAATATGATCCCACACCATGGACATTCTGTGGAAATCTGTACAGTTGAGAGTTATGTATATCTGGCCATTGGTAACAGACTGGCAAGATTGTGTAGCAGTGTAATGTCTAAATGTTTGTTGGGCTGAGTAGGGAGAGTGGGAGATGTGAGTGTCATAGATCCTTTTCTATCTGACTGTGCATGCTGCTGGCGGTCTATCAGGTGTATATGTTTTTAGGGGCAAATTGAGAAATGTCCTGTAACACCTCAGGATTCCCAGTTGACTGTGACTTGGGGCAGTATATTCAGTATTGTGTGTAACTGGCAATCAGGATATGCTTGTTCAAACAGTCGTTATACTCTAGAGTTCAGTTGGGGTTCTGGTATGTTGCTGTGACTGTGGTGCAAATGGTTTTGGGTGGACAATTTCTCACCAATGTCTGCTTTTCCCTACAGTTACAGCTCTGTAATGCATGATATATTTGCAAATGCTTGAGTAATTCCCCAGAGCTGATCTGGGGTAGTGTTGTGTTGGTCTGACTGCAGTTCAAAAGGTGCTGGGTAAAATGGTTGTCAGCTCTCAGTGTTTTTTTCCTTCTGTTACATGACTGCAGGCATACCTCTCCACTGTCCAGATTTCTATACACTGTCTAGATGCGTGGTTAATTTGTTTGGTCGGTTCCCCATAACAGTTGTGGGTTTCTGACAGGTCACTGGGATGATGTGAGCACTGACATCAGTAAATGATGACAATCATTTGTGTTTCAGACCTGAAATCTATCAGAAAATATATTTTGAAACAAATCATGCTACTCTACCAGACTTCTACTTTAATAACAACCAGATTTCAAATATGTCACTGTTTGCCCTTTATCCCCCCACTTTGTCAGGCTTTTTGCAGATGTCTTGCAGTTAGAGGTTGAGTGTATATATATATATATATATATATATATATATATATATATATATATATATACATACATATATATGTATATATATATATATATATATATATATATATATATATATATATATATACACACATTTGTATATAAGAATACTAAGGATGTGTATTTTTCCCTTATGTTAAATTACTGTAGTGCATGATATGTTTGTAAAAGAATTACAAACTCCTACACCTCAAATGGTGTAGAGGTATGTGTGCTGTGACTGTAGTGCACAGGGGTCTGGGTACAAGACTTAGTAGTTATGACTTTTTTTCATTAATGTTAAATGGCCATAATGCATGATATGTTTGTAAAAGCATTACAAATCCTCACAGCTCAGATGATGTAGTGGTGCGTTGCAGTGATTGTAGTGCACAGCATCCTTGGTTTGTGGCTTTGCAAGGCTGATTATTTTGTTGCTGGGCAGAACAAGGGCTGTTGGAGACAGAGAGAATAAAGCACTTGTAAGCAGTTGTAAGTGGGTTTCCATGGTTTTGCGAGAAGCTAAGTGATGCTAACAGATGGTTAAGTCCTCTTAGCTTCACTTAGTGGTGCTTATTCCTGCTTACACCACTGCTAATTTTAAATAAAGACAAGAAAAAAGGTGATAGGAGAGTGGTGAAATGGGGGCAAGTAGGAGGTAAAACATTAGGGAATCCAGCTAGGGATGTGCAGGATGGGTGTAGGAAAGGACCATAGCTCTTCATTTCTACTGCAGCAACAGCTGTGACTGATGTGGAACATTTGGACTTTTGGAATTTACAACCTCACACCCCACAAGGAGGGATGTTGGCAACTTACATTTATAGAGTAATTTGAGTGTTGATTGATTTATGTCACTGGACATATAGGTGAAATGTAGAGCTATGTATGGGGCAATGATTTTTCTGTGTGACAGATGCCCTTTTTTATTAAGGTGAGAGTGGGATGTTGGAGAATGGCTGTAGGTATGTTTGGGGAGGTAGGTTGGGTAGGACAGGCTGCATTCATAGACAGACAAGACACACAAGACAGCAGACAGGGTAGGTATATTACACATGAGGGGGTAAACACCTTGGACAGGAAGGGTGGTGGGAATCAGAGGTCCATGAGCCCCCACATGGATACTCTGGGACTGAGGTCCCCACCCATGGGCAGTCACCACTGCACCTTCATGACCCCGAAGGTGGCTGTGCTGGGGGCTGAACAACAGGTGCAGCCTGCCCCTTCAGGTACACCAGGCAACCCTCCATCTGGCACACCTGTCCATCCAACTCAGAGCGGATGATGCTGTGCACCATACCCCAGAACTTGTGGCAGGTAACAGACTCCTCTCCATGCCTGTGCTCGGGGGGGAATGGGCCCCAACCCCTGAGGCAGTTCCACCTGAATGTGATGCAGGACCAGCAGATGAGGAAGTTCCAGGTTGGGTCCCAGACATGCTGGGGTCTGGTGCCACGGCCAGATGAGTTAGGATAGGTGGATCTGCCGGGATCTGCCTTTCCAAACATGCTATGGTGTTGAGGTTATCCAAAATATATCGGTTAGTCATGAACAAAAAATTTCAAAATTAGAAATAACAGCATGCATGGGTTTTCCAATTAACCCAAACCAACAGATTTGAAACAGTCGCATAGCAAACAGAACACATGCATAAATGGAGCAGCAGTAAGCATTGTAACAGCATGCCAGTTACACTGACAGCAACAGGCCACCAGAAATGGTATTTGAACAAGGCATGTTAATATGCAACTGAATACATATATGAACAATAATAGAACAGAAGTCCCAACATTAAGTTTTGAGAAAAACATACCCATAGTATATGAATAATAATTAGTGATGCAGATGAGGAGTGGGGGGAGAGAAAAAGTCTTAACAACTGTATAGACTTCTATTTTCACAACATTACTGCTCAGTACTCCACAGGTCTGCCCTCACTTTACATCTACCTATGCCCCATAGCTTTTCTAGCACATACATACCTGTCATACTGTCAACCTGTAATGATGTGATGCAGACTGGGACAACTATGGCAACATTACTAGGGGGGCTTGTACATGTCAGGGTTACATATCTGACAAAGAAGGGGTACCCTGCACTGATGTTGTGTGTGTCTGCTCCTGGCATACTCCACCTGGATTCCTATTTGTGTCCAAGGTTATTGGCAGCAGTGCCCACTAGAGAGACATGCATCGGGAACAGTGTATGGTGTATGTACCTATCCTGCTGTCATTTGGAAGCATGGGGTTGGACAGTGGGACAGTTGTACATGGTGTATTGGTATACCTTTCCTACAGCTTCTACAAATGTTTCTTTACTGGTAAGACCTGTGGAGAAAATATCTGTTAGCACTATCTGACTGTTTCTACAAATATTTAAGATTTCTTGAGTGTATAGATGCACACATCTCAGTACCATTCCCTGAATTCGAACCATGTCTGGGTGTGTTAAAATTAACAACAAGCCAATTTTTCATCACACTGAGCTACTGGGGAATGCAGTATTTTGTTTGACTGATTTTTGCTTATTACTCTGTGGGTTAGACAGTCCAACCTTGTAATCCTGAGATCCATGCATGACAGATCATGTACTGTGTATTAGTCATTTGAAATAATACAATCTGGAAAGCAAAGGTTAACACAAGGCAATGCTGCAGGGGGCACACCATAATACATTAGACATTACTATTCAGGGTTCAGATCTTAGTGCATAACATATTTCATATTTCATTTATAGCCTGTTTTATAGCTCCACGATCTACTGTTTAGCATAATAGCTGGTTCTCAGAACAACCTCAGTAAATTCATGTTGTCAAAGCCATATTTGCTGTGAAGAACCTGTGCACATTCTACTTGTACAACAACATACCAGAGTAAACACAACAGTTGGTGGTTTAGGTCTTTATTGTACTTATATGACACAGTGCTTTACTACTGCATATCCTGTAGATCAATAATAGCCTTTTTATTTAATCATTAGACACAGAACAGACTACACCTACTGGCAGTAAATGATTTACTCCTTCTTATTTATTTCACTATATACTGCAAGGTAGATCTGTACTCACCAGCCTGTCAGAACAGCCTTGTCAGTCTATCAGCATGGGCCTCAGCATTGCTAGCCCTCACCGCTGCAGCTGTAGGGGGAGAAAACAAACATTATGCTCACCTGTCTATCACATACTCAGGCTAGGATTTGGTACAGCTATGCATAAGATACTTACTAACTACTGGAGCATTCCATGCCCAAGCATCTTGGATCCACTGGGCCAAGAGCTCCCCATTCCTCTGCTTTATGTCAGCATAGTGATGCCATACCTGCTCACCAGTTTGGAGGATTCCTGTGGCACTGGTGAGGTTGTGTGCCAGATGGTCCCAGGCCTCCACTTTGTACTGAGAGCCCTGGTACTGGCCCTGCAGCAATCTGTCATCATGGATTTCTACAAAGAGCCCAACCATGACCCTGGACTCATGAATGCCCCAGCACTGTGCTCAAAAGCACGCTCCCTCTCCAATGCCAGACACGGTTCCTGCAGAGATCAGACTACAACAGGTTATGGCTGTGTTCCCACCTGTGTGGTTTAAATAAGGCCATATTCCCGTCCTTTTCTGTCATTGGACCATTTTAAAAATGCTAAGCTAAGCTAAGTGGTGTGCAAATCCACTCAGATGAGTTGAACAGTGCTTAAAGGGGTAAATGCTGAGCACTGCTTAACAATGTACAAATCTGCTTAGCTGAGCTAACCGCTGCTTAGAATTTATGTATAAGCAATGCTTAAATCAGCTAAGCATAGCTGAGCACTGCTTAGTATTGCTCAGTTTTCATTTTAAAAAAAATATCAGGATTGTAGATTAATTTATCATTACTGACATATTAAGTGCATATGATTTACTTTACATGACATCTCCCTATGTGCTTTCATTACATTTCCTTGGTATGTGACTATACTGTATGGGATGGGTGATATCATATATTATATGCACTCATACATCCATTTTGGACCATGCACACTACCCTGGGTAACACATATCAATTACTACATAATTTAACATGAAAAAAATAATTTTAACAATGTTTTCCCGTGTAAAAATAAAGTGCTTGCCTTGGTATTTGAACCATGAATGCCTGCATGCAAAGCTAGGACTCTAAACACTACACTATCTCATCATTAAGGAGTTTAGCTATACATTTTTATTTAGCTCCTATGAGATGTTTAAGCAATGCTGAGCAGAGGGACGTAATGAGCAAACCCACTCAGCTATGCTTAAACTTAACTTAGAACAGAAAAAAAATAATAAAAGCACTTTAGTTGCATGTATCAATACTTCTTGTAAGTCATATTTGGTAATGCACTGCCTGTTATTCTATCAACTGTCTAAGTCTGTATGGGACATATCAGGATTGAAGTCACTACATAATGGCATACATTTGAGTTTCAGACTTCTAATCCTTCCCTACATGTTGTTATGTTAATACAAACTCTGTTCCTTTATCAACTCTCTAAGCTTGTACAGGCAATATTTATGATCTGTCCCTATTTGGCCCCCCATCATTGTAGGCTATGGCCAGTTTTTGCTCAGAGAGGTTGAGACATGTTAAATGTGCTGTATGGCACTTTTGCATTGCAGGGAGTGTGTGACAGTACCTGTCACACACCCCCTGTATTGCTTACTATCTCAGTAGCTGCTTTCAGTGTCCATGGACACTGACAGGGTGTTAGGAAGTGCCGTATGGCACTTTGACAATGCAAGGTGTGGGACTGTACCTCTCACATACCCCCTGCATTGTTTACAATCTCAATAGCTGCTTTCAGTGTCTGTGGACACTGACAGCAGTTAGGAAGTGTCGTATGGCACTTTGACAATGCAGAGGGTACCTGTCACATACCACCTGCATTGCTTTCTATCTACATTTCCCCTGCTTTCAGTGTCCGCAGACACTGAAATCACTTAGAAAGTGCTGTATGGCACTTTCAGAGTGCAGAGGGCATGTTGGATGTGTGGGCACTACTAAAACACGCCCCCTGCACTCAGTAGCATTCATGCCCACTTACCCAGAGTAGTAGCGTGCCTTCATGAATATGCAAGGAGCACTGATTTTAAGACTATGCAGAAACTGACACCGTTCACTCCATGCAGGAATAGCACTATTCTTGCATGGAGTTTATTGAGTCCTGGGGCATATGTTTTCATTGAAATTAAGACCTTTTGGATGACACATCTAACTATTCTATATCATCATTGGATTACTTTGTTTTTCTGTATTATCATCATATGGGCAATTTTATAACACTGGCATGAGTAAACAAAATATAAGTTTTTATTTATTTATTTTTTTGAATTTTACTTGTTTTTACATTTTTCAACTTCACATTTAAATATAATTTTACATATCTTTAATTAAATTTTAAATGATCATTTCCTTCACACTGTATACTATAAGGACATTTTCTTCCTAAAATATGAGAGAACAATATTTATTTATTTATTTAACATTTGTTAACCGGGAAATTCTGACATGGAACAAAGCCAATTTTCAGCAGAGGCCCAGGGAGAAACGCTCCAGATGCATATGTTTGTTTGTTTGTGTCTTTCGGCTTTTTCCCGGTTAGAGGTGTACTCATTTAATATTTCCAGAAGGTCTGGTTCTTGTTCTGTTTTCCTTCACAAACTCTTTGTTTCTGTATGATTAAATTGCTTGTTTGTGATTGGTGGTTCAGAAAACCACATAACTTGTTAATTTCCTTTATAGGTGTGAATATCAACCAGTGTTCCTATTCAGAAATATGTGTTCAGCTAGGCAAAAATGTTAACCGTTATTAAAGATCTTTATTTTATTCCTTTTTATTTCATGTTTTTATTTTTTATCATTTTGATTTACTCACCACTTCAGCAATTTTGTTTAACACTGCGAATGTATAAAAGTAGTGCAAGATGCAGGTGACATGACACATCTCTGAGATGATACCTTGTAATGTGAAATGCAAGTGACCCAACAACTTCCGAGTAGTTGCGGAAAAACTTGTTAAATGTTGGGTCCATCATGCTAAGTCACATAAATTGTAAAGTGACAAAACCTAGTACTGAAAAAATGTAGTTTTCCATCCTTAAGTATAGTAAACACTTTCCTTAAGGATGAACAAAACAAAAAAGGAGATTAGTTGTACAGGAATTATATCATCATACAAACTGCTAAAATAGACTGTTATCATAAATTCTAATGTAAGATCCATATTAAAGATGACTGTATTATTATGAAAAACAAAAAAACAGGATTCAAGCTGGTATTGCTTGTCTGAACCACAGTTTTGTTCAAATTTGGCCACCCTCTCTTTTAATGTTTCTGATATAAAAATATTACGAAATAAATGTCCAATTTTAGTTTTCACTTCCACAATGGATGCCTCGAGTTGGAATTGCTGCCTTTTATTATATTCCACTATGGTTTCAATTAGTTTCAACCTTGCTTCTTTCAGTAGTTTATACCATTTCTTGCTGAGATCTAGATCAATATTTTTGCTTAGGTATGTTTACTCCCATTGGAGGTTCCTTATTTTTTTTTTTCAACTGTCTCTCTAATACCTGTCTTGCTTTCCTTATTTCAAGCTGTTCATTTGGCGGGGGGGGGGGGGTATTGTGCTACCATTATATGAATTAACTGTGAAACTTAGTGTTTGGAATAAGTCAAAGATAGTCTCACAAAGACCTTGGTCATTGATAGGACCTGTAGGAGCATCATCCATCTCATTTTTTAAGTTGTGATGAACTGTCTTCATTCTGAGAAAGGATTTTGTTGAAATTCCAGGTGTATAAACCTGATTCCTTTGTCTAAGAGCAAAAAATACCTCTAGATTCCTGCATAAGAAGCCAGTGTACCAATACTTGTACTTGGAAGTTAACCTGGTTGGCCAAAAGAACTGGAAGTTGACCTGGTTGGCCAAAAGAACTGGTTTCAAACAGACATCTACTATTATGTGCCATCTAAAGGAATCAGTACTTATGTTCCTTAGAAAGTCTAACATCATATAACTTTCAAAATTCCTGTTGAGACTACCATTTGTCAAAATTCACATGAGTTGGGAGTGCTGTTTATCCTAAGCAGTTATACTATCCAGGATTCTGAAGTAAAACTGACACGGACCGTATTATTGATTAAATGCCTATTTGGCAGTGTTAGTATGAAAACAGACTACATCCCATATTCATTTAGTGTATAAAAAATGAAAGTGAAATTTCACTCAGCTTTATAACCAAATACAAATCTAAAATACACAAGTAATTTTCTTTGATCTAAATCTAAGATGGCATAAAACAAATCTTGCTTGCATCAGACAACAATATAATATAAAATAAGAAAACAGCAATTTAAAACAAAATCTTTATTCAAAAAATCAGAAATCAGCATTACTGCAAAAATGACATAAAAGCTGCATATCTAATTTCAAACAATTAATACTAGTACAACTACAGACCAGTCCTATTTTATTATCTAAAAAGTAGACCAAAAATTAAAATAATCTAATTTAGCTTAGAAACCAAGGCAAAAATGGTGGCCACTATACAATCCACTCATAAACAGCTACTGCACCTGCTTAGACTGGAAACTTAGGAAATTAGCATATCCCACTGAGTAAATAGGATGCATTACTCCAACCTTAAAACACAGAAAAAAGGCAGATAAATGAAATATATAGTTACATGATTTGTGTGGTGAATGAAATTTTTGTTGCTATAGGATTATGGAACTCAACTCATGACATATAACTTTGTCAGCCATCATGAAATGCAATCCCTAAACTCAAAAGTATAACACATTGGCTTGGTCTTATACCAAGCACTTATGTATTCCACAACTATCCATCTCTCTCTGTCTATCCATCTATCTATCTATCTATCTATCTATCTATCTATCTATCTATCTATCCATATATCTATCTATCTATCCATCTATCTATCTAATAATTTGAGTTTATGCACCCACTTATAATGTTATAAACATTTTACTGAGCTATCCATGTAGAAATTGCATCTACTTATAGCAAGTCACTTGTACTAATACAAATAAGATACTAGGCATGTTTGCTCTTAAATTAAATGGGACTTAAATGAAATTCTCCTCACTTTTCCCAGTCAACATATTTTCAGTAAAGTAAACAGTGGTATGCCTGTACTGGGTGCTACCTTAGCTGTTTGACAATATTTGCTATTGTAGCGTAAATTATACACTGCACAGTTATTCAGTACTATAGTAGTTTCAGCAGAAATAATACACTGTACAGGTATTTAGCTCTATAGTAGTTTCAGAAGAAATAATACACTGTACAAGTATTTTGTACTACAGTAGTTTCAGCAGAAATAATACACTGTGCAGGTATTTAGCACTATAGTAGTTTCAGCAGAAATAATACAATGTACAGGTATTTTGTACTATAATAGTTTCAGTAGTACCATAATCTAATTATCACAGAATATTATAAAAATAAATAAAGAGGACATTCCTTTGTGAAGAAAGCTAAAGAATTTACATGTAAGAAGAAAAAAAATATAGAGTTCATGTGCTGCTTCTTGTGTTAGACACATATACGCAGACACACACACGCACACACACACACACACACACACACACACACACACACACACACACATGCACACACACACACACACACACACACACACTTACATACATGCATATGCACAAGTAATTACACATCTATTCTTCCTTTTCTGAGAAGGGAGACTGTGCTCTTGGAATTTTGGAATAAGGTAGTAAAGTCCTGAAATACCTTGCTGGTACAATTAGATGAAAGAGTGCTGAGAATAATTGGAGGGATGTGAATAGGTTCTATTATAGGTAAAGTGAGACAGGTCTAGAGAAGCCATAGTGCAAGGAGTTCATTTTCTATCTGTCAAGGGTCAGCCTTATGATATGCTTCTGATCAAAGGACTCGGTGCGGGAGTGTAAACTTATAGCATCAAGGACAAACAATGGCCATCTTTATCTTCTGTGAAATATCAGCCTACAAAGGAATGAACTATTAGTAGGCTGTTACTAAATTTTAGAATGCTTTCTTGCAGCATTTTCCACTGCTTTCCCACTGTGATGAGTTCAGATAAACTATGGTTCTTAGCACTTTGGAGCTATTATTTCCACTGCTTTCTGACAGTGATGAGTTCAGATAAACTATGGACCTTGCACTTGGAAACTATTATTGAAACAAGGGAGGGACATACTATGATACAGAATGAAAAGCAGAGAGAGGCAGATTTTGCAGAACATCCTGCCAAAAGCTTATCATTACTGTAGTTAAAAAATGTAAATGTTATACTTCCACAGTAATAAAAACACTGAACACAGAAATTACTATAATGAGAGAAGACCAGTTTCAGCTGCCATATACTAGGATTATAATTGTTCTGTTTCCACTTACTGTGCTCTGATGTTAATGGAATTATGTATTTTTTATTTGTTATTATATTTGTCAACATTTTAATACAGGCAGGAACAGTGTCTGCAACATTTGATAGTATGGATTTTGTTTTTTGTTTTTTTTCTCTCTCTGGAAAATGAAACATAGCTTGAGGAATAACAACAAAGATGTTCATTTACTCTATTTGTCATCAAATGGTACATAATTCCCTTCTAAATGGTATATATTTTTTTCTTTCAAGAATGCAAAAATCAGACATATATAACTTTTTGTAGTTAGTGAAATCATAAATGAGCAGCTACACTAGAGAAAAAAAGAGATTCTAACTGCATATATATTAGGGAGTCATCTAATGTACTCTTCTGGATATAGGTGAATATTAGCCTTCTGGGGAATAACAGACATGACAGAAAAAAAATTAAATAAATTCCTTACTGTAGCTTGGTGATCAAGGGTATGGCAAAGCTGGAGGTTAAGAAATTGGTGTGCTATAATAATTGTATGATCTGCAGAACTTGGCATTCTCTGCACATGAATGAGTTCATAATACAATAGGCATTATGAGGGTTTTGAACAAAAAGTCCTTCAGAACAGATCTTCTCAAATATCTTTAGTAAAACATCTTAAGTGAAAATGTCTTGAAGTAAATTTAAACTACTCAAGATTTTGCAGAAATATCTTAATGAGATGAAAATACATGTGTAGTTTTACCTAATTATACTACTGGACTAATAAAGTCTTAATTATAGGCTACAGTTAGCTTAAAAGTCTGTCTTCTGTATGCTACAAGTTGTCTGCCGTATGCTTCTAAATGGTTGAACTTTGTGTTTTGTACCTTAGCTACATTTTGCTAGGGGCATATGTTGTGTAAGTGCACACTAATTATGCTGCAATGTATATGTATTCTAACTGAATATTACATCACCAGTGACTTTTCCTCTCCTCAAACCATTTAAATGAAATGAGCTGCTGAGAAAATATCTAGCAACCGCCAGGAAGTGAAACAAATTTTGTGTTACAAAGTTTCATAAAGTTAAATGCTACAGTTCCAGTATAGTGATGCTTCATCCATAGGAACCCACAATTAATAGAATAGTAAAGAAAATAGGCTTACTGTTGAGTTTCAGTCCCCCTGTTACAGAAATGAAGGACAGTTAGAAGCACACATAGAAGGTAAATATCTCCTATTTGCTTCTCCAGTTGGACAGGACATTAAAGCACTTCAACATGCATACTGAGACATATATGGATTACAGAACAATAAGTGCGATTTAACAGAATATTGCATATTGTTTCAAATATCACCAACAAATAGTTATTAATTTAGTCTGTGTGTGATAGAACTCTGCTGATAAATACGCAGGTTGGTGTATTTGAAATAATTTTACATGTACATGCTTTGCTTTCTAAGAGGTGTTGGGTCTGTTCTACGTTTTGTCTATTCTAATTTCCTATTATGTACTGAACTAACATTTATTTTTTAGGAAAAGGGTATGCAAAAACGTTTAAGAACAGCTGCATGTTTTTCTTAAAGTGTTGGGTTTCCTTAACAATTCCTTTGTTTTGTTCAAAAGTAAAAATGCTTTTGGGTATGTAAACATCTCATTTGTGAATCATAGTAAGGACACCCCCAAGATATGCATGAGTTCCTTCATTTTTTTTTCTAAAAGTACTAAATTACATATCCTTGGTAAAGAATAACTTGAAGGTAAAGTCTGATGGAGGATCTCAGGTGTTAAGACAACAACATGAAATAGTTATGTCATTTGACACAAGATTTTTCACAGTAAGCTGTGCTAGTGTTCTGAACAACCCTTAGAACCTGAAGACAACTAACTAAACACAAAGGTCACCCAAGATAACAAGCTTACAAATCTTTATTCTCTTAAGTTATTACCAAAGAATGTGAAAACAAGATACTAGTGCATCAGTGGTAATATTATAAGTAATTAAACTAGTTACCTGCCTTGGTGATTTTACAAGAGATTGCAACCAAAGTCAAGAACTCACAAGATCCTACTGCTATGGGAGCTCATGCATGAAGAATAGGTATTCTCCTTTTTAATATGGACATGGACCTCACATTGTTTCCATTAAAATTATCAGGATCTGTTGAATAATTGATCAAATCTTTTGCACCATTCTCTTCTATATCTATTGTTGATTTCCTACCACACAGCATTTACAAAATGCATCATCTGTAATTTTGAGACATAATATCTAATCTACTGCAGTCCTTAGGCTGGATAATGTACTGTATAGCATCTGCTAAGTCTTTATTCCTGCTGCACTGAGCTTTAATTTCCCTTCTTTGCTTTGTTAGAAAAGCTAGCAATTTACATGGTCACATTTTCATTTTTTCTGTTCTTAAAGATTCACATTTCTGGCACTAATACAGAGACAGAAAATGAGAGAGAGAACCTTGGGTCTGTCCTTTAATATAGGCAGTTTGTGGTTATGCTTGCAAGTTATTGGAAGCTTGTGATTGAATAGTTTGGAGTTAATGTTAATACTTACCTGCATTTTTCCAATGTAAACAACAAAAGATATTGTATCTTCTGGGCATTAATGCTGTCATTGGAGGCAAAATCAACTAATAATAGGATACCTGCTGCTGACTTTCATTAATTGGAGTTTATGCATACTAGGGTAACCAGTATTTATTGTTGTTGTAAATCAAATGTGATCATTAGGAAAGAAAATGGAAAACAGATGCTGACAGTTCATAAAGGTTGCACATTTTGTCAGTTATCAACGGACAGTGAGCTGAAGAGATAAATGTTTTGTTAAAGGCAATTGTTTCAGTGGACGACTAGCTTGGGAGTGTTGTTATTGATGCATACAGATTCAAATAAGCTAATATCTAATATTGAACAGTGTCAAAAATGTGTTTAGTAGAATTTGTGTCAGTATAATGACAAATAGTACTGCAAACAGAGTCTTATGTTGTGTAATGTATAGCCAATTGGCTGAATAACAGAATCCACACCATGCCCATGACAAGTGCCTAATCAGAGAGTATGGAGGTGACCTGTGACATCCCACATGGCTCAGTGCTGGGATCTTTTTGTCTGACATTTATTTTTCTGATCTCCAAACAATAAACAAAGACATCTGGCTAACGAAGTCTGCAGATGCTTCATATTGCGAGTCATTGTCAAGTATCCCTCTGACATCCCAGCCCTTCAGCAAGACCTTATATTCATAAATACCTTGTATATTACAATGGACTAATTAAATTCTAAAAATGCAATATTGTTACATTTGGTAGACAGTCCATCCCCTAGCATACACTATACCCCACTCCATAATGAGAATATTGTCAGGAACGTTTGAACTTGGGTTGATAATTCCCTCTTCTTTGGTTATTGTTTAAGGACAGTAGTCAGAATGCCCTTCTACTTCAGACAGTTACTTGCCAAAAGAGAATCATCCAGATCTGAAGAAGTCATTATTCCTACATTCAGCATTGATTAGTCCAATTATAGAATACAATGCTTCATTTGTGATGTACCTCACAAATAACTAGGTCCTTCACTAAGAAGATCCCTAGCTTAAAAATGCTAAGCTACCAGAAAAGACTGGAAGCTCTGTCCCTTTATTCACTTTCTTACAGAATTTTGAGGGGTAATCTATGACAAGCTGTCCATGCCATTAGGGAATCAGTAGTTCTGGATCTCTTGTATCTCTATAAACCAAATATTCCTACGAATACCATAAACAAGGATCTAAACTTTCACCAGCAAATAAATAAAACACAGTGAATAAACAGGTTCATTATGCAATACCTCACCCACTTGTGGAATAGATTCATCTTGAAAATTACGTAGTGCTATACACTATCTTTCTTCAGATGGGCCCTGAATGATTAGATGGGTGTTCACAAATTTTCTCCTGGCTAGACTGGTCTAGACCTCCTTAAGAAAAGAGGTAGAGCTAAAGGTGGATACTAGTAGGGTGTAAATGGTCCTCATATGTTTTTGTTATGGAAGAATAATACACAGCAGTTTGATGATTTTTTTTAAGTTACATATACAGTTAACTGTGACTCTGAAGATTTATTTTAAATTTACATGCACAGTTAACTGTGACTCTATTAACTATTTGATATTATACTATATAAAGATATGAATAAAATGAAATACAACTCTAATGTTTACAGAAATTCTACATTTTCTAATTCATACTTATTTATTGAAGTATTCATCAATACAGACAGAAGCTAAGTATGGTCAAGTGATTAATGCTAAGGGTATTCAGGACTGTTTCCAGTGAAGTTAATTTTAAGGAGGAGATGATTAAGTTGAAAGAAACGTTACATGACAGGGGTAGCCTGTTGACCTAGTTGAGAGGGTAAAAAGGGAGCTACATGAATATAGATTAACAAAATTCAAACAACTTATTGATGGCTGTGGGGGACTTGAAGATGGCTATTACCCACACCTTTGAGGTTTTAAGAAGGCAATGATACTTCCTTATTGTTTGAGTAATGGGATGGTTAAAGAAATTATCCCCAAGAATTGAATATGTACTATTAACACTAATTTCCAGTCAGTAAGTAAATTAGGGGATGAAATACACTTTGTGTTTAAAAACAATAAAAACAATAGAAACATCAAATATATTTTGGAAGGTAATGGTGGAACAGGAACTGATAGTAGTTTTAGGATGAAAAAATGCTTTCCATATCATCTGTGGCATTATACTTACAAGGTGAATAATACTAAGATTACAGATTACAGAAAAAACTAAAGGAAAGTCTAATTCAAGACATCAGGATGGTGTTTTTGGCACAGTGCCAATAATGACAAGCATTTTCTTTGAGTGAAATAGAACAATATTGACATCATAACATTTATAAACATTTAGATAACACTAACTCACTTAATAAACATATTGAATGCAGGAATTTTGAAACATTGCAATTCTTATAGGTTCATAGGTTGGTACTTGGCTATCGGCCCTAGGGCCTATACAAGCCTAGACATAATAATTCCCTGGCCATTTCTTCCCACAGTATTTATTTCCCTGGACCTCTGTCTAGCAGGGCAACTGACGTGATCCCCGGGGTGAATTTCCTATCTCCCATCCAATCATCAAGGTTCCTTTTGAAGAGATCCAAAGAGGCACTCTGCTTGACATGTATGGGCAGTCTATTCCAGAGTCTGGGGAGTCTCTGGGTCAGGAACCTATCCCTCCAGCATGTTTTGTTCATTATGATGACAAAGTTTAGATCCCTGGAGAGTGTTTCTCTGAGGGATTGGGATTTCTTTAAGTGTAGCATGTCCAACAGCTCTGGGTTTGACATGGCCTTGTATGTTAAACAGAGATCGCCTCTGAGTAGACGATAGGCGACAGAGTATAGGTGGAGTTTTTTAGATGGTCAGCATAGGGCATCTGATTCTTTTAGTGAGGTATTTCTGCGGCCTTTCCAGTTGTTACATATGTCTTGAGAGGTACATACCAAACGGGGCACTGTATTCTATAATAGGTCTAATGAGGGATGAGTACAGTGGGACAAGGACCTCCTTTTTTCTGTTTTGCTTTTAGAGATGGTAATGAATTTAGAATGAGGTGGTGAGTGGGAGACAACAGGTTATTTTGAATGATATTCAGTCACCTGGTCACAAAGAAAGTGTCTATCTTGAAGATGTCTGCAGGAAAGTTACACATTTTAACAGGTAATTTATGTTATAATAATATGTGTTTGTTATATCATGTCAGTGTATATTTATGTGTTTATATATAATTAGCACATCTATTAAATAATGACAGGAGGGTATTTATAATGTTTTCTGATTTTCATATTTAAAAGGAATGAGCCAGTTTTTATAGCATTTCTGATGAAGTCTATAAAAATAAATGGTAAAAAGCACTAAATACTTTGGCTGTGGTTTATATTGGAATGATAGTGGGAGTTTTATCAGTTCTAAGTTGCAGATTGTCAGCACTTTAGCAGTTCAAAGTTGAAAATGGTCCAAAGACTCAATTGCCTTGAACTTCCTATGATCCTATGATATGAAAGTCACAGTACTGATGTCACAATAACCAAGTCATTGCTAATTGACATTCCAACAATTCAAAGAGGCCCAGCCAGAAAATCTTCACATAAAATAACCTAAACTGTCTTTGCACCCCCAAATTCCCCCATTTATATATGTACTACCTGCCTGGCTGCATGACCATAAAGAAGTCTGCAAAGCTTTGATCTATGCTGTTCTGAAACAGCACGTTGATTTCAGTTCAATAAAACTCACCATGATTTGACACAAAAGTGCTTCTATAGATAGGCAGTCTGAGTGCAAAAAGAATCATACAAACATCATTCAATAATATGGCAGCCAAAAAACTTCCAAGCCCCCATTAACAAGACTAGTTTATCATTTCTAGTCCACCAGCTTTTAGCTTATGAGGGAAATCTTATCCTAAGTTATAGACCACGACAAGATAACAAAAAATAAAAAAATGTAACTCCATTTTTAGTGCCCCAAGTGGGTTATCATCAAGCCCTCTCTGCTCCTTATCCACCCACTAATTCCCTTGTGAGGTGAAAGCCAGCTTATAGTTTCTCTGGTCCCAGTGAGAGCTTGTGGCCCATTAATTTAATGAGTATGAATAAAACATACTATGGAGTTTCTTCAACTTATGTGTGAGATGCAAATGGAACAGTCTGGTTGTATTGTACATTTGATGTGAAATTATTATACACTAACATATAATAATTTAAATGTCAGACATGTTATGATGGTGGCTGGACATGCCACACAGCTTTAGTGTATGGCATTAATGATGTTTTACTTAACTTACCAGATTTTTTTTTTTTTTTTTTTTTTTTTTTTACAAAAACAGTTTTCAGAGAACAAACAGTGATTTTAAAGTTTAAATGGACTGTGATGGGCTTAGCATTTGCAACCATTTATGAGGATCTGTTTACAAAATGTTTCAAATTCTGTCATTTGAATAATTGTACATGCAATATACATCTTCTCAACATATTCAACTTATAAAATGAGGTATCATTGCAAGTCAAACAAAGTACTAGTTTGAGTTCCTTTAAAAGTATTCGATAACTGAACTGGCCAGAGTTTGCATCTATCGCCCTGTTTATTTTCATAAGTGAGAACTATTAAGAGCTTGAAAGGTGTGTCTACTTAAAGGTGTTTATGACTAGATATAGGTTGGTCCTCCTAATCACTTGCCTAGTGTTGGTCTATGTTCCATATAAGAATATATGGATATATTGATATATTTTAGGGCAATTGCTGGATGGAGTGGAAAGATAGCAAGGCAGAATTGTAAACAATTGTATTTACATTTATTTATTCATTCACTATTTGTTAACTAAAGGTCCCTAACCAAAAAGATTACAAGTCTCAAGTCCCTAGGCTATCAATAGAGTCAGGAAGCTGCAGCACTTTATTTAGCATATTATAGAATTGTGGGGGAGGTCTCTGTCAAACTTAACACTCCACTTGAGACCCAGTTCTGGACCTCCTTTATCACCACCAATCCAGTGTTCTACCAGGTCTAGAACCAGGGACCTAAATCTTCTCCAACAAATAAATAAAGCATGGTGGAGGGAGAGATTTATGGAGTAAACTTCCTCTACATATTAAGCAGTGTGACTCATTATCCTGCTTTAAGCATAACCTGGGTGAAGGGATTTGTACCACAAATTTATTCAGAGTTTGACTGGTATTGCCCTCTTGGAGAAAGGAGATATGGTCTGGGGGTGCATGCTAGCAAGAAGTAAATGATTATAAGATTCAGTGGCCTTGGACTTCCCATGAACTTGTGAATCTATAAACTAGGTAGCTGGGCAAGTCATTTGACCCATTCTAGCCACAACCTGAGTTAAGCAAAAAATAGGTTTGTAATTAGCATTATCTCAAAGGCAGATTATTTTGCAACTGAATTTCTGTATGTATAAGTGACAACCACATTAGATGAGACATTGAATACTAGTGCTTATTGAAAACTATTTAAAAAAATCTCTTTAGCCATTAGCCAGTTGCCGTCCTAAATGTATGATTCAATATATTACTAAATACCATCTGAAATACTAAAATAAATTATTGTGATGCCTAAACTGGAATTTACAGGGACATTTTATTTATTTATATAACATTTGTTTACCGGGAAAGTCTGACTTGGAACAAAGCCAATTTTCAGAGGAGGCTCAGGGAGAAATGCTCCAGATGCATGTCTTTGTAATGTGGGATGAAACCAGAGCACCCAGAGGAAACCCACACAAACACAGGGAGGACATGCAGACTCTGCACAGCAGGCACTCCAGCCAAGAATCAAATGAGAGAACCTCTTGCTGTGAGGTGACAATGCAACCGCTGCACCACTGTGCCGTCCTAAAATGTTGACATGGAAAAACAGTTTGATGATGTAGCACATTGCTTAGGGGGATATGAAAAAAGAATGTTTAATGATGCTAGAGTAGACACCAAAAATAACTTCCCAGTTCTTGAGCTGCTATACTATAGTGGCAAGAAAAAGATGTGGAATAAATATAAAAAAAAATAATTTCATTTTATATCACCATTACTTATAATTCATTTAAAGCATGCAAGCTGGTCTACAACTGTTGGCCTATGTTACTGTGTGATCTGGTCTTCAGTCAATATCATTGTTAATTTCATTTTAGAGCATTTGGATCAGTTATTAAGCAAACATCAGAGTGTTGATGGATGGATGCTGTGGTGGCAGAAATAAAACTTACATTAACGAGTCGGTTCATCTTGAACACAATGTATTAATCATAACCATATTTAAAAGACATCATTTTTCACCAAACAGAAACCATGTTGAGATATGTAGATTAACAGCATGAAGCACTTACAAAGTTATATACTTTCAATTATACACATGTAGAGCATATTATATACAGAAATGGTTTAGACCTTCTAAAGCGTGTATAACTGAGCATCTTTCTGATGTGAGATGTCACAAGGAATCAACTGCTTTATGCAGACACATGCAATAGTGCATCAAACAACAGTTTATAGATTCAATCGGATCAATAGGGTCTAAGGTCATACTAATTTTAATGATATTGCCTGCTAAAAAAAAGAACAAATATTAGAAAACAGAAGTCAAAATATAAACCAACCTGGAGAATCCATAAATTCCATGCAGGCTTAATGTGAAGCCTACACAGAGTTGACATGCTTGTGCGGTGAGCAGCATAGCTAATTGCATATGTATGCTATGCACCAAGTTTAAATGTAAACAAGCTCAGTTTCATGGGTAACAACAGTGTTGCCAGCCAGTATACCATGTAAAACAGCATAGGCAGCAGCAAACATGTAAACCTGTTTACCTATAGGCAAACTAGGTCTGCGTATTTGTGTGAAATGCCACAATGATTACCAGGGTTATTAATAAAGCAATGTATATAGTTCCATCACATTATATGAAAGTGCATACAGTGCAGAGTATGGTAGAAACCTGTTTCAGGCATACTGAACAAAAGTTGTGTAAATGATCAGTAAGGGTACATAGGCTGCATTATAAATAAGCAGTCAAGGGAAGTGTGTATATTGAATAGAGACACACAGATGAATTGTAGGAATGAACACAGGGAAGGAGGACCGGTGAAACATGGCAATGTACAGCAGATTAGGGCATGTCATTAAAGAACAGTTGTAGCATGAACACTAATCTCATATTGACATAATACTGTACAGACTGCACTGCAAATGTATATTATGTGACTATCACACAAGGTGACATAACAGTGGAGAAGATTCTTTGTTATATAAGCATTCTGACATGAACAATGGGCAGGATATATATCAGGGATGGCATATACAATAGGGGTTAGGTGCATATTGTGAAGCTGTGCAAAATAAGTTGCCTGAATATGACTGTACTGTCAGCAGAGGTATCAGCCAAGTGGAAGACATAGTAATAGGCTCATGGACAACAGTAGACAGCTGTACACACAATCATGGACAATATCAGAATAATACCACCAGCAATTCCATGTCTCTGACAAAACATATCTAATTGTGAGTGATCATAGCTGGTTCTGCAAGAACTATTATCAGTTGTCAGCACTCTAGGAGGGGAATCATGCACACCATGCTGAAACCTTAACATCTGCTGGAGGTGTTAGGAGGGACACTGCTATACCTGTGTATGAGATTATGATCAATCCAGGCTAGTTGACGGGTGTGCATGGCATATATATATATATGTATATATATATATATATATATATATATATATATATATATATATATATATATATATATATATATATAAGAAAGAGAGAGCACAATCCATACTGTCATGAATGTAACCCATGCCATCAATGCTGTCACTCAGCTATGTATGTACTGTGTGAATCACAGGAACATGTATCACACATCCATTTAGTGTAACATCTTGATGGGGATTCCTTACCATCAGGCACTAATGTCTATGCAACAAAAAGAATACTTAGGTACAGCCAATAAGATGTCTGGGAGCTCAGTGTGGCAAATGTGGTACACTTGAGTAATGCATCCCGGGAAGATGTGTAGGGAGGCACATTAAAAAGGGTGCATTGTACTCAGTTATTGGCATGATGAAGGCTGTGAATTATGGAGGTATAATGGCTTTTGATGTGGATGTCCTGCACATACTCAGGAGATGTGTTCCATACAAGGGAGTAGTCACCACTGTGGGCACATGCTAGTGGACATTCCACATACCATCTACCTGAGTAAAAAGGTCACAAACCACTTGGTCTGCTCATAGGGGTGTGCTGTCTGCATTATCATTACAAATCCCCCAGTGATTTTTGCTCATCTCATGCGTCTTCATGGCTGTGGCAGCAGTCCTTTGTGTGTGTTGATACTGTCTGTATTATACTAATATCACACTTGTATTCAATGATGGCCCACAATCTTCAGTCCTCCAGAAAGCTGTTTGGACAAAGGATGTGTATGCCATTCTTGACATCTGTGACATAAATAATGAAAAGGAAAGGGCCTAGCACACAGCCCTGAGGTATGGACCTGATTGCTGGACTCTAGATATAGGTAACGTCACACAATTCATCATATTTATATGCCATGAATGTGCTCCAGTGGTCTACCCACTTGGTGATATAGATATTTATTCTCACTTGTGACAGTGTCAAAGTAATACCTCAGTGTGCATTTGTGTCAAATGTGCCTTGGCCAGGTGAAGTTCTGTAGGATGGTCATGTTTTCATTGTGCTTGCCCTTGACCTTCTTGAGGACATCTAACAAATATTACAGACATGGATGTAGCCTTAACAAATCACACGTGCCTTTCGCACACAGCTGGGATATTATGAGTGTCCATTTAAAAAGGTTCATTATGACATGCTGGTCTACCTCATAGATGAGAAAAGTCAGGATGTGTCTATACATGCATGCATCAGGTGATGACCCCCCAACCCCAATCAGATGGATGCATGTTGATGTACCCTTCTACTGGAACATATTCCATCTGGTGGCTGTATTGAAGTGTGGACCCAACCATATCTGGTAGGTCCATGTTTTGAGTCATGCTATATGCAATCTGTGATGCTCTCATGACCCACTGATTCTGAGTTATTAGCCGTACAGAGCTCATAAATGTGCTGCCCTCTATAGTATAGACACCAAGTAATGTTTTCATGTATACTTTGGCTGATGGACACTGGCAACAAGGGGGTGTGATGTGAGACAAACTGTCAGCTAGAGGATTGTCTATTTCCTCCATCTGGGTATGTCTGGTGACATCCACATGCACATCTGCCCTTTATTTAATATCCCACTTAACATTTCAAATGCATTGGAATAAATGATTTGTGGAAAGACCTACAAACACAACTGTAATCATTTATCACATTCCACACACTGGTACTATGCACACAGTTGTACAACTGTAACAATGTCATGTACTCACATCAGTTGCGCAACATATGTCTATATGTGCTTCATGGGAATGCTGTGACACATTACAGACCAATTGTCTGTGGCTCATGCAGAACATTTCCTGACACAAATGCTAATAGTCACACAATGGTGCTGCTGACCTCCTCAATAATCCTTGGGTGTAGCAACACAACTGCACATACAATGAATTCTACAAGGTTGGAATCTTATCACAACATGTGATATGTTGCTGTATATATCACAGCATAACAACATGTGTATGAGACAAGACTTATGTGACGATGTAATCAATATGACTTTATACTGATGTGTGTCACAGAGCATTTAATGATGGTATGTAGACGCTGCACACCTATGCCATACTGCAATTGTCACTGTGATGGTGGAATGTGAACTGTATCAACAGTTGATCTGTTCCACTACAATAGCACATGTCATAATATGCCAATGATATACATACAAGTGTATCATACCATGCCACTCATGTCACTCAACAACAAGTACAGTTATGACTCTGTCATAGTTCACATTGCGGTGACTTACTTGAGGCATACTTCTCTGGACTATATGAAGAGACACATGACTGAACTCTTAGATCATGTATTCCAGACAGGTATGAACTTAGCCCTAAGCAGCATTCTATCTTCATCCAGGATGATGCCACAATATAAACAAAAAATGATTGACTCCAACAATTGGGCTAGCTTCTGGTATCACTCCAGGGGGATCCAGTATATCGCAGCCTGGAATGACATGGTCAATAGGCCACGCTGCTTTGTCAGAGATGGTCTGCATCCATGTCCTCTATGCTGTTGGATACTAGCAAAGGCACTTGCGTCCCCCATAGTGTCTTTTTTATGCAATGTTAAAGTAACAAAAGTTTCAATGTAACAAAATCCACTGGAGGCAAATTCAAGGTTCTGCTGCTTAATGCTAGGAATCTAAACATGAAGCTGCACCAGAGGAACTTGCCAACATACTAGATGACAGATTTGGTGCAAACATCACTCCCCCCCAGGCCACACTGGCCATACCCCAAAGCATACCTGATACAAGTCATCTGCCTAGTATGTCTAGAGATCATGCCATATCTGTGCTCTCCAAGGCTAAAAACACAGCCTCAGTGGTACCAGATAACATCCCATGGTGCTTACTAGTAGACCCACTTAGCATCCTCTTTAACCATACCTGAGAACTGGCTTTGTTCCAGTGGACTGGAAAAGAGCAGCAGTAATCCTCTTGCACATAGGGGTGCCATCATCTGACCCTGGGAACTACAGACCCATAAGTCTAACCAGTCTCATTTGCAAGGCCATGGAAAGAATCATCAAGGACCTTATCAACAAGGACATAGGTGATCTTGAAACTTTAGATGCTACCCAATCTGGCTTTGTTATGGGTAGA